>NW_025927609.1:3277536-3609536 GCF_022837055.1 Prionailurus viverrinus | reverse complement strand
GAGGGAGCTGGTCTCCAGGGCAGCATGGCAAGAAAAGTGTGTGAAGCATTTCACAGGAAATGTTCAAAAAAAGAATTAACTTGCAAACCAAATTTCAAGCCAGCCAGATATGGTGAGGAAGCTTTTTTTTATAAAGTCCCAGTCTAGGGGCACCTGGGTGTTCGACTCCCGATTTCGGCCCAGGTTATGATCTCACGGTTCGTGGGTTCGAGTCCCACGTTGGGCTCTGTGCTGACAGTGTGGAGCCTGCTTGGGATTCTGTCTCCCTCCGTCTCTCTCTCTCTCTGCCCCTCCCCGCCTCGTACTTTCTCTGTCTCTCCAAAAATAAATAAATAAACTGTAAAAAATATTTTTTTCTTTTTAAAGTCCCAGTTTACCTGTTGGAGACCCGGCCCAGCCACCGGTACCCGGGCCGCAGTAAACGGTGCAGAAGTGGGAAAGGTGGCCTCCTGGAACAGGGGTAATAACTGAAACATGCGTTTACAGGGACGGCACCCGGAAACCAGAGACATCATGCACTTTGCCCAAGGCCACACAGCGGGGCTGAGACGAAAATCCGGGTTTCTCTGGCTCTCTTCCACAGGCACCCCAACGGCCAAGCATTTGTGTCTCCCTCCGGCTCCTGCCACCTGAGAGCTTCCAGAAGAGCCGACCCCAAGTCATCATGGCGCTTTGTTTCTCTGCAACTTTGTTGCTAAACATCATCGTCTTTCTTCGCTCCTTGCGGCCAGGAGCAGGACCAGCACTGGAGACGCGAGCCCCCTCTCCTTCCCCAGCCCTCATCGGCCCTCCCTCCCCTCACCTCACAATCTGTGCGGGTGGTCCAGAGGCCCCTCCAAAGTCTGCCACCCACTCACCCCTCCGACCCCATCCCCTGCTTCGCCAAGCACCCCCGTCTCCCTGCCTCTGCTCAAGTGGCCCCGCAAACCGGGAGTGTCCGCTCCGTCCCCGGGCTCCCCATCAGGCTCAGCTCGGTGTCTCGGAGACCAGGAATACGCCCCATACCTCGGGCCGAGGCTGAGCGCGCTCGCTAGCCTGCGGGAAACCACTCTGTGTCCCTCAGGGTGGCAGTCAGCCAACGCTCAGTCGTGACGAATTCGGCCATGGGTTCACACGGACTTTGTGGCCGGAAGCTTGTTTGCTCCCTGAGCTAAGATTGATGTTGCAGCTTCTGACCTTGGAGAAGAACTCCCTGAGTAGTGACTACACCCTGCACCCTCTAAGAGACAAAGCCACAGGGAGACACAAAAACGCGCAGCTGTTTCCAAAGACGGTCACGTTAGAAACTTCTTCCATCTCTTATTCTGAGTATTTTTTCTTTTCTATATTTGTGTGTGGCTCCAGCTGTATTAACGTCTACGTGAAAATAGAACATGACGGCAATGAGATCAGGCTCGTGACGGTTTGGAAAGAATTCGATCGAACTCTATAAATTAAATTGTTGAACGTCGATTCCAAAAGCAGATGGTGCTCCTTCTGGAATAAGCCCTCCGAGAAATAGGGAACAAGCAGAAATGCCCCCTCTGACGGGGAGGCATTAACCACCTGCATCTCGGACGCGGGCAGGATGGTTGCTGCAGAATTCCGGGGCCCTGCCTTCATTCAGCAACGGGGCAGGCGGCTGTGGCTCGCACCCGGAGGACGTGGCGTCGCCCGTCGGGAGGTGATGCCGCCTCCCAGGCCGCCGCACACTGAGCGCTCGCCACCTGTCAGGTGCCCTGTCCCGCTTGCGTTCATCCATTCAGTCCTGGTGCCGCAGACGAGGAGTGAGGCTCCCCGCGCAAGGTCACACCTGTCACCATAGCTCTGGGGTTGGGGGTCACGGGTCTCCTTGGAAAACTAGATAAGTTCTTCCCAGAAAAAGTCCGGAACACGGGCCCCTGCACGGTTCCTGAAGAGTCACGTGCATGCTCCACTTGTGTCTCTCCCCCCAGGCTCGCCCCCCTCCCATTGCGATCAGATCCACACCGTAGTCACCGTGGGGGATGACGGTGCGTGAGGGCTGCAGTGGGGGTCTCGGAAATAAGGGGATTAGCATCTTCCTGAGACATAACATTGGCGGCTAAGAAATCGCCAGACATAGAAATGCCAGCTTGACGAGGCAGAGGGTCCCCCGGACCAGAAGCCTTCATCGAAGGAACCACCAGGTCTAAAGGACCCGTGTGTTCAGCAGAAGAGGGGATGGTCAGAGAGAAAAACAGCAGAAGCAGCTTCAAGGAGAAGAAAGCTACAGGGCATCTAACATCATGGGTCTGGACCCCATGGGGGTCTGTGCGGCCCCCCGTGCCTCAGCACAGGGGCTCACAAGAGAGTGTGCTGGCCGCAGCGACGGCCACATTTCCCACCTCGCTAATTAAGCCTTTCTGGCTTCTGTGTCAACCCTGTGAACACAGGGGCACAGCCTGTGTTTGTTGAGTGACTGACTGATCTGGAGAACTCTAAGCCCTCTCCTACAGTTGAGCATCCGCAGCCAAGTCCAGTCCCCAGGGGACACCACTACAGCACAAACATCTGCTTTGTGACTGCATTTTACCTTCACATCTTGTAATGTTTTTATTTATGTTTGAGAAAAAGAGAGACAGAGTGGGAGCAGGGGAGGGAAGCAGAGAGAGAAAGCGAGACACAGAATCCGAAGCAGGCTCCAGGCTCTGAGCTATCAGCACAGAGCCAGATGCGGGGCTCGAACCCCTGAACCACGAGATCGTGACCTGAGCCGAAGCCGGAGGCTTAACCAGATGAGCCACCCAAGCGCCCCTTACCTTCATATCTTGATCCGTCTGGGTATATGAAAGTGCCACGGCCATGCTTTTTGTTTTTAACGTATTCTCCTATGTATCGAGCACCGCTTTTAAATTTGTAGATCCCCTGAAACACGTTGGTTACATAATTCATATCATTCCTGAATTTAATACTCACCCATAGAGTATTCACTAGAGAAAACGACCCACTCACGTCACCAGTTCTGACCTGGCCGTGCCTTTTCCCGTGTTGGTAGCTCCCTTCATACGTGTCCCCGTTGGGCAGCCTTGCTCTCCCGTGTCCGTGCCGTTCACCTGCCTCATTCCGTTCCCCGTCGTACTCCTGGGCAGAAGAAAGCGGGATCATCACAGCTACCGTGTGTTCAGCACTAATGATATGTCAAAGCATTTTGTAAACAGTGGTTCGTTGAAGCCCTCCCAATCCTCAGCCCCATCTTACAGGTGAGGTAGGTGACTGCACCTGGGCGACATGGGGCATTTGTCCAAGGTAACACACTTAGTACCTGTCGCTGGTGGAAGCCTCACTCTCTCTCTGCCACGTCTGAGCTTGTAATTTATCATGATAACCCTTCACACTGTAAACAAAATTCAAGGCATTCCAAATTGCGTTCTTTATAGCAACGTGTTTGGACGAACATATGTGGGTGGAATCGGTCCTCGGTCACACAAGTACCTCCCTGGTGCTTCCTTCAACAATCCAGGACTTAAAATGCAAAGACAAGTCTTCCTTCAAACGATTCCCTGGGCGCACGTGGTCTCAGGAGGCGCCAGTGGGAGAGGAAGCAGCAAGGGGGAGCCGAGGCGTAAACAGGGCTCAACTGTCACAAGAGTCCCTAAGTCCACTTAGTTTAACTTCCTTACCAAGAGACTTGAGTTTCAAACACTCATAGACTCATATGGAAATAATGACGTATCTGAAAAGTAAATCTCTCTCTCTCTCTCTCTCTACACACACACACACACACACACACACACACACACACACACACGCGCGTATATATAACACAAGCTTGCAATTCACCTGTTTCCTCTGACCCTTCATAAAATAAACCTTCCTCCAGTACCTGATCACGAGTGCAGAGTGCACATAACATAATAAAAGGGCCAAGCACAGAGTAACGATTTGACATAGACCCGCATCTGCATGGACTTATTACAACACAGGTTCAAACACAAGTTCAAGTTCCTGCCGGGGCTTCAGACCCTCTTTCCCAGCACGATCCAGCTCAGAAATCCGTGCTCAGGACAGAAGGTAAAAATGGCATGATCTTACACACTTGTTGCGGGGTCAGTCTAAATCAAAATGTATAAAAGCTTTTGAGGTCTGCTCAAAAGACCTCCCAGTGCACCCCTACTGAGCCAGTGGGGTGACTGAACAGGAAGGGAACCCTTTAAAACGACCCCAGCTGTGATTGAAGCTACAAATTGCAGGCACCAAAACGTGACAAACCAGCAGGGCTATTTGAGGAGACAAACTTGAAGTCTTCCTGGACTGATGTTGTAAGTCGGGCTCCCCCGGAAGCAGACCCCGAGCAAGTGGTTTTTATAAGCCCTCCCTGAGGAACCGGTAAAGGGGACGGGGAAACAGATACGAAGGAGGAGGCCGCCCAGCATGGGGATGTCAGGAGGTGTCCCAGACTCGGCCTCATTGCACGAGGGACCCTGCAGTGCAAATCCTGTGGTTTGCGGTGCTGTTAGCACTAGCCGCTGGCTGTGGGGACAGTGTGCAGATTCCAGGCACTTCTGGCTCTCCGACCTGGCCAGGCGGCTCCCCACGATGGAGGTGCTAGTCTTGAGCAGAAAATGGGGCAGAGGCTGAGAGACGGGCACACAGAGCTGCCAAAAGGTGTGAACAGGCACCAAGACATCCGGCCCCGGAGAGGTGCTAGGTTTTCAGTTAATTCTGAACCTATCTCGACTCTGTGCCCTGAACGCACGCACCGTGGCTGGGGTTCCCAGCCTGTCAGCCAAGAAATGATCACCCCTGGGTTAGACGGTTAATCTGTGGATATGGAAATGGATAGATAGATAGATACACACACGCACACACACCTATGCCCACCCTGCACCCAGCTCACATCGCGGGATGTGCACCCCATACCGCCTCTCTGCTGCCCAAACCCGGGAATAATGCCAGAGACTCGGGTCACCTCCCACCACACTGAAGAAAGCACACGGCATTCCGGGCCTGCAGGAAGCCTTCGCTGAGTCTGAGACCCTCTGAGCGATTCTTCAAGGTTGCCAGGAAGAACTTTCCTCCATCCTCCTTGATCCCGAGCAGCCGAGCTCCATTACAGAGCAGCATGGCAGGTCGGGGTGACGCCGCCAACCAAGGAGACTGCCTGGGCGGACTGCGGCAGCGGGGTCGAGGCCGCTTCCCAAGTCTTTGACTTGGAAATCTTTGCCTTTAATGGGAGGCGGGCTGGGGAGGGGAGGAGGCGGCGAGAAGGGATGTGGCCAGAGACGTCACAGCGTTTCACCTTTCACCGCCAACTTCCAGGCCGCGGTGGCCGGCGCGTCCCCGTCCCTGGCTGGGCCGCCCGGGGGACTGTGGTCGGCCTCCGGGGGTGCGCCTGGGAAGCACCCCCACCCCGTACACCCGGAGCTCTCACCCCAAGATCGTTCTCTCCCTCCTCCTCCAACTCCTCCGAACCCAGGTCCGACATGGCCTCGCCCCCGTCTCGGTCCTCGCCGCCACCAGCGCGTCTCTGGTAGGTAGGTGCACTCTGCTCGCACAGCCGCGTCCGCCGTCGCCATGGGGACGCGGCCCGTCCCGCCTCCCCCCCCCCCCCCCCGCCTAGCGCGGGCGGAGGGATGGGGAAGCGTGAGGCGGAGCCACTGGCCGCGTTCGGGTGCTGTCATAGCAACGGGACGGGGCACCTCGACCAATCGTGGCCCGGGAAGATAGGGGGCGTGGCCTGGGGCGGGAAGGGGCGGGGCGGAGCCGCTGGAAGCTCTCGGTGCTGTCATAGCAACGAGAGGGCCACCTCGACCAATCGCCGCCCGGGAAGAGGGAGGGGGCGGGACTTGGGATGGGCTTGGTACCCACCAGCTCTCCCACCTGGACCCCATGTGACAGGTCCCCGACTCTTTAGTTGGAGGCTGGGCGATCCTGTAACGTGGAGCCACCTTTGGACCAGGGCCCTAAAGAGTTGGTGCACAGAAGACACACCGGGCCAGCTCTCGAGAGGGCCTCATTTCTGCCCCGCGCTGAGCACGGCCCCTTCCCACCCCTCCCCTTGGCTTCTTGAGTCCCTCCGTGGGCCCTGCCCGCTCTTCCTCACCTGTCTGGGCCCTTCTGGCCCTTCAGCGTTAGCAGTCCAGAGACATGTGTCCGCTGAGATCCTTTCTCATGTTTATAAATGTCTCCTGAAGCGCAAGGAGTCGGCTCCTCGCAGAGGCGCTTCCACACTGATGCCCTGCAGGATGTGACGTCCCATCTCCACCCTGAACATGGGTGCAGTCCCCTTTCTACCCGAAGGAGGAAAGGACTTCAGCTCCATGTATGATCTACCCACCTGTCATCCATCCATCCATCCATCCACCTAGCTACCACCCATCCATCTAGCGATCGGCCCCCACAGCACCTAGAAAGGTGTTTTTCCCACAGCCGGTGCTCAGCCGCGCCAGTGAAATCAGTCCACCTGAGCCTTTAGATGCCTGGTGAGATGGAACTATGGTCGAGGTCTTTCTTCATCAGTTGCACTGAAAAGAATCTCTATCTTGTGGTGTGAATAGAGAAAAGCCACCCGAATGAGAACAAGCAAAGACTACTTATTCAGAGCTTGCTACAGCAAGGGGCTCAGCCACCATCATTTGCATTTTGGCGGAGATTCACAGGCAGGCAGGGGATTTGGCAAAGCTGACAGTGGAGAACAGGGAGGCTCCAGGTGCGCCCCGTCAGAGGCTGTTGGCCCGGGAAGCTGTAGGCAGCTAACTAGAAGTGGTGGTGAGCGAGCACAAGGCACGCTGACACCTCGCAAACACCCCCCACCCCCAGGTGGGATTGTGTAACATTCCTCGGGCACTCCTGGCTGCCCAAGAACAAAGGAAAGCGGAAAACAAATGGCTAACTGGTAGAGATCACCGTCCCGCACGACCTGAGTCTCCATCTATTTACAAATATCTTAGTAAATCACCAGAAAAAGGCAATCTTATCAATAGCTAATCTCCAGAAACCTATAGACTCCGTTTCCTGGAGCCCCAACATCACCCCTCCATGGTGACGTGGGGAACAAAGGCAGAAGGAAATGGCAGATCAAATTAAATTTCCTTCTAACCTGCAGCCCATTGACAACCACTTGAGGCCGGCAGAATCCAACGTCTCTCCAGGAACTCCCTGCTGTCTTAATGCTAATGCTTTGCTAGAGGGAAAAACAACCTTAGCTTGACAATAGCTAGGCCTCCATATCCTAGGAGTCTTCTTTAGCATATGAAAATCCTTCTGGGAACTTCCCCTTGACTTTACCTCCCTCAACTCCCAAGTATATAACCAGTCTCTTCTCAGGGTCTGGGGCAGCTCTTCCTTTCTGGGTCCTGTCTTAACAAAATCACCTTTTTGCACCAAAGACGTCTTCAAGAATTCTTTCTTGGCCGTCAGCTCTGGACCCCACCATCACTCCCAAACCTCATCAGTGGGACATCCCTAAATGATTGGTTATCAGTGCAAATTGGACTCCCTCTGGTTGGTCCTAAGCTGGAAGTAGGGAAAATGGTCAGGAACTGCTCAGTTATTAATCAAGTCCTGGCCAATTGTTACAGAAGTTATGGTTTGCTCCTAGACCAATTGGTAGAGACAGAGGACTGACTGCCGACAAGCCTGACTTACAGCACACTGGCTTTTTGGGCTGGTTTCTATAAATAATGGGTTGGTTTCCTGGGTTGTAGCTTGTGCATCAGAGTTCTATTTTTCTATACGACTTGGCCATCATACATTTGTATATCTGATTTCTAATGTGTTTTTGCAAGTTATACAAATAACTGTGTCATCTTAAATCTAAATACTGTTGCTTTTTGAGATTTAGTACCTTCAGCAATAACAATAACCCAATAGTTTTATTTCTTTAAACCCATTTAAGGACTCAAAAAAAAATTGACCTAAATGGGGAGAGGGGGGGAGACCGGTCCTAAAGTCATCATTGTCCAGTGGAAACATTACTCATCTAGAGCCAGAATGCCCAAGTTCCAATTCTGGGTCCCCATGGCTTTGGTGACCTCAAGCAGTTCAGCTGCCCTCTGAGGCTCGGATTCCTATTTTGTAAACTGAGGAGAATATGCCCTTCTAATCTCAAAGAGCCGCCACGGGGACCAAAGATAATATTTTATGAATGTATTGTCATTTATTGTGACAGCTACATCATGTTAACCACAAAAATATTACCAAGAAATCACACATCCTTCATAGAAAGTTCCCCACACACCCACCCCAAGGTGTGTTGTTTGTTGTTGCTGTCAGAGTAGGGGAGGAGTGGCTGAGGAAACAGAGTTTGATCCTGCCCGACAGCCTCGTGGATGCCACATCCAAGAAGGGAAACATCCACAGATCTCCCAGGTCACACACACTTTGCCGGCCTTTCCCTCAGAAACAGTGACAGAATGGAAGATGGCGATCTTAACCAAATCTCAGGCCCAAACACATCATTTACTGAACAAAGAAACAATTTACAAGCTGATTAACACACAAGACCCTACAATTAACATTATTTGTTAGTTGCAAAGAAAAAAAGTTGTAAAAAAAAGTCAGGTGTTTGGGATAAAGATGATTAAGATCTACTTTATGCTTGACGATTGCCACACTGACTACAATTGTGTCTTTTTATAATAAAACGTCAAAAATATTTTAATGTTAGAAATCTGTGATGATAATAGTAACGGAAATAAATTTTTGCTTTTATGCATGTGAAACTGTCGGAAACTCAACTTTCAGATTTGCTCTAACAATGACAGTAACTACGGTTTGCTAAGTTCCAACTTGTGCTGGCAGTGTTCTGTTGTTGTTTTTAATTTTGTTTAATGTTTATTTATTTTTGAGGGGGGGAAGGGCAGAGAGGGGGAGACACAGAATGCGAAGCAGGCTGCAGGTTCCGAGCTGTCGGCACAGAGCCCGATGTGGGCCTCAGACTCACGAACCACGAGATCGTGACACCAGCTAAGTCAGACACAACCCGCTGAGCCACCCAGGCGCCCCTGGGCTGGTGGTGTTTTAAGAGTTTTATATGAATTATCTTATTAAACCCGTGCTGCCATTCCCCCACCATACAGTTAAGGAAAGGAAGCCACAGAGAGGTAAAGTCGTTGCTTGTGATCATAGAGCCAGCGGGATTCAAAGCTCATACCCCTACTGCCTCCCAGATCTCTGATTTAAAGGAGTAACTATGGTTTTTGAGGAGTGGCCTTAACCATCTACCAAGCAGAGAACCACTGGCTCAATACGCTTTAGATTGGAAAAAGACAGCAAGTGGCATAAACAAATCCTGTTCTGGATCACATCGTTAGTAAGCAGCTGGGTGTCTGGCCATAGCACTGGCGAACCCTAAAATTTACAACTTATGTCCCACGCACAGGAGTCAGAGTTCCCCCTCCCCCCATCTTTCCATCTACAGTAATTTCACTACACGGCAGGTTTAGCAAGTGTCCAAATAAAGCAATACCGGGTGACAGCAGGGCCGCCTCCCCAGCCTCCCACAGCAACACGGGACCTGATCCAAACTCCTCCTTCCAGAAGCGTTCCCTGGCTCCGATCAGGCTCTCTCCCTCGCAGGAGACCTGGGGAGTCCCGGGAAGACTTCATCAGGCCAAGCCGGTTCCTGGCAGCTTGACCCCTAACTCCCAGGTGACCCCGAAGTGCCCGGTGATCACAAGAGCAGCGCCCTCAAACTCCGAAGGCCTTCAAAATGCTCGCTTAACTCATCCTTTGCCTTTCTTTGGGGGGAACGAGGGGCAAAAAGGTGAGGCCATCACCAGGAGGGGAAAAAAGAAAGAAATCCTCCTCTACTCCTTTAAAACCTTTTCAGGGAGGCCCTTCCCGTAATTCCCCCGCAAGGGTCTCCCGTCGCGCCCCAGCCGGCCCTCCCCGCCACCCGCCACCAGGCGTTTCCCATCATCCCCCAGGGAGCTCTTCCCAGCATCCCCCACGAGGGATTTCCCATCCACCCCCGCGGCGAGCTTGCGCAGAGGCGGCGCTCCGTGAAGACGGGCGGGCGCGGCCGGCGGGGCCTCGGGTGAGTGCGGACGGGGCGCGCCCACGGGTCCGCCCAGATCCCTTTCTCGGGTAGGAAATCCTCTTCTGCCCCTTCCCCCCGTGTGGGTGACGGAGGCCACCTCTCTACCCACCTGCCCTCCTCCAAAACAAAGAACGAGAGCACAGGGGCCCGACTGGAGCGGGTGCCCCGCGCCCCTCTCGTGGGGGTGCTCCCGAGCGGGGGGAGAGGGCTCTTGGAAGCCCTCCTGGGGGTCTGTTACCCAACCGTGCACACCTTTCTGACCCACTTCCGAGCGGAGGGCTGGAGGCCTGGCGGTTGCCATGGCAACTGGGGGAGTCCCCGAGCCGTCCCTTCTGAGCTCTTCAGGACCCTGCATGGGAAGCCCTAAGAACTGAGGACGGTGGGAGGCATGCCGGCAGGCCTGTTTTGTTGTGTTGCCTTTGCGGCAGCCGCTCAGAGAATAAGCAACAAAATGAACTCAGACCCATCTCAATTATGGAAACGTCAGGCTGTGTATTAAAATTGCTTATGTTCTTGGAAACGTATGCATGTGTTACGGGTATACCCACATATGACCATACATGTACAGATATAGGTACGTAGATACAGATATGTGGGTATAGGGATGTAGATGTATAGCTATTTTAAAAACGGGAGTTGCGGGGGGCGCCTGGGTGGCTCAGTCGGTTAAGCCTCTGACTTGCTCAGGTCATGACCTTGTGGTTTGTGTGTTCAAGTCCCGCATCCCACCCAGAGCCTGGATCCCACTTTGGATTCTGTGTCTCCCTCTCTGTCTGTTCCTCCCCCACTCGCATTCTGCCTCGTTGTCTCTCAAAAATAAAGAATAAAAAAACATTTTAAAATAGGAATTGCAACTTTTTTTTTTTTTTTTTTAGAAGGAGGGGGAAGGGCAGAGAGAGAGAGGAAGAGACAGAATCCCAAGCAGGTTCCACGCTGTCAGTGTGGAGCCTGACACAGGGGTCGATCTCACAAGCTGTGAGATCATGACCTGACCCAAAGTCAAGAGTCAGTTGCTCAACCAACTGAGCCACCCTGGCGCCCTTAGATAGATACTTTATATGGATTTTTTTAAGTTTATTTATTTTGAAAGAGAGAGAGAGAGAGTGTGTGTGGAGGAGGGGCAGAAGGAGAGAGGGAATCCCAAGCAGGCTCTGCACTGTCAGTGTGGAGCCTGACACAGGGGTTGATCTCACAAACTGTGAAATCATGACCTCAGCCAAAGTCAAGAGTCATTTAACCAATTAAGCTATCCAGCCCCCCTCCAACAGATAGATATTTTAAAAACAGGAATTGCAACTTCTTATTTTAAAAAATAAAAGATTTTAGGGGCGCCTGGGTAGCTCAGTTGGTTAAGCCTCGGATTTTGGCTCAGGTCATTATCTCACAGTTCGTAGGTTCAAACCCCGCGTCAGGCTCTGCTGACAGCTCAGAGCCTGGAGCTTGTTTAGGATTCTGTATCTCCCTCTCTCTCTGCCCCTCGCCTGCTGGCGCTCTCTGTCTCTTTCTCTCTGTCTCAAAAATAAATAAACATTAAAAACAATAAAAATAAAAGACTTTTAATGACATTTAGTGGATAGGAGTCAGATGCAGGGTTGGAACCCTAGCTCTGTTTACTTCTTTCTGGTCAGTTTGTCCATGTTTAAAATGGAGATCTAGCTAACTGCCCTCTTAGGGCCGTTGCCATGTCTGAATAAAATGTTTCTAATGAGCTCAGCCCAGTGGGGAGTGCTTAGTAAATGCAAGCTATTATTAATAAGTATTCTGTGTTAACTGTGTAGTAAGCTAAGCACCTTCTATGGGTAGGTCTTTGGTGAACTTTTGACTCCAGTTTATCTTAATTATCTTCAATTGTCATTTCTTGCTAAAGAGGGATCAAACCGCCAAGGTGTCAGCCAGGTAATTGTGAGGATCAGGGTTAGGCTATGATGAAGAGATTTCACTGAATGCTCGTATTCATTAGTGCTAATACACCTGAGGGCAGGAAGAGACTGCAGTTTCTGGAAATATATAGACATGTAGCTTCTCTTTTTAACATTTATTTCTTTGTTTTGAGAGAGAGAGAGAGAGAGAGAGAGCGCGTGAGCAGGAGAGGGGCGGGGGGGTGGGGGGAGACAGAATCCCAAGCAGGCTCTGTGCTATCAGCGCAGAGCCCAAGGTGGGGCTCCACTTCACGAGCCATGAGATCATGACCTGAACCGGAAACTGAGAATCAGACACCTAACTGTGAGCCGCCCAGGCTGCCCTTGACTTGTGGATTCTTAAGCGCAAGTGGCTCTTGGAACAGTTTGAAGTCACGCCTCTCTCATGCAGACGGCAGTCAGCAAAGAAGAAACAGACAGACACACCTGCCTGAGTTATGTGCTTTAAGGAGGGATGTTGAGACTCGTGTCATCAAGAGACAAAAACGAATTCCTGACCACCCAGGAAGCGAAACCATTCAGTAATGTGCATGGGGGGGCGGGGGCAGGGAGGTTAGTGGAGTCAGCCCGGGTGGAGGCGAGGTGTCTGGAAATTGTGCAGACTGGCCTTGTCTGCTGGACAGCACCTCAGGGGAAGAGGTGCGGCTCCTCTGTGCTCTGGTCTCACCACCCAGCACACAGTAAGGGTTCAGTCAACACAAGCTGATCAAACTGAATGTTAGGTATCATTTTGCAACAGCACTGGAAGTTACGCAACACTTGGAAAAGAGAAAGAAAAGGAAAGTACATCCGGTTTTTATTCTTTTTTTCTTCTGCTTTATGAGCTGGGTTTTTTACCGCTCTTAAATCAGGTTTGATTTCCCAGGGGCCCTCTCAATACATTAGTTAAGTAATTGTAGCAGTGTGTGTGTGTGTGCGCGGGGCCCCGGGTTGGGTATTAGGGGGCTCTGAGGAAAGGAGGAAAATGTGCAGACCATTTAGGACAAATTCAACATTAATCCATGCTATGAAAAAAAAATTACCAAAACTCTGATGCTTCGTGGCTTCATCTTGGACCCCTATTCTAAAAAAGATGTCACTCCTGTGTCCTAGTGGATATGTAAGATTGGTCCTACTCTGCCGTCACAGATGACGTTGGTGTGGCCAGTGATGGTGGAGGGAGATCTCAAGGGACAAGGGGCTGCACCCTGCAGGACTTAAGGATGCATCAGGCTCTCTGAGCAAGGTGCAGGGAGGAGCCTGCGAGCTGAGTGACTTCTGCCACAACGAGGCTTGTCCTGCCCAACTTGCAGAAAGGTCATGAGAACCAAAGATAATGAGGATGAGATGCTCTGGAAACGCCCCGTGCTGTAGAAATGGAACGTGTATATTTCGCTCGGGCTTTTAAATCGCTGACCACATACTCTTCGCTCTGTCCGGAAGAATCCGGAAGAATAATATGTTCCCACATGCTAGCGATGTAGCAAAGTGATGCAGTGGTCACCCTGAACCCACTCCCCCAAATGAAGAAATGTATCCGGGTGAATATCTGCGTGCATAGGTCTCTGTCCACACCTCAAATCCACCTGTGTGGGATTTGGTTGTGTGCGGGTTGAGGGTTCACCGACCAGAGGGAGGAACGTGGAGACTAAATGCGCACTACCGTGTTGCCTCCTAGAATGGCCGGCCCCGCCCCGCTCTCCAGCCCGGCGACTGCTGCCCGCGGAACCTGTGCCTACTGTAAGTCATTTCTCTCCTTTGCTAATTTGATGGGCAAAAGGGCATCTCATGGTGCTTTTACTTTGTATTTCCCGGAGTGTTCGTGAGGACAAGCACTTTTCCGCCAAAGGCTTATTCTTCACCGACATGAGCTACTGTTAATTTTTTAGATCATTTTTCTCCAGGACGCCCTCCTAGTCAGTGTATGCTGTTCTCTCTTTCTGAAACGCGATTCCCGATTCTCATGTTTCTCTTCACCTTGAATACCCTACCCAGACGCAACCTGCTGGGGGGCTGCTTTCCTACCTGCTTTGAGCCCCTGGGTCCCCCTCCCTTCTGTTGCGTTCCTGCCACAATCGTGACTGGTGCCTTCAGGTCTGCCTCCCTAAGTGCTCCCAGGGCCTTGACCCCCATAGTCTAGCACAGAGCCTGACACAAGGTCAAGGCTCAAATTATTAAAAATTACTAAGTGTTTTTTGCAAAGTGGGTAAAATGCAGTGAAGTATAAAGAAGAAAGGAAAGACTACCAGGAACCTTGCCTCCCAGGTCCGGCCGTTCCTGGCATTTTGGCGTGAATCCTTCCAGGCTTTTTAAATGCACAGATATTTGTACTTGATGGGAATGCTTTCATTTCTCACTTGCCATTACCATGTACCTTCTATGGCACACGTGTCCGAGCTTCTTCAGAAGTGTTTTAAATTTTTTTTTTAATGTTTATTTTTTACTTTTGAGAGAGACAGAGACAGAATGCAAGTGGGTTGGGGCAGAGAGAGAGAGGGAGACACAGAATCCGAAGCAGGCTCCAGGCTCTGAGCTGTCAGCACAGAGCCCGACGCGGGACTCAAACTCATGAGCTGTGAGATCGTGACCTGAGCCGAAGTCGGACACTCAACCGACTGAGCCACCCAGGCACCCCACTTCAGAAGTGTTTTAAATGACCAATGTTTTGCCTTGAGGATATGTCAAAATTATCTTCATTCGATCAAGGTTTGATAAAAGAATGAGTGGAAATGTTTAATACACGTTTGAAGGAGGTACGGAGCGTTCCTTAAGGAGATTATACTCCTTTACGTTTTTAAGGAAATACCTTTTCAGCTGTCTTTTCTGGGCACCCCCTTCAATCCCTACTCTGGAGCGACCATCAAAAGTGCTTCCTCGGCTCTGGGTGCGAGCCTCGCCTCTGCTTCGGGCCCCGGTATACCTGCGTGTAACTATGTCTGTCTCTCCCTCCCGGGCCTGGTCTTTAATGATCCAGCTGCTAGGAGAAGCCTCTAAAAGGCTGGGGGCCAAGCACAGTACGTAGTCAGGAGAGCTGCGGGATCGTTTCCCTCCCCCTCCACAAAGAGGAGAGCCACAGAGGGTTGAAACACCACGTGAGCACTACAACTTGGCACTGAGACCCTGGCTGGGACCCCCTGTGGGCCACGCCGGGGGTCCTGGTCGCCACCCGCGCCACTGCCGCCGTTCCTGGCACAAGGGGCAGGTTCTCGGTGCGGGGACCCTAGAAGTTTCCCCACCGAAACGGGATGGAAATGTAAAATCCCACGTCTGTTAAGCAAGGTCAGTTGGGCGAAGACGACTTCATCTCACCAGTGCGCTCCTTTGATTGGCTCCGTAGAATGTTCAGAATCCTGTTTGATTCACAAAAGTTGGGATATCAACAAAGTGCATGATTGTTTTTTCTGAAACACTTTTAAAATTTTTTTAAGTTAAAACTAGAAAATGTGTAACCTGTTTAAGGATCTTTGGGGGGATTTGGGGGTTTCGTGGCTGGAGGTTCTCTGTTGTTTCATGCCAGCTAGATGGTGAGCGCCCTGTCCTTTCCCTCTGTGTAACAGGGACAGTGTCTTGCACAGAGAAGTGCTCAGTGACCCTGCCTTAGAGGAGGAAACACTGAAGTATAAGCACGTTCAGGAACATTCCACAGTGGCACATCCAGTAAGTGCTGATCGGCTCAGCAGCGATCGCGAGGAGCATGCTTGCGGGAGGAAGGTGGGCGCGGGCAGCCAGGCCACTCTTTGGTACCCGGCCACTGACGTGGCACACTGCACGTCCCCTCACAGATGCGCCCGTGTCTGCCAGCAGGGGGATGGCTGTGAAGGAACACATAGGCGCCCTGTAGCACATTTGGCTTTAAAACCTCTATTAGCTCTATGCCCCCGAGCCGAACCTTAACACGACTTACATTAAAGATCGGGGGCAGGAAATCAAATTCCATTTTTATTTTATTTTAATTTAAACATTTTTTAGGATTCTTTATTTATTTCAAGAGAGACAGAGACGGTGTGATTAGGGAGGGGCAGAGAGCGAATCCCAAGCAGGCTCCGTACCGTCAGCGCAGAGCCCAACGTGGGGCTCAGACTTACGAAACCGTGAGATCTTGACCTGAGCTGAAACCAAGAGTCGGACGCTTAACCGACCGAGCCACCCAGGTGCCCTGAACTCCATTTTTAGAAGAAACTGGCAAACCCACAAAATAAGCTGCGGAGAGGGACTTTGTAGTTCCCTCTTACCCAGCGCCCAGTGTGTGTCCAGGAACTGTTACGCACTCATGCCGATGAGCTGTGTTTGCCAGTATTTGAGCCACTGCACGCTTGTGACCAGTCAGCGTCAAGGGGTCAGCCAGGGCCCCCTGTGTGCCAGGCTTGACTCTAGGTGCTAAGGATTCACGGTGGACAAACAGGTAAAAAAAACCTCTAGCCAGGCGCCATCCTAACACGTGACCTCCTTCGCCCTCACGTCAGCCCCAGGGAACCATGGGTGAGAGCTGGCGCTCGGGAGGGTAGGGTGATGTTCCCAGGGTGCCCCTCCAGTGAGGACGGGCCACCGCCGTCCACTCTGTTCGTTAGCAACAACGCGGATAATTGAGCGGAGATCACCTCGCTCACCGCCGAGCGCCCCAGAGCTGCCAGAATTCTGAGTTTTTGATGAGTGGAGATAAAATGAAGCTTCTCTTCTCCGGGTTAAGTGAGCCCCGCTGATTTTACCTCTCTAATAATGCTTAATGCTTGGATGCTTTCTAAGCCTGAGGCATTTCCTCAAGCTCTGAAGCCCAGAATCGCCAGAGCTGTCTCCAGGGAGGCCTTCTCTGGGAATGTCTGCCTCTGCTCCTTCCCTGGAGCGTCCTGGCCTCGCCTCCCGGTTCCAGGTCCGCAGACACCAAGCTCTCTCGGACTGGAGGTCCTTGTTTTAAGCCTTACTTCTCGTCGCAACCCCAGCCCCCGAGCACAGGACTTATCTTACACACAGTAGGGTCTCATTCTCCCGTTCTTGGTCATGAAGGACCGAACCTCCCAGTAGGTGGAGTGCCTCCTCCCTGCAAATTGGGGGGGTGACAAAGGCTGACCCCTCAGGTTGGATCTGCCCACCCTCGTCCTCCCTCGGGGTCACTCGGGTCACAGACACGCTCACCGCTTCACGCGCACAGATTGGCACCGATAGAAATTCGTGATGTCCTTATTTTCTGTCTCTCGACACCTGCTGCCCTCCCCCAGCGTTTGCTGCCCTCCCGCTAAATCCTCTGGATTGTCCCCAAACACCAGAGGCCACCTCCTCCCTCTTCACCTTCAGCCCCCGACTTCACCTTCTGCAAGAAGGGAGAGCAGATAACTCTCACCTCCCGCCTTCCCGCCCACAAAATGATCTCTGTCCCCATCCCGAGGCTCATTCTTCCGCGCGTGTTTTGGATTCCTGTCTTTGTGCCCCTGGAGGGCCCTGTGTCCTTTAAGCTGACAGCCCCTTGTCCTGTGCGCATCGACTCCCGCTCCCTCTGGTGGCTTCTGTAGGACGGGTGTCTCCTGAGAGAAGTGGCTGGTTCCGGGTCCGGGGCAGACGTGTGAGGTGAGCCCAGACGTGTTGTCACACTAGAAAGCAAGGACGCTATCAGGGGACCAGGTCGTGGCGGAAGGAGTCGGGAGCCAACGAGAAGAGGCCGGAATGGGTGAATGAGGGGGGCGAGGGCAGCGGGTCAGAGCACAGCCAGGCGCCGGCCACCGGTGCGCGTAACAAAAGGGCAAAACGAAGTGGGAAGAAACTGTTTGGTGACGTGGGGAAGAATGCTAGAAGACCTACACCTTATTTTGCAAACTGGCCACTAAGGAGTTCCGCATTTATTCCTCCTTGCCTGTGTGCACCGCGCCTCAGAGCTAAATAATTGGTGAGGGGAGGCCCGTCCTTGTGGACGCGTGCTGCCCACAGGAAGACGTCATGGGATGAGGACCTCACAGTTTCACTGCTCCTGTGATTCTCACCCGCGGTGAGTAACCGGCTCGGGCCGGGGACGTCTGCTGTCGCGCTTGCTGTGCTCCTCACTGCCCGAATCTGCCCCCGCCTCGAGGCCTCGCCACCCAGCTCAGGAAGGGCAGGGAGCAAAAACAACACGTTGGACCACATCGCGAAGACGGAATCTGCACCGCACGGTGTGGGAGGCTGCGGGACAGACGGCCCGGACTCTGCGACCAGAGCGCGGGGGCAGAGACAGGTGCAGGGCAAACCTCCAGATGGGGAGACCTGGGGGACACATCAGGACAAGGCGCGTGTGGACTGTTTGGAACCCCATTTAAAAACAGACACGGTAGCGGGGTGCCTGCCGGGGTGGCTCAGTCAGTTAAGCGTTGACTCTGGATTTAGGCTCAGGTCATGATATCACGGTTCCTGGGTTCAAGCCCCGCGTTGGACTGCACTGGCAGCATGGAGCCTGCTTGGGATTCTCCCTCTGCCTCTCTCTGCTCCTCCCTTTCTCTCTCCCTCTCTCTCTCTGTCTCCCTCAAATGGACACACTTTAAAAACAAATACAATAGTGAGAACGTAGGGAGTCAGGGAGGAGAGAGCACAGGCTGAGTATTTGATGCTATTATGGGGATTATTCTTGTTTGGGGAGTCACGACGATGGGGTTGTGGTGGTGTTTAAAACCCTATGTTTTAGAGATACATCCTGAAAATTTGCCGATGAAATACGGCCGTGTCTGGGATTTGCGGCAGAATGGTCCTGGGACGGGAAGGGGGTCGACAGAAGGAGGAGGCGCGGTCGGCCGCGTGTTGGCAGTGGATGAAGTGCGTGATGGGCCCACGGGCTTCACTCTCATGTCCTGTCCCCTTCCACCTGTGCTTGGAAACGTCCAGATGCCTCAAACGTGCCCTTCCTCCTCCCCGGGTCCTCCTCCAGCTTTGGGTCCTTCTCTCTCCTCCCAGGCTCAGCGAACCCTCCTGAAATGGTCTGTCTGCTTTACGTGGCCTCTGCTTCCTGCTTCCTGCTCCCACTCAGTCCCCTACGAAGGTCTGCCCGCCCCCCTGGAAGCTTCAGTCCCCGCCTTCTGGGCCAAGCCTGTAAACCCTGACTCCTGTGCTGCATCTGGCCCTCTCCCTCCCCTTCTGGAAACTGCCTTCCTCGGGCCCTTGGACGTCACCGCCTGCCGGCCTCTCCCACCACTGTGTCCGCGGCTTCCAGCTTCTCCTCTCTGTCCGGCCCCTAAATGTTGGCCCCCCTGGGTTCCGTCTTAGCCTCCTGCCTGGGCGAGCTTCTCCCCTGCTGTGCATTGCTGTCCACACCCAGCCGCCCCCACCAGCCTAGGATTCTTCCAGAGACTCTAAAACCACACATCCAGCCCCGGTCAGCATCTGCACTGACGGGTCCCCTGGGCCAAATGCTCAACAAGTACAAATATGTTCCTCTCCCGCCTGCCCCCCAAGTCTGTGTCCCGCATCCATGTCTCCCTAGTGACTCCGCCACTCACTTAGCTGCCCAAGTCAGGCATGTGGGGGCCAGCCCTGGCTCCTATCTCTCCGTTGCCTCCTTCCTCTGGTCTCGTAGATCTTTCTCCAACCCGTGCTCCCCAGCAGCCATATCTCGGGCCCAGACAGCCACAGGAGCGGCTCTCTTGCACCCTGTATGCCCCCTGTTATCACGTGTAACAGTGCTGTGATCGCTGGTTATCTGTGTGACATGTTCCCTAGCCGGGTGCTCTCTGAGCATCACGTCTGTCTCTGCCTCCCAGAGCCGTGCTGTGGCAGTGGGGCCCCGTCGCCTCTGCCTGCCTCTTGGCTTGGGTCAGTGGGAGAGTAGGACTTGAGAGAGAGGACTGCTCACTCCCTGCTCGGTCCCTGCCAGGCCACCGCCAGACAGCAGTCACCCCCGCTCCCAAGCCCCAGCCCCCTCCTGCCGAGCACCTCTGGCCACAGCCTCAGCTCCGCCTGCCGTGCCAGCAGCTTCCTGATGTTGCTAGCCTAAGGATGCATTCCCCCATTAGTTTCCCTACACCCTGTGCCCTGCTCGAACTTACGGAACGCCCCCCGTACCAGGCTCTGCCCCTGCCGCACACATCCTTGTCCTTCCTGGAGCCTCAGAACGTGACCTGACGTGGAAATGAGGCTGCAGATGTAAATAGTTAAGATGAGGTCATGTTGGAGCGGGGTGCACCCGAAATCCAACGACCTGGTGTCCTCATAAGAGGGGAGACATGGAGACGCAGTGCGACGACCGGTAGCTTGGAGCCTGGCGTCCGCAAGCTGAGAAACCCCGAGGATTGCCGGCAACCCCGGAAGCTAAGAGAAAGGCCCGAAGCAGATTCTTCCCTGGAGGCTTCAGAGGGAGCACAGCCTTGATCTTAGACTTCCGGCCTCCAGAGCTGGGAGACCATAAACTTCGGCCGTTCGAAGCTACCCAGTTTGAGGTACTTGGTCACGGCGGCCCTAAGAAATGCCCCTTCCTCACGCTCACGTCGATTTGCTTTGGAGTGCACCCGGCCTTTTGCTCTATGAACTTTTCAGAGTCAAGGCCCCTTGCTGACTTGGAGGCCTCAGTGCCTGGCACAGGGCTGGCCGCTCTAGGCAAGCAGTAAGCATCTGTTGGATAAGAAAGAGCTTGCCCCTCGTTTGGTCTGTGGCTCTTTCACCGAGATAGCATCAAAACATGGACAGCAAGCATGGAAGTTTGGGGTTAAAGCAGAGGCCACCCCCCGCCCCCCCCCCCCACCAGGCGAGGTGTGTTCAGCTGACCAGCCCCAAGTCTGGCCGCCCTGGGTTTGTCCGTGTGGAGCCCTGGCCCTCGGCTGTGTCAGTGGCCCCCCGAGGGCACACCGCCTGTGGCCTGGCGCGCCTGGTCACGATTTGGAAATGCTGGATATGAGAAGTTCAACTGGATTGGAATTCTTTCTGTTCTTCTAAGAAATTTCCACATGACGTGTCAATGAAAGAGAAGGAAGAGCTGTTAGATTCTTTACAATTTCAACTGTTGTAAGATCTGTGATGGCAACAAATGGTTTTAAAATTATCTGGTCGCACAAAGAAAGCGTCTCAGTGGTGACGTGCGAGCTGCGCCCTCCGTCCAGAACCTGCGTGCGGCGTCTTCACCGTCAAGCCTGGTGCGTTCTCATCGTGAAGCAATCACAGGTTTTCATTCCAAAGTGTGACCTGTTTGTTTTATTTGGGGAGTTTGACACAAATTGATTATCTCCCCTAATACATTTTTAGGTGTTTCTTATGATCGCATACCCGATTAATATTTTATAAAAGATAAATATTGTCATCATTTCTAAAATTAAAAGACTGACACTCTCAGCAAACACCATGAAGACCGCCCGGCTCCCTCCGGTTTTTCCGGGTGCCATACAAATACCACTTTCTCTGAGAGGAGATGTTGTGAACACCGTCAGGAGACGCCATCCCTGTGGCACCGCATTCCTTCACGCGGCTGGCAAACAGAGACTGGTGTCTTCTGAGTCAGGGCTGGACCCTGAGAATATCTCCAACCCCAGGCCGGGGGCCAGGAGGTAGATTTAGAAATAACTGGGACCAGCTCCTGGTGATAAGTCAGGATAAACTGGTTTCTACTGCCCCCAGGAAACGCAGCACAGACTAGGAAGACGGAGAGAGTGGATCCAGCTCGCAGAGTTTGAGCCCACCGGGACCGGCTGAGGTTGGAGGGCAAGGCAGAAACGGCCTTGTGTGGGAGAAAGCACGCCTCTTGGAAGTGACAAAGCTTGGGCAGGAAGCTGTAAGCGCGGGTCAGGCCTGTTGTCCCGCTACTAAAGGACCAGGTCGTGTTCCTGCGGGCCAAGGGGCTTCGTGAAGGGTTTTTGTTGGGAATGACAGGATCCCAGCTGCTTCAGGAGGGCGATTTGGTGCCGCTGGGAGAGTGGGTGCCTGAGGGAGAGCCTAGAAGTGGGGGGAGGGGACGGCTGATGCACACGTTCAGTGACAGACAAGGAGCCCTGAGCAGACCCTGCAGGAGCACCAGAGGAGGGGTGACCTAGGACGAGCTGGGAGCCACGCTGGGCGGGTTTGGGGATCACTCAGAACGGAGAGTCAGGAAAGGGAGAAGGGACTGGCAGACAGAGACCCTGCCAAAGGGAGAGAGACGTTGAGGGGCCTGCGGCCATCCCCAGCAGGTGTCCTGTGGCCGAACCCCGGGGCCACCTGCAGCCGGCAGGTTTCCTTTCTGCATGGAGAACCTTTGCAAAAGCCAAGTAGGCCGTGCATTGGACACAAGTCAACTCAGCCAACAGAAAAGGATAACCGTGTTCTAGAAACAGAACGGGGCCCCAGGGGAAACCGCGAGCCTGGCAGGGGAGGAGGGAGCTGGCCCGAGGGAGATGTTGGGCGGGGCAGGGCAGGTCGGTGTGGGCCGCTGTCCCTACAGACCTCAAGGTTTTCACAGGGAGGCCCTGGATTGTTTTAGCCCTAAGCATTGTTCTTAGTTTTAGCTGGGGGCAGCCACTTCCTGGAATTTCATCTGCAAGATGTGTTTTCTGCGCTTTACTCTTCCTGGGAGGTGCTCCTCTGGGAGCTGGGCTTGGGTGCTCTGTGCCTACAGAGGGTGCTCTGTGGGTGCTGTGGGAACATCATGGGGCCCTCTGGCGGCTGCCCAAGGTCAGTTGTGGGCCAAAAGTGAGAGCGGGATGCAGAGAACAATTGTTGGGGGGGGCGGGGGAACGGGGACCATGTGTGAAGACACCAGCAAGTGCAGCGGATGCAGGTGACTGGAGCCAGGCTGGCCTTGTCCGGCTAACCCTGTGAGCTGCTGTGGGTCATGCGCGTCCAGACGCGGTAAAAGAAGGCTCAGCAGAGCCTCTCCGTGGACCCCACTTTCACTTAATACGATGCTACTTTCCTGATTCTGACCCTTGAGAAGGGACTATAGGAATAAAGGCCAGTGGCCCAAGGCACGCCCTTTTTAGCGCTGGGCCTTCCCGCGGGACGCGTCGCTTTGTCTCTTTGCTGCTGGTCGGCAAGACCTGCCTTGAGGACTAAGGAAGGGGGGCTCCCCGGGGGCTCCCCGGGGGCCAGTGGAGAACAAGCCAATGAATGCCCGGGAGCCCGCCGGCAGGTGCAAGGACACAGGACGGCCGCCGAAATACCGCCCGGGGGGATGGCCTGGGGGCCCCAGCAGCCGGCCGGCCGGCAGCGCCGTTCGCGTGGGGGCGCCCCCGGGGCTGTTTGGGACCCTGGACGCACCCCGGGGCCGGGGCTGAGGCGTGGATCGCGGGAGGGAGGGGAGGATCGGAGGAGGGGGATGAGCCAGAGAGGGAGGGCCGCGCCGCCCGCCGCCGCCCGGCCCCGGCGCCCCACGGCCCGCAGGAAAGTGAAAGGGGCGGCGGGGCCGGCGGGGCCTCCGCGCGCCGCCCCAGGAAGTCGCGAGCAGGAAGCGCCCGCGGCAGCCGGGTCGGGCTGAGGCGCAGGTGAGGCACGGGGACGGGGCTAGGGGCTGGGCGGGGAGAGCGGCGCGGGGTGGGCGTCCTCGGGCTTGGCGGCGGCGCGGCACC
This sequence comes from Prionailurus viverrinus, assembly GCF_022837055.1. Lineage (NCBI taxonomy): Eukaryota > Metazoa > Chordata > Mammalia > Carnivora > Felidae > Prionailurus > Prionailurus viverrinus. Next base: position 3,586,179 of record NW_025927609.1, on the reverse strand, counting down.
TGCCGCGGCGGGGCCGGTCCCGGCGCGCCCGCTGCCCCCCGCCCCGCCGGCCTTTGTGCTTGGCCTGGGCCTGGGCCCGGGAGTCTCGACTCCTTCCGTGCGTCCGGAGGGACCCGAGCGGCGCGGGGACCCCGGGCAAGTGGGGGCAGGGGCGGGCCGAGCGGTCCTGCGGGTCCCCCCCTCCCCACCCCGCCCCGGCCGCGCTGGCATTGGGGGACCGGGGCCGCCGCGGGAGGAGCCCCGCGCATTGTCCGCCGCGCGCCGGGGACGTGGGCGTGCCGCCGAGTCCGCCTCCCCCGGGACCGGCCGCCGGGGAGGAGCCGGCGGAAAAGCCGTCCCGGAGGCTCGGGGCGCCGGCGCCCTGGGCCTCTGGGCGGTTTGCGTGCGGCGCGGCTGGTTCCCGGGCTCGTGAGCCTCCCGGCCGACGCGAGTGACAGCGACCTTGTGGATCGAGAGGGGAGCGCCGGGACGTCCCCCACCTGCCGACCACCACCCATCGGGCTCTTTTTTCCTCTTTCTCCCACCTTCCGGCCCTCCCCGCCCCAGCAGCCACGCGGCCCATCCCGGTGACCCGGCGACTGCGGCCGGCGGACCGCCCGGATTTGCATTTGAACGGAGGACCCTGGAAAGCCCCAGCCCTCGGCCCCCAGGTCGGAATTTCTCTCTAAAAGGGGAATGAATTGTCACGCCTGCCTCTCCTCCGGCTTCCCTGAGCTCGCTGCCGGGAACGTGCTGCCTGCCTCGGATCTGAAATCCTGTCAAGTTGTTTGAGTTGGTGACTGTGTTAGATTTCCTCCCAGGCCCCTTCGCTGGTGTCCTTGTGGGTCAAGGCTCCAGACCTTCGGTGTCTCACCATGCAGCTTCTGTTTTGTGCACCACCTTTGAGGTTCTGTCTGCGGGTGGAGGCAAGGACAGTGGTACAGGTAGAGGAGTCCTTTTTTGTGTTTAGACCCCGGGAAACACACAGTGGCCATTGTCATTAATCTTTAATATGGAATAGAGCCTTTAAAGTACCAACCGCAGAAAGTATTTTCTCTGGCAAGGAAGCTGTATTCGTTCTCTCTCCTCCCCTCCCCTCCTCCCCTCCTTCTCTCTCTCTCTCTCTCTCTCTCTCTCTCTCTCTCTCTGTCTCTCTAAGAAAAAAGAAAAACTTTTGGGGGGCAGGGGCATGCACTTGCCATCCATGTTTGTCTCAAAATAAGGCCCACTTTTAAAACTTTGTCTTTAAGTAGGTCATTTAAAATGTGCTCAGGGTTGTGTAGATCGTTTAGAGCAGCACTCAGTTCTGGAAAGACCCTTTCCGCCTTACTCTTGCCATTACCTCCTTTCAGTCTCCTTATTTTTGCTTGGAAGAGCACACGGAGCCACTGCCGGGCCACCAGTGGAGGGTCTGAGGCCGCCCTGGGGAACGCAGGTCTCCCTCTGGTCACTCCTCTCCTAGCTGGCTGGGTTGGGCTCTTCCAGAAGGTGGGTGTAAAAACGTGCCTGTGGCAGATTTTAACAGAGTTGGTGGGGGGTCCTGAAGTTGCTGTCTTTGGTGATAGAATGACACTGGACATGCTGACTTCTCTCCCGAATGTTGAGTTCCAGGGGCGCCTGGAAAGAACGACGGGGGGAAAAGTCTGTCTCCTTTTTACGTGATTGGGCTGCATGCCAAACACAGGATGTCAAGCAGGTGCTTTGCCTCGTTCTTCTGTGCTCTCTGGAGGGGACAGGACAGCCTGGAGGAAGCGAGGTGGGAGGGAGGACAGGGCTGAGAGGATCTGGACCTGAATCTGCCCAGTGTCCAGCCCCGGCGAGCCATCTGTCCCTGTTGTCCTCCGTAGAAGGGAACGCCATGCCTCACGGTGGTTACAGGAGTCCTCGCCGTGAACCTCAGAGGGCTCGGCCGGCTCTCCGTGGAATGCTTCTCAGTGGGCACCGCCCGGGCTCTGGAGGAAGGAGCCTCATTAAGTTGAGCTCTTAACATCTCGCGTGTAAAGTCACTACCTTTATGCAGCTTAACTGCACTTGCTATGAGAATTATATTACTTGGCTTTGACCCACTGTACAGGGGAAAAATCCGCTGTTGTTTTAAAAAGAGATTGACGTTTTCCTCCCCTGCTGTTTTCCAGTGCCTTTTGGATTTTTAAATTTTTTTTGAAATTACAGGTTTTACCAGAATTGAGGTTGGTTGGTTGATTGATTGATTCAGATGACAATAGAATATTCCTAGATAAGCCGTGCCTAGAGAAGCAGTGTTTGGACAGAGGAAGAAATTGCACTCTGACCATCCATTTTCAGGCACTGTGAAGTTGAAATAAAATCGTTCACTACGAGGTCATTGTCGCAAGATTGTTTCTCAAAATAGATTTAGGCTCAAGCAGGGGCCCACTCGTTTTGAGCAGAGTTTTAGTAAAATATTTTGTAAATCTAGATTTTGAGCAAAAACATTTTTGAAGCATTTGTGGAGATACATTTCACACATCTCTTGAGCCCTTGCTGCGTGTGAAGTTCTAAACCTCAGTCACGGGAGCGGGGCCGTCCCCGGCAGTCCTGGGCCTCCCTCATCCGTGTTCGCAAGAACACTAGCTGCTGTTTACCAAGCATCTTCCACACCAGGCCCTGTGTGAAGGGTTTTCCACGGACAATCTCCTGTCCTCTTCATAACAACCCTAAAATGTAGGTGCCATCATCCCTATCTTTTAGGCAGGGACCGCAAGGGAGCAGACAGTTTAAGCAGCGTGCCCAGGGTCACCCAGCCCAAGGCGGGAGGGCGGGGTCGGGAGGGGTGGTGCAGCGGGCTGGCGGAAGTTCAGGCACAGTTCTGGCTGGAGCAGACTCACCTCTCCACTGCCTCCCTGGGTGGAGGGTTCAGGGTCGGGGCTTCTGGGATGAAAACTCAGCAAGGATTTTGAATTTTTCTCTACCGTCATGCAGGGAGATCCTTGAAGAAGGTGTGCGGAGGAAGAAGGGAGAAGGGAGGGCTGGAATGAAAGAGAAGGAGACGCCCAGGCACTGAGGAACTTAGTTGGAGTGCTCCGACTCTCCTATTTGCTTTGCTTGTTTGTTATCCCAAGGAAGTTGCTTGAAGACGTTAAATAAATTTCAGCTGCTTTAGATTGAGATTAATGTTTACTCAAAGTAGCTTTCTTTGAAAAAGTATATAAGCCGGTGAATTTTTGGCCAGGGTCCTACAGTGCACCGTGTACCGTGTTATTTAATGCGTTGGTCCAAAAGACTCCTTGTTGCCGAGCGTGGCGGATAGACTGGAAAATAACACAAGTCATGAGGTTGGCTTTGGGACGGGGGACAGATCTCCCTGGGGTGCTGGGGGTCTCTGAGGTGACCACAGGAGATGAGGAACGGAGAGGCAGATGCGCAGTCGAGTTCCTTCCCGTGGCATTCGGTGTGTTTCCACTGAGTTGCACGGCCACAGTTCAGCGATCGGTTTGCTGATGTGCCATCTTGTCTAGGCCTGCGTTCCTCTCTGTTAGCGCGGCCCAGACGTGGCCTGGTCCGCGGTGGGCGGGATCGAGCGTGTCCGGGGTCCTGGCGTGCCCTGGTAATTGAGCACGTGGTGTAGCCACCGAGCACAACCGGGCTTCCTGTGAAGGCTAATATTAGCTCTGAGGAGTACCGTGGTTAAGAGCCAAGGGGTTGATCTGTAGACGTCTCCCACATGGAGGCGAGCCCTGGGTCGCCTGAGGCTTCATCAGAACATCGGGTGAAACTCATTCCTGTGATCTTGGAACAAGCCGTCCCGAGTGTGGACGCTCTGTGTCCGCCTTGTAGCACTCACGGCGGGAGTTCCCCGTCGTGCTGGACGTCCAGTTTTGCCGCGGGCTGGCCGGCAGCCGTCCAGGGTGTTCCTTCAGCCGGGGACCCCACCGGCATGTGCCGGTCACAACAGCCGACTTTTCCATTCCTCGTCCTCCTTGTAGAGAGCCGAGGCTCCGCCGGACGGAAGAGGGCCAGCGAGAACCAGCAGGACGCCTCGACGCACTTTCCAGTCCGCGTGAGCCGCAGCGGCCAGAGGAAAATCCTTGGAGCCGGGGTCAGGAGCCCGTGGAGGAAGCATCCTGCCTTGTGACTGGAGCTCCGTGGTCAGTGCGGCGTAAATGGCTCCCCTCCCTGCCGGCATCCGCTTCATCGTCTCCTTCTCCCGGGACCAGTGGTAAGTGATGGCACCAGCCAGGCCCGCCGCCCTGTGCCGGTGACACCGCACGGCCGGTGGCATCAGGAAGTCCCGTGGGCGGACCGGCCTCCCTGCGACCTTTGAGTGGCCTGTCAGTGGTGCAGACGTGACCAGGATTGTCGCCAAACCATCTCCCATCTTCGCTTCTGGCGGCGACAGTGTTCGGACCCCTTCACGGGCTCCGGTAGTTTCCGTAATGACCGCAGTCTGCACAGAAAAAGGGCCACTGGCTCCCGGCAGGAGGGAAATAAAAACAAAAGGGCTGCGGGTGAAATGAGTGCATTAACTCCAAACTCAGCGAGCGGCTTAGCCGGGGCAGAACTTGCTGGGAGAAAACGAGACGTAAACAAGTGAGATGCAGACCCGAACACCACTTTCTGTTCTGAGAGCAACCTCTCCTGGCGTGTCCTTCTCATGGTGGGTTCAGGAACCCCAGGCTCCTTGGAGGAAGAAGAGGGTGAGGGCAGCCTAGAGTCAGGCTCTGCATCGTCCGGCCCGCCCTCTCAAAGGCTTCTCTTCCCTGCTGATCTCTATTGGGAAGGAACAAGATTGCCCGTACCCTCTTAGGTTCTTTCTTTGGGGGCATGCGAATTAAACCACAAAAGACAAATGTGATCACATATGTATGGGAGGTTGCAGAAGGGTGTGATTCAAAAGGGCTTATTTGCCATCTTAATAAGGGAAGAGGAGGAGGAGAAGACGTGTGGGAAAACCAACGATGTTCTGGAAAGGGTGAAATGGGCCCTTAGGGACTAGGTGAGAGATATGATAGTGCTGTGGCTACTTCTCATTTCCAGTAAGAAGGGTCGTCTCCCCTGGTTGTGCCCAAGGAGGGTTTTGTGACACTTGAGTTGTTCTAGATGGCTGTGCTTTCGGGTGGGTAAGAGATTTCGGGAACTCAAATGCCTTCTATTCAAAATAGTTCTTATGCCATATTGGTGTATTCTGGACGCTTCTTCTCTGCCACGACAGCCCACTGGTGGCATCACACTCTTCCCTGCTTCTCAGGCCCCTGCTGGTTGGTGGGCACCCACGGGGTCTCCGGTGTGACCGCAGACATTTGCCTCCTTTCCAGAGTGGCTCCCGTGTCAGCTCATTTCATGCCTACCAGTAACCCGGCCACAAGGCTTTACACACTTACCTTTCATCTCCTGGGTGCTTCTCTTCCGTTTCTTTGTCTGTTTTGTAACTCTCTTTTGGTACAATGTTTAAACTCCCAGAGGAAAATTACAAGGATATCACAAAGAACTTGGAAGAACCCCTGAATGTCACAAATTCTTTTTCTTTTTTCAGGTTGAGGCAGGGGTAGAACAGAGCTTCTCACACTTCAGCGCACGTGTAAATCACCCCAAGAACTTGTTAAAATGCGTTGCTGACTTGGGAGGTCTGGAGTGGGGCCAGGGAATCTGCGTCTCCCAGGGGATGCGGAGTCCGTAGACAGCACTTGGGGTAGCAAGGATATAGAGTATCACTTCCATCTTTGCCTCAGACTTGCTCTTTGACCTTCAAAAGTTATTGAACCTTTCTGGACCCAGCTTCCTTCCCTGTAAAAGGAGAGAGCTGGCTTTAAGATTCCTCCGAAGGGCTTTATGTTTTTCTCCCAGCACGCATTGCCCTTCCTGACAGCACCTTGATGTCCTTTGGGGACCTGACTTCCCTCCTTCATGTGCAGTTGTGGGAGTGACGCAGGCTGGCTGGGTCCCTGGACCCAGAGGGGGGCCCACAGGACCAGCCAAGAAGGGCTCTGGGTTTCACACGGGATAGAAATGAAACGTGAGCCGAGAGGAAGTAATAAACAAGAGTTTATTAAAGATACAGAGAGAGTGTGGATACAGACAGAGCTTTTGGGAGACTCGGAGAGGAAAGAAGAGGGAGTCTCCTGTTTGCTTGGGGCCTGGGGTTTTTATTGATGGTGGTCTAGTGCCTATGTCTTCTCAAAATCCGGAAACAAAGACCCAGACGAGTGCTTAGGTGTCGTCCACCAGTCACTGATGCCCTGGGGCCAGGGGTCTTGGTGAGTCCGCAGTCTTGGAAAAACATTCATGCCGCTGATGAGGACCTGCCCAGTCACTCCTTAGATGTCATCTCTTGTGCTCGAAGAAGACTCCAAAGAAGTCATTAACTCCTTGACCTTGACAAGGAGGACATATGTTACCTGTTCTGTAACAGGTGTGTAAGGCGGGGGTGTAGGCCTTAGCAAAAAGCTAGAAACAGGAAAAAGAAAAGAGCAGTTTTTTATGGGGTCCCTTTAGTTTCCCTGTCTCAGCAGGTGGGTAAGTCTCATGCTTTCGGGTCCGTTATGGTGGCCAGCGGAGGCCCTTGAGGCTCTCATCCCGTGGCGGTTCTCACGCAGCCCACGTCCCCCGGGAGGCAGGGTAGGACCCAGGATGGGCTCTTGGTCTCTCCTGGGACATTCAGTCTTTTTTGTTTTTTACTTTTTTTTTTTTTTTAAATGTTTAGTTTTGAGAGACAGAGACAGAGCGTGAGCGGGGGTGGGGCAGAGAGAGAGGGAGACACAGAATCCGGACCAGGCTCCAGGCTCCGAGCTGTCAGCACAGAGCCCGACACAGGGCTTGAGCCCACTGACCGTGAGATCGTGACCTGAGCCAAAGTCGGACGCTCACCTGCCTGAGCGCTCCCGGAGCCCCCGGGACATTCAGTCTTGAGGGTCTTGAGTAGAGTGAACCTCGGGCAGAAGTACTCTTGAAATGCAGCGAGTCCACCGTCCATCAGCATGGAGCCTGCTTAAGAATCAATCAGTCTCTCTCTCTTTCTCTGTCTCCCCCCCCACCCCTCTCCCCTGCTCATGCGCACGTGCCCAAGTTCTCTCTCCAGAAAAAAAAAATGAAAATAAATGATACTAGGAATGGATGATAGCCCATTGGATACACTAAGAATCTAATGAGTAAGTGAATGCACAAACAGGAGAAAGGAAGCCCCTCCCCAAGTGGAATGCCAGCCGCTAAGTAGAGCAGCCGGGCCCGCGATGGCACACTGCCGTCCCGTGACCGTCAGGATCACTGCTTCAAGCCTGAAGCTTCCGTGCACACATTGTTGAGGAGGTGGGAGGGACAGGGTAGCCGTGTGGTCTCCACGTATGTCCCCACGGTTCCTCCGTTAATTGCTTAGAAAAGGTGTGGCTCTCCCTGAGGGACAGACAGGGGCAGACAGCCCCTTAGCCAAGTGGCCACTGCTAACACCACACCGACATCCTGCCTCTGCTTTAGGATGCTCTGAAAAGGACTCCCATCACGGCTAGGCGCGGTTTCACTGTTTCCAGATGAAGCCTGTGGACTGGTGTCTGTGCCAAATCGAATTGCTCCGTTACCCTCGTCTAAAGTATGCGTCATTAGTTGCATACAACTCAGAGCGATAACACTCAGAGGAGGAAACGGATACTCTGCCCCGAATCTCTCAGGTGGCAGCAGGCTGCTATCCATCTGGGGACACCTGCGATATTCGAGAACGTGTCCAAGCAGACTCTGGAAGTGCACACCTGTCCTGGGCTGTCGCTGCCGAGACGTGCTCTGGTTTTGCTAGAGACGTGGTGTTAACCCGCACGCTGTTCTCGTGGTACCGATAGACGCGGACGAGGCCACCGTCAGACGTCCCTACGAAAAGCAGGCGGAACAGCCAGGAACGAAAGTGTCAGGCAGCTCATTTGTAAGGGTTCCTGTTTAATGTCCACAAGCCTGTGTGTAACACAACACAAAAATAAAAGCATGGGATGGTGTCCGTTTCCCAAGGCTGCTGTAACAAGGGACCACAAACTGTAGGGCTCCCGACAGCAGAAATTTCCTCCCACCGTCCTGGAGGCTGGAAGTCAGAGATCCAGGTGTCGGCTGGTCTGCAGGGTGGAGGGAAGGCCCCCTCCTGCCTCTCCTGGCTTCTGTGGTTGCTGGCAGTCCTTGGCTTGGCTGTGCCTCTGCGGTCACATGGCCCTCTGCCCTGCCTGTCCCTGTCTTCACACGGCCTTTTACAAAGATAGCAGTCATTGGATTTAGGATCTCATTTGATTTGAGGTCGCACATGAGCTAAGTATGACCTCAACTAATTACAGCCCCAGGACTCTATTTCCAAATAAGGTCACATTCTGAGGTTTCTGGATGGACTTGAATTGGGAGGAGGGAGGGCTGGGGGGGGGGGGGGGGGAGACATTATTCAACCCAGTATAAAGTGGATAATAGAACAAATAACCATCCACAATCTTGTTTCGTGAACGACAAAGAAAAAGGAGGGTAGAACTACAAAGTGGGAAAAGGAATCAGGGCCGCGTAGGACTTGGGTCCCATAACCCCGGGTAACCCCGAGGAAGTCGAGCGTCTGCTCCCTCTCCAGGACAGGCGTAGTGACCTGGCTGCTGTGGCCAGGCCTTCTGGAAGGGGAAAAGTCGACCTCTGCTACGGGCTCTTCCCCCTCCCCAAGTCCCACGTAAACAAGAGGAGGAAAGAGAGGGAGGAAGGACCGTCGGCCCTGACACTGGCTGAATCAAAGATACCGCTTTCCTCTTTGGGAGACACAGTTTCCATCTCCAAGAAAACTCCAGTTTGCCGTGTATGTTCACCCTTCGCCCTGACGTCGGGACAGCTTCTCTCAGAGAACCCTGCCGGCCTCTCGGCACGTGCCCTCCCCAAAGATGCTGATGCATCACGGAAAATTCAGATTGGTCTGGAAGCACGTACAGCTCCCCTCTGCGGCCCCTGTACTCAGGGGGCATCCCCCAGCGAGGGGCCGTCAGGGGAACGACCTTCACCCACCAGGCCCTGCGCGGGGGAGTGCCCACTATAGAACTGCCAGCTAGGGAAGGAGGCAGCGGCCCGGGGAGCGAAGTTGGAGGCCCAGGGAGGGAGGACAGCAGCCTCGAGGTGGAGGGTGGAGGCCCGGCTCGTCCACTAAGTCCCAATAACCTGGGCGGACTGCACCATCCAGGAATGCAGGGTAGGGTAGGGCCCCCGGGCTCTTCAGATGTTATCTGGACGAACCGAGGAGCTCTTTATGTCTGGGTTTTTTGACTCTATTGAATAAACATGTTAATGTATTTAATAAAAATCAAGTATTTCTAAGTAGAATATTCCGTTTATGTCTGGGTGGAGGGTAGAGAGCGTGAACCCAAAAGCCACTCTGTCAAATTCCTGAGCGGAATGACGATGAAATTCGGATTTCTCCTGGCTGATAACACACTCGTGAACCGGTGTTACATAGCATCCTCGAAGGCTCCAGATGCTTCTCTCAGACTCTGGTCCGGCAGATGCTGGAGCTGACTCAGTCCCAGACCGGTGTCCATACTCCTTGTGGAGACTGGAGAAGGGAGCCCTGTGCCCAGGTGGGGGCAGGTCGGGGTCCCTGTGGAGGTGGAGCCCCGACTTGCCCCCTTCTGTCACCCGTGCCTCCACCGGAGGTCACTACCCGCCGAAGCGGCACTCTTTTGGAAACTCACTGGCCTTTTCAGACCAGAAACAGGCAGGTTCTTCAGGGCTTGGGGCTGCGCCTCCCGAAACGAGGGGCCTGCCTCTACCTGAGAGCAGGTAGAGGCCCCTGCTCTCATCTCTTGCCGAATACTCTTCCTGCTCACCTGTCTCCCTCTCTGAGAAATACTTTTGTAGAAAGTGGTTCAAGCTCTAAAGCTGGAAAAACTTTTATCTTCTTACACAATTATCTTTTCTTGAGTCTCTGATTCAGATTCATTTCAGTCTTCCTCTCGGTTTGCTTTCCGCATAAGCCGAGAAGAGCAGCAAGGCTTTAGGCCAGGGTTTGCTACGTCATCGGCCTTGATCGTCGCATGTCCGCATCGCTGACTTTCTCGTGGAGGTGCCTGAGGTATTTATGTGCCTGCATTTCTTGTGTCCCTTCTACCAAGTTGCACAGAAACAAAAAAGTAAAGAATAAACAGGATCTGAAACACCCAGGATAGTAGGCTTACAAGAAATTTGCAGTTAATTCTGTTACGGACTAGATGACGGTTTCTTTCTGTCTACTTCATGGACTCCGTTCATGTTCCGCATCTCAGATTTCTCTTTGTGGTCGTTTTTTTTAACGAATATTGAAATAGCTTCGATTTGGACAAAAGTGGCAGATGTTTTAAACGTGATATTATGGCCATCCTGCATACAGGATTAATAATGATATAGGACTGAATGAACAATATACAGCATAAGACGATTTAAAATGCATCCAGTATAGGGGCGCCCGGTGGCTCAGTTGGTTAAGCGTCCGACTCAGCTCGGCCGATGATCTCGCGGTTTGTGAGTCTGAGCCCCGCGTCGGGCTCTGTGCTGACAGCTCGGAGCCTGAGCCTGCTTCAGATTCTATGTCTCCCTCTCTCTCTGCCCCTTCTCTGCTCGTGCTCTGTCCCTCTCTTTCAAAAAATGAAATAAAAACGTTACAAAATTAAAACACATTAAGTACATTAAAATACAATACAGTTACAGTGTTTTAGTATGTGTGTATTTATTTATTTACTTACTTATTTTCATCCTGATAAGTGCCCTCCTTAATCTCCATCCCCTACTCACGCTTGCCCCCACCCACCTCCCCTCTGGTGACCATCAGTCTCTATAGTTAAGAGTCTGTTTCTTGGTTTGACTCTCTCTCTTTTTTCTTTTCCTTTATTCATTTGTTTGGTTTCTGAAATTCCACATGTGAGTGAAACCGTATAATATTTGTCTTTCTCTGACTGACTTATTTCACTTAACGTTATACTCTCTAGTTCCGCTCATGTCACTGCAAGCGAGTGGCAAGATTTCACTTTTTTGTGGTTGAGTAATATTCCAGTGTATACGTATACCACATCTACCTTATCCATTCATCAGTTGGTGGACACTTGGGCTGTTTCCATAATTTGGCTACTGTAGATGATGCTGCTATAAACATAGGGGTGCACATATTCCCCTGAGTTCGTGTTTTTGTATTTGGGAGGTAAATACTCAGTATTGTGATTCCTGGGTCATAGGGTAGTTCTATTTTTAACTTCGGAAGGAACCGCCATACTGTTCCCTAGAGTGGCTGCACCAGTTTGCATTCCCACCAGCAGTGCACCCGGGTTCCCCTTTCTCTGCATTCTCACCAACACCTGTTGTTTCTCGTGTTGTTGATTGTAGCCGTTCTGACAGGTGTGAAGGGATATCACAGGGTAGCTTTGATTTGCATTTTCCTGATGGTGAGTGATGCTGAGACTCTTTCCATGTGTCTGTTGGCCATCTGGGTGCCTTCTTTGGAGAAGTGTCGGTTCATGTCTTCTGCCCATTTTTAAATTGGGTTATTCATTTTTGGGGTGTTGAGTTGTAACAGTTCTTCATATATTTGGATACTAACCCTTTATCAGATATGTCATTTGCAAATATCTTCTCCCATTCGGTAGGTTGCCTTTTCGTTTTCTTGATTGTTTCCTTTACCGTGCAGAAGCTTTTTATTTTGATGTAGTCCCAGGAGTTTATTTTTGCTTTTATTTCTTTTGCCTTGGGAGACACATCTAGAAAGATGTTGCTATAACCGATGTTAGAGCAATTACTGCCTATGCTCTCTTCGGGGATTTTTTTAAGTTTACTTATTTTGAGAGAGAGAAAACACAACTGGAGTAGGGGCAGAGAGAGAGGAGAGAGCTAGAATCCCAAGTAGGCTCCACACTGCCACTAAGAGCCCAACACAGGGCTCAAATGCACAAACCGTGAGATCATGACCTGAGCCAAAGTTGGACACTTAACTGACTGAGCCACCCAGGCACCCCTCTCTTTAAGGATTTTTATCTCCTCAGGCCAGTATCTCTCATGAATATAGATGTGAAAGTGCTTAACAAAATAGCATCAAACCAAATCCAACAATAAATCAAAAAAATCATACGCCATGATCAAGGGGATCTATTCCTGGGATGCAAGTGTAGTTCAGTGTTCGCAAAACAATCAGCACGATACCTTACATCAGTAAGAGGAAGTATAAAAACCATAAGATCATTTCAAAGCATGTCAAAATGCTTTCAAAAAGCATTTGACAAAGTATAACATCCATTCATGATAAAAACCCTCAACAGAGTAGGTCTAAAGGGAACGTACCTCAACATCATAAAGACCATATATGAAAAGCCCACAGCGAACCTCATATTCAGTAGGGAAAAACAGAGCCTTTCCCCCAAGGTCAGGAACAAGACAGGGATGTCTGCTCTCACCACTGTGAGAGCCCTAGCTTCAGTAATCCAACAACAAAAGGAAATAAAAGGCATCCAGATGGGTAAGGAAGAAACAAAACTCTCGCTGTTTACGGGTGACATGATAGAATATATAGAAAACCCGAAAGACTCCACCAAAAATCTACTAGAACTGATAAATGAACTCGGTAAGGTCATAGGATACAAAATCAATTTACAGAAAACTGTTGCATTTCCCTTTTTTTTTTTTTTTAGCATAATTAGAGCATTTTATTTATTTTTAGTTTGAGAGAGAAAGAGCGTGAGGTGGGGAGGGGGCAGAGCAGAGGGGGAGAGAGAGAGAGAATCCCAAGTAAGCTCCACACTCAGCGCAGAGCCCAACGTGGCGCTCGGTCCCATGACCCTGGGATCACAACCTGAACCAAAATCAAGAATTGGACACTTAACCGACTGAACCACCCAGGTGCCCCTGGTGCATTTCCATACACTAATAATGAAGGAGCAGAAACTGAAATTGGGAAAACAAATCTGTTTACAGTTGTACCCAAACCAACAAAATGTTGAGGAATAAACTTAACCAAAGAGGTGAAACACCTGTATCCTGAAAACTATGAAACATTGACAAAAGAAAGTCAAAATGGTGCAAAGAAGTGGAAAGCCATTCCACGCTCATGCATTGGAAAAACAAACATTGTTAAAACGTCTGTACTACCCAAAGCAATCTATAGACTCCATGCAAACCCTCAGATACCAAGAGGACTTTTCTCAGCCCTAGAGCAAGCACTCCTAAAATGTGTATGGAACCGCAAAAGACCCCGAATAACCCAAGCACTCTTGAAAAAACTGGAGGCATCATAATCCCAGATTTCAAGAGACACTACAGAGCTGTAGTAATCAAAGTAGTGTGGTACCGGCACAAAAATAGACACATAGGTCAGTAGAACAGAGTAGAAAACCCAGAAATAAATCCACGATCGTAACGTGTGGTCGATTAATCTTCAACAAAGGAGGCAAGAATATGCAATGGGAGAAAGACAGTGTCTTCAACCAATGATGCTGGGAAAACTGGACAGTGACATGCAGAAGAATGGAACCGGACCGCTTTCTTACGCCAGACACGAAAAGAAACTCAAAACTAAATATGAGACCCGAACCATCAAAATCCCGGAAGAGAGCACAGGCAGTAACTTCACTTTCTAGCTATGTCTCCGGAGGCAAGGGAAACACAGTGTACTCTTAACGCATCTTGTATCATTTTACGTCACCCCCCACCTCTGTTCTGTGTTTCAGGTACAGAGCCTTCATTTTTGTTTTGACATTTTTGCTGTATGCCAGTTTCCACTTATCCCGAAAGCCTATCAGCATAGTGAAGGTAAGAAATCATAAAAAGCACCCCGTTTCATGTCCTGCCTATGATTTCCGTAAGGAACTTGTTACCTTAGGAACGGGTTTGGGAGCGAGGGAGGGGGTGGGGGGTGGTGGTGAGACAAGTGGAGGAAACAGACGGTTTAGAAGCAAGTTATCCTCCTTGGTTTCTCTTTTCTGAAATGAACGTCTTCGAAGTGTTTTTAGGGTTTGTAACTCCAGAGGTGCCGCATTAGTCGACGGCTGCAGATTTCTAAAGCTTCGTTAAGTATTTATTCTGTCCTGCGTGAATTTTTCCCGCCAGACACATCTAATCTGAAATCGTTCCCCAAGGTGCTTCTCCCGTCACCGTGCTCCGATCCTAAGCCTGGCCGTGGTGGCCCCGCTATTCTTAGAGCCACGAGCTTCTGTTTGAGTGAGGGGTGAGCACCAGGTGACGCTCAGCAGGGCACTTAACTAGACTTCAAGAAGAGAAGATTCAAGTAGACAGTCCTACGTAGTAGCCAGTTTAAACTGGGGAAGGAGCGAGATAATTTTCTTACCCTCACAGGAACGACATCATTTTGCCTATAGACTGTCAAGGCTTTTGACTCCTGGTTGTAGAAGGAACAGGAAATTGTTTGTTGCCAAAGATCGCTTAGTCAGAACTCGACTGCCTGCCCCCTCACCCTCTGGTCCTGGGCAGGGACCCAGATCGGGCACCGTGATTCTGACCTTTGTAGCCACGCTTCCTCCCTTCCCGCCCAGAGGCCTTCAGGCCAGCGGGACAGGGAATGCCGAACACGGCCATCGTTCTGTGGACAGTTTTGTGTTCCCTGCTCTCCAGTAACGCCCAGTGGGTGTTAGTTAAACAGCATCCATCTACTCAAAGGATCCTACAGTTCGTCCTTGACCCCCAGTTAGCAGGAATCTTCTGTGCCCTTCAGTCACTGGAGTTTTTGATATACCAAGTTTGAATGACTGTGGGGGGACAAGAGATGGTGGGATGTGATGCACCCAACCAGGGACTCTAAAATCATACCAAGGACCCGCCACTACATTTCAATGCTACCACTCACTCCTTGTCTTCCTTGTTAGGGAAGTGCACATACGGCTCAAGGAAAGGCAAGTTCTAAGAATGGAGGAGGCCATTAGAGGGGTCCCGGTGAGCGCCGTGGGGCTGAAGGAGCTGCTGGGGGTTCAGCATTGACCTTGGGTGGGGGGCAAACGCCTAGAGTAGGGAGGGTGGGCTCTCACCGGCAAGCCCCGCCTAGGGGGCAGAGGCTCCGTGCGAGGACACAGGAGGGGGCGCCGGCCGCCACAGGACCTCCGTGGCGGGACAGGACACTTGGATTCAATGCGCTGTCACAAGGGTTCTGCTCAGCCAGGAAGGGATGTAGCATTGTTGTGGGGCACCCTCCCAGCTTCCCCGCCGGGAGCTTGGGGCTTACTGATGAGGCGGTGTCCCATCAACTCCTATGTGAGTATTGCATCCGTCAGGGCACCTGCTGAGCCCCGTGGCAGGGCAGGGTGCCCTGTTCATCGTTTGACAGTCCTCGCAGCAGGCCTGGGGGCTCGGGAGCCCAGTCCCCTCGTGCAGGGTGGCGCAGCTCCAGCAAATTCCACAGGGTCTCTGCTCTCGGCCTCTGTGCCGCGGGCCCGCAGGGTGTGGAGTACCTGAGTATGACCGCAGCCTCGCACCCGGCTTTTCTTTCACACACGGATTTTCAGGCTTAGCACCTGCGATGGGCTGAGCTGAGGTTTCTTCTTCTCAGGTGGATAAGGTTGTCCCACTACCTGCAGCAACTTAAGCTTTATAACACCTGACAAAGCGCTCATGTGCTTGGGCCTCTTCTGTACAAAACGAGAAGTAGGGATGATTCTGGGGACACAAGGAATAGTTTGAATTCTCTGCAGCCTGTATCTCCTAACACATTATAAGCAACACAAAATTAAAATATATTTGCTTACCTGGAATCGGTCACCAGGTAGAACGGTTCTCATTCTGTAGAGTGACAGGTTCTCATTCTCATTCTGTAGAACGCTTCTCATCTGTAGAGTGACAGGACATATGTCATGTCAGATTTAGACTACTCTGTTTGGACTCGCCTTTAATCACCGTTGAGACATTCCACTTGTCTCTGATTTTAGTGGAGCAAAAAGAAAGCAAAGATGACAGTGATGGAGAGCCGGGGGCACAGCCCTCCCCCTTCCCACATCCTGTCCCAGCCGGCCTCAGGCCACGAGGCTGGGCACTGGCACTGGGTGCCGCTGGGGGCTCTTTCTCCGCAACGCGCCGCCCCCGTGGGCCCGAGCGTACCTGAGGGCAGGGGGCTTCTCTGGGGAGCTGCAGGGAGCCCTGTGCCCCGCGGGAATGGGGACACCCACTGGTTTGAGTGTGAGCATCCGGCCCTCCCTGCACACACAGGGCCTGTAGGAAGGAAGGTGTGAAACCCTCAGCAGCAGACAGAAGACCGCCGGGAAAGCTGGCCACGGTGCACACCGTGGGTAGAGCGGCCAGTGTCCCGGTGTGCGGGCTTCATTAGAACACAGCAGCGTTTGTTTTTTTAAGTTCATTTATCTATTTTGAGAGAGAGAGAGAGAGAGAGAGAGAGAGAAAGCACGATCAGAAGAGGGGGAGAGAGAGAGGAAGAGAGAGAATCCCAAGCGGGTTCCACACTGTCAGTGCAGAGCCCAACGTGGGGCTCGATCCCACAAACTGACGTGACCTGAGCCCAGATCCAAAGTCAGATGCTTAACCGACTGAGCCACCCAGGTGCCCTGCCACGGTGTCTTTTTAACTGAACAAAGTCTCCCTAGAATATATGTGGAAAAATGTGCAAGAATTAATGACCAAGGAAAAAATTAAGCCACCATGATCAAGTTTTTATGGTATGCCTGAGAGTAGACCAAGAGGTCCGTAGAAGAGAATAGAAACGTGGCGTGGTCGACGGAGGTGCTGGGAAAAGTGTAGCTTATTTAGCAAAAGGCATGAGCACAGCTGGCTACTCGGCTACAAGAATGAAGTGGGGTCTCTTATACAAATAGATGGGTACATTAAAGAATTAAATGGGTGGGGGGGGCACCTGGGTGGCTCAGTCGGTTAAGCGGCCGACTTCGGCTCAGGTCATGATCTCGCGGTCCGTGAGTTTGAGCCCCGCGTCGGGCTCTGTGCTGACAGCTCAGAGCCTGGAGCCTGTTTCAGATTCTGTGTCTCCCTCTCTCTGACCCTCCCCCGTTCATGCTTTGTCTCTCTCGGTCTCAAAAATAAAGATTTAAAAAAAAAAAAAGAATTAAATGGGAAAAATAAGTAAAATTCCAAGAGCGGAAGTATGTCCATCTTAGAGGCGTGGAGTTGGCAAGCCCGAAGGCGGCCGGCCAGAGGGGATGGCGGGCGGGGTGGTTCACGGACACCCGGTGGCCGGGCGAGAGCGGTCACGAAGGCGAGCGAAAGTGGCCCCTGATCGCATCACTCCCGCTGTCGAAACACTTGCCCTCGTCACGGCAGCGAGGGCAGGGAGACGGCCAGGCGCTGGCAATGGGGACGCCGGGCTCCCCCCTTCTGGGGACCATTTTGTGAACCGTATCTCTTCCGAGATAGAATATGCACCCTTCAGCCGCGCTGGGACCCTTGCCCATTAACTGAAAGCGCCTCCGTACTTCAAATCTGCAAATGTGTCTTTACTGTGGCACTGTTTGCAATTTCAAAAAGAAAAAGGAAAAATCCTGCATATTATGTGACCCTAGTCAGCAGGTGAAAGAAAGTTTGAGTAAATTATGGCCAGTCCATAAGCTGATATACGCAGCCACTTAAAAGAATCACAGGGGCGCCTGGCCGGCTCAGTCAGAAGAGCCTGCGGCTCTCCATCTTGGGGTCGTGAGTTCGAGCCCCACGTGGGGTGTAGAGATTACTTAAATAAATAAACTTCAAAAAGTAAAGAAACAAGTATTAAGAAACAAAACGATAATTAATCAGAGCCAGACCAGGTGACACAGGAAGATTTCTAGAGCTATTTTGCGAGGGGAGAGGAAGGTGTACTTACCGTCTATATAGAACGGTTCCGTTTCTGAACACCAGAGGAGGCACAGGGGCAGAAAGCCCCCCGCCCCCTTTCCGTGCCCCTGTGGCAGCGGGTGTGGGCTGGCGGCGCGGTCCTGTGGTGCCAGTGGTTCCCGCAGACCAGCTGAGCACACGCAGGGCCCGCCGCCCTTCCCGAGGTCAGCCTGTCCCCGAGCTCACGCTGGTCTAGCAAGTTCCGCGGGCTGGGTGGCTCACCAGCAGCAGACGTGTACTGCTCTCAGTCCTGGGGGCTGGAAGTCCCAGATCGGGGTGCCAGCGGGGTCCGGCCTGCAGATGGCCGCCTCCCTGTGTCCTCACGTAGGGGACCTGCCGTCCTCACAGAGGCCCCCGCTCCTACTCCATCACGGGGGCGGGGGGCAGGTTTCAACACAGGGATTTGGGGGAACACAGGCATTCAGACCGCCACAGGTACTGTAACTTTCCTTTCTCCTTTATGACTTCCTCTGGATAATGCCTTGGCAGGTTCTTTTAACCCAAAGCCTGATAAAAGGAATGTAAAGGACTAGTTAAAGTGAACGGGCCCACGCCACCTGGTGGACCACAGAGAGCTGACCACACGTGTCCCTGCATGTGGACTGCGTCCACACTCACACGTACACGCGTGCACTCGTGCTCTAATCTAAGCTCTCACTGTGCCGTCTACAGGGGGCACAACCACGACCCCTCTCCTGGGGGCGTTGACGAGGCCGGCATCCCACTCTGACCTGCCGTCCCCATCGTCACCGCCCTGAATTCCTGACCCCGGCCTGGTCCCCGCCCTGGTCCCCGCCCGGTTGGTTTTCTGCTCAGTCACCCAGAACCAGCAGCATCACTGGGGCCTGGCAGACCTGAGAACCCAGGAGGTGCCCGCCCCCCCCCACCACAGTTGGGATGAATGAGTCTATGAGGCTCGTGGCTCAAGTTGAGGCTTAAACAACAGTCTTCAGTAAATGTGCGTCCACGTACAGATATGTGTGCCTAAGTCTGCGTGGATGTGAGCGCGTGTAGAACGTCGGTGCCTCGGAAAGGCCATGCTGCCCGCTGATCCCGCGCGGTTCCCTCTTGTTGCCCACTGGTAGGGGCACTGGGGGAGGGGCCAGGGCTGGAGATGCATCTGCAGACGGGACAGAGAGCACCCGCACCCCACCCCTGCCCGCCCCTCCCCCACCCCCACCCGCCTTGTGGCCCCGTGGCTGTTTTCGTGGCCGCTTGCCGTGTCCCCCCATCCTGCGGACACCAGCCCCTCCCGCCCCCGCCCCCACCTCCCAATCCCCGTGGCACTTGCTGTGTACTTTGTTGCTGTCCCGCCGTGTGGCACGTGGGCAGCGGTAAATAACCTGGAGGGTCGTGTACCTGGAGCCTCCAGGCCACATAGTCTCCTGATTGCTTGGCTTTTATGACCGCCTGGTGTCACACGTCCATTAATTTTGTTACCTGTGGAAACATTCGCGTAAAAATTGGCAAGGGCCGAGGACTAGCCCCCCGTCGCTGGCACACCAGGGTATGAACCCGTTCCCCTGCTGAGGGTTTTTCTGATCAGATCCTCTTGGCCTAATTCATCCTTCCTTTCCCTCACACACCGGGTGTGGGAATAAAGCTGGTGGCTGACAGCCAGCACGTGGCGATAGAAACAAGCATCCTCGGGACCAGTGTGAAGTCTTTGCTGGCTCTCCTGCAGCCCTTCGGCCGCCCGGAGGGTGGAGATCGCGGTTCCGGTGGGAAGGGTGCGGGCTGGGGAAGGGCTCAGCGTGGCCGCCGGAGGCTGGAGTGAGTGGGGGGCCCCCTGCCTTGGTGAAGTCGCTGTGCCCTCTGAGAGTCCAGGGGAGAAGCGGGAGGCCAGCCCCGTGGCACCAGAGTCCCCGCTCAGAGTCCCCCTCATCACAGGACAACCAAGATGAAACCCTTTTCTGCTTGTTTATGACACAAGAAGGGATCCTTCCTCATCTTTCTTGGTCCCAGGGGATGTGGAAGCCCCGCTTGGAGCCGTGGCTCACGGCCACCTCCTCCCTCGTTCCGTCTCGGCAGGCGGGTCAGCGCCCGGCCTGCCTGCGGCTCTCTCGGCGACGGATGGACAGCGAGGGCGGTGAGGCACGGGGTCTGGCCCAGGGAAGGGTGACTTCTGCGGGGAGAGGAGGAGCCAAGTATGAACCCGGGGGAATGGGGAAGGGCCGCCTGCTGTGTGCAGGGCAGGGGGACTCCTGAGATCCAGGCCAGCACAGCCGGCCTCCGGCCCCGGGAGGGTGAGAGGAAAGCTGTCTTGCAAAGACTCGACTGAGTTTGTAAAGCGGAGCCCGCGGAGAACTTTTAGGGCGAGGTTTGAATGCTAGCAGAACGCCCAGTGCTGATGACAAGCCACGGGACCACAGAGTGGCTGAGTCCCATGTGCCCTGCCAGGCCTCGGTGGCGTGTGTCCGTGCAAAACCAGGAGGCGTCCAGCCCAGGCTGACCACAGCCCTGGCAAGGGCAGCCGTTCGCAGGAGCCTCTTTGGTGACTCCCTCTGGAAGAGACGGGTGCCAGGGAAGGAGGCGGTGGGCAGGACGTGTGGCCGCTGTTCTTTCTGGGGCCAGCTTTCCTCGTGAGCCCCAGACCCCTGCCTTCACGCTGCAGCTCCGTGAAGAACGCCGCTTGGGGCCCCGCTCCCACTAAGGGCCACTCCCTGCCCTTGTGGTTGCCTCCTTTCTGCCCTCACTCACCCCTGGGGGATTACTTCATCTGAGCCCCTGGGAGCAGAAAAGCCCAGAAAATGCACAGCAGGCGGCAGGGGCGCCTGGGGAGGGGAGACATGGACTGTGGGGCTGAAAGGCAGACTGGTAGACAGGTGGAGGTTCCCCCGTAGCAAGACGGGCCCTTTGCTGGAAGGGGAGGTCCTCTTGTAAGGAGCACCCCGCGTCCCCTGTGCCCTGCACACAGCCCCGGTGCCCACTCCTCCGGCCCTCCCTGGTGCGTCCATGCCCCGGAACAGCATCACCAGTCCCGCTAAGTTCTGCAGCTGAGGGGGGCCAGCCCTGTCTGTAGGCGGGCACACTGAGGCAGGTGGGAGCGACTTCCTCAGGCCCCCACACCTGTCAGCCAGAGGGCTCCCGAGCCTCACACTCCTCTGCCCCTGGCCCGCGTGCTGGCTCCGCGGACAACTTGGTGGGTCGGTGGCCTTGTGCCCCAGCTGTGCTGTTGTCTTACTGAGGCATGTGATTTGCACACGGTAACACCCGCAGATCTGAAGCGTCTAGCCTGGCAAATATGCGCAAGCCCGCACGATCCCCGGGTTAGGGTCTGGCCCCTTCCAGCTCCCGCTCCAGGCCCCGCGTGCCCCGCCCCCCTCGCGGCCCTCCTGCTGGTGGGTGAGTGTCACCGCTGCCACCTGGGGCTAGGTTCTGTCCTCCAGTGACTGACCGAGTCTGCCCTTTGCGCTCCTCACGTCAGGCTTCTTCTGATGGGAGGTTCATCCTCCTCTTTGCTTGGACCTGTGCCTTGCTCTCCGGCTTCGCGGGGCATTTGCTTGGGCGTAAATCTGGCACGATGAGGCCGTGTTCGCAGTGTGGCAGGCGGTGCCGGGCTGGCAGCAGGCGGCTCTCAGCTGCGCGGTCGTCTCCGCCGCCCGACCGTCACAGGCCCGTGTTGGCTGTGTGTGAGTTCGGGGCTGGGAGCGGCAGAGGCCCGAGCAGCCCCGGTCACCGCAGGCATTCGGTGGGTCGTGCAGACAGACCGCCCCGGCGGGGGCCTCGCTCCCCCAGAGCGTGGTTGCCCTGGGAAGACCGAAAGGAGGGGGCGGCTGTTCCAATGCCGCGAGCCCCTGAACCTGGCCTGAGCGCGCTCTCTGTCTCTGCTGATGTCCTAGGGTGAGCTCCACAGGTACTGTGCCGCACTGAACGAGGGGGACGTCGAATTCAGCAGCCAGAGCCAGAGGGCCAGTGACACCCCCCGCCAACAGCCACCAGACAACGAGACTGACTGCAGCTGGGCCCCGTTTGGTGAGTTCTCCGTCTGTCCACCCCGGTGCATCCCGATCCTGACGCGCGCCGTCCTGCGGCCTCTCGCGTGGCTAGACAGCCGGTCCTGAAGGCGACAGGCAGCCTCACCGATGTGGGCGGCACTAACGGTGTTCCCGGACGTGACTGCCTGTCCAGGGACAGCTCTGTCCTGTCACCCGCTCGCCTCCTCCCGCAGCTACTGTGCCCGCGGCACCTGCTGACTCCCGGGAGATCCTCTTTCTGGGGAAATCTGCTCAAGAGGACTTGTATCTTGCATCTGTCGGGGCTGAGAGCCAGGCTTTGCCGAGCGGGGACCGTGCTGGACAGGAGAGGGAGCCCCCAGAGGTGTGGGGCGGGGGCTGGCCCGGGGCTGCTGCAGAAAAGCCAGATTAACTCGGGAGGCGAAATGAATGAAAAACCACATGCTCCCCACGCACAGTGGGGATTTTCTCTAATCCAGATGACGTCTAGTTAGTGACTATTTGAGAATGTGGCAACTTCCTTTCCCTTTGTCCAGAAGCCAACCGGATGTCCTGCCACACTTTCTGTGTTCAAAACCGTCCCTTTCTCCTTCTGCGTCTGCTGCCCAAGTGTAGACAGCAGGCGTGTGCTCTTTATCACCCGGCCCCAGAACACAGACTGGTATTTAGTGGAAGTAGGCCACACTCACTGTTTCCTGCTGATTTGCACCCTGTGTAGACCAGGACAACTACCAGCAGCTGCTCGGGGCCCTGGACTACTCGTTCCTGTGCGCATACGCCATCGGCATGTACCTGAGGTAGGTCTGCCTGCTTCTCAAGATGCTCGTCGTTCTCGTCCGTTCGCCGCAGGACATGTCTGCGGGTTGCTTACCGCCCCGGCTCTTCTCAGAGAGGAGGCTAAAGTGTGCTGCAGGGCTGATCAACACGAGACCGCCAAGCGGTGCGTGTAGACGCCCCGGATGTTGTGCTGCTCAGGGCGGGCCGTCCGGGGACGGCTCTCAGGGCCCCGGGCTTTCGGAGGCACCGTCAACCCTGCCGCGGGGTGGTCGCCGGGAACAGGGTGCTGGTAGCTCCCGGGGATCGTGTGCAGAGTGATCCTCTCCTCTGTCCCTGGGGCCACCATCTGTTCACGCGACCCGGATCACTAGAGTCACCGCAGTTTAGGGTGTGTGCCGGGCACGTCCCCCTGGCTGCCCAGCTCGCCCCAAACAGCACCTCACCGTCCTCCCTGTGGTTGGGGCACGGACCCCAGAGACACGCAGCTGGGAATAAATCCGACTCAGTGCTGCCCCTCTTTGGGCCTCAGTTTCCCCTCTGCGAAATGGGCACGACAGTGGTTAACTCCCCGGATCATGGCAGGAGAGGATGAGCTAATCCGTGTAGAATGCGCAGAGCAGAGCCCGGCCCGTGGAGTGTTCCCAGCGTCGGTCACATGTGATTCTCACCCCGTCCTGCATCGACCCAGGAAGGTGGAAGTGTTATGTGGGTAACAGGATATGTGATTGGCTGATGAAAAACTGGTATCGTGTCAGTCCAGCCGGGATTAAAAAAAACAATTATAGGGACTAAAGGCCTTCAGCTCAAGGGGCTTTTGTTCAGAGACCCAGTGATCTTTGAGCATCGTGGGGACACCTGTGAGCGGTTAGCTTCTCTGTGATATCCACCCAGAGTGTGGCATCATCCAGACCTGCCCCTGGACCCCAGTGCAGGGTGGGGGTGGTGCCCGGTCAGGCACTTTCTGTTGGTGGAGTGGACGGCCCGTCTGTGTTTCATTTGCATAGCCCTGCAGAACGGGTTTGAATGACCGAATGTGTAAGGTTGGATATGGAAGCCTGTGGTGTGTGCCCCTCCCCTCTCATGCTCTGTCTCTCTCTCTCTCTCTCTCTCAAAAATAAATAAAGCTTAAAAAAAATTAAAAAAAGAAGCCCAAAGGTTGGACTGTGTTTTTGCCAGTTACTAGAAAACAGTATTTAAATGTAGTTCTCAGCTTAGCGTGATATTGTCCCCCAGGCAACACTTAGCAGGGTCTGGAAACAAGGTTTGTGTCACAACCCGACAAGGGGGTGCTTGGCATCTAGTGGGCAGAGTCCAGGGCCGCTGAGCATGCTACGGCACAAAGAGTGACCCGACCCCACAGGTCAAGAGGGTTGAGGTTAAGAAGGCTTTAAATGAGAGGGTCTTACTGTTGCTTATGTATCAGCAAAGATAACATGTCATGAAACTCGCCAGTGAGGGTTTACTAAAAACTCTGCCTCGTGGGGGCGCCTGGGTGGCGCAGTCGGTTAAGCGTCCGACTTCAGCCAGGTCACGATCTCGCGGTCCGTGAGTTCGAGCCCCGCGTCAGGCTCTGGGCTGATGGCTCAGAGCCTGGAGCCTGTTTCCAATTCTGTGTCTCCCTCTCTCTCTGCCCCTCCCCCGTTCATGCTCTGTCTCTCCCTGTCCCAAAAATAAATAAACGTTGAAAAAAAAAAATTAAAAAAAAAAACACAAAAACCTCTGCCTCATGTAGAATCCGGAGTAGACTCGTGGCTGTAACAAAGGCATACACTGCTTCTTTGGATGGCCCTTTAGTGACACTGCGGCACGTGGCTTAGGAAATGGATCGTTTGTATGTCGCGTGAACCGCATACGGGGGCGCCTTCATCAGCCCAGACCTTCCTAGCAGGTGCGCCCTGGCCTTTGGTCCAAGTATGAATCGGATGTCATGTGGAATGGTGTCCGTTCCCTCAGGCCTTTTCTTTAGCGACTTGGAAGCAGAGACTAAATTTGGGCCCAGTGTCATATAGCAAGACTGGAGAACATGTGTCAGCCCTGGCCGACGGCACTAGCTCTGTCCTGTGACGCCAGGCAGGTCAGCCAGCCCCTCCGAGACACGTCTTCTCTCCTCTGAAGCCAGCGGGTTGAAGCAGAGAACTTGCTTAGCTCTAGAATGCTCTTGAGTTTGTGACCGGTTTCTCCCCAGCTTAAAATCTGACCTGAATGTTGTTTCTCATTTTTTTTTAAATTTTTTTATGTTGATTTATTTTCGAGAGAGAGAGAGACAGAGAGACAGAGACAGAGACAGAGTGTGAGCAAGCGAGGGGCAGAGAGAGAGGGAGACACAGAATCCAAAGCAGGCTCCAGGCTCCGAGCTGTCAGCACAGAGCCCAACGCGGGGCTCAAACCCACAAACTGTGAGATCAATGACCTGAGCTGAAGTCTGACACTCAAGGGACTGAGCCGCTCAGGCACCCCTGTTTCTAATTTTAAGTTACTTCCTCTGCCTTAGTCATTTGCCTCAGTCACCGGTGCGGTGTTAGGTAGATTGGCTTTATTTGGGGACTCCAGAAGGACAGGTTTTCTAGTGTGTTGGTTCTTGAGATAAAAGACAGAATTGTGGAGATGGTTCCCAGAGCATTGTTCACGGCCAGGTAGGGGTCACTCTCCATTAAGTTTCTTGTTTATCCGAATCCCTTAACGGCCACGTGGAAGAAAATGTGACCCGTGGTTTCTCATGGCTGCAAAAGCCTCCCAGTTACCTGGGATTATTCTGGGTTTTGTGCACTGAACAAGTGACACTGTCACGTTGCTCCTTGGTGGCCCTTCCCCTAAGGTGGTGAGAGGCCACCCTGCCCCGGGCCCTTCACCCACAGCGACCCCACCGGAGCACCAGACGGCTCTGGGAAGGAGCTCTCCAGCCAGCTGCTCATTTTGAGCCACCTCGCTGGTGGAAAGGAGCATGTCACCCCCTGTCCCCGACCTCACGCTCCAGTCTGTCTGTCTTCAAACCCGGTCACGGTGGTGCCAGCAGGAAGGCAGCTGGCAGAGCCCCTCCAGCCCGGCGTGTTAACGCAGGGGACTCGGTGACAGCTCGGGGGCGAGCGACTAACCGAGGCCACAACTGATCCCTTTCATGACACGCCTACATCTGCCCTTCCAGATGTTTGAACACTATGCACAGTTACTGGATGCTGTTTACAGAAAAACGCGTTTAACTAGCAGGACGAGATTTTGGTTGTTTTAATTGGCAACCCTCACCGGCAAGTCATAGTGTTTGAGGTTTATTACTTGACGGTTAGTGGCTTTTACTAGAAATAAAGTCCTAAGAGATGTTGCCAATTGCCAATTTCTGGTTAATAAGTGCTCCACCGGAGACAGCTGTGATGAAATCTTCCTGGAAACTGTAGCGCATCGGAGTTCTGAAAGCTCGGAGAACAGCGTGAAAACATCCGGAAAGATCCGGACCCTTCACGTTGTGGGTGTGTTTGTTTTCTCATGTTCGCTTCTTTCTTCTCCGTCCTCAGTGGCATAATAGGGGAACGCCTGCCCATTCGGTATTACCTGACTTCTGGGATGCTGGCCAGTGGTGCTTTTACTGCCCTGTTTGGCTTAGGGTATTTCTACAACATCCACAGTTTCGGCTTCTACGTGGTAACTCAGGTGAGGTCTGGGTCCGCGGCTCCCCACGGATGGGGTTTCCGTGATGAATCGGACTGGGCCTTTCTGCCACGAGAGAAGGCTGCCTGGGGGTGGGGGTGCACGGGGTCCTGTCTGCCGTTGGGGTCGGTGCTGGCACAGGAAGTTCTGTCCTTGCAGTAGCTCTGAGGCCTCCCTTAGTCCTGGGACCTGCCTCTTAAATCCTCCCCCTCCGAGCCCCCCGCTGGGCACTGAGGCAGGGAGCCTGGGAGCCCTGCCGCCCGAGTGTGGGAGACTTCGTGTCCTGTGGCCCATTTGACCTGTCTCGATGGAGGGACACAGGGTGGCAGGGGTGGGAGGAAGGGAGCACTCTGGAGCTGCTGGCGGGAGGTCGGCGTTGCAGGCGGTCAGCAGGGTGGAGAGGAGAGAGCCTCACTGTGCTCCAAGGGGAGTAGAGCCAGGCCGTGGGCTCTGCCCTTCCTGCCGGCCCATCTGTCCTGGTCTGCCACTGCCCCCGCCCTGCCCCGCCCTGGGTGAACATCGACCACAAGTGAGAAATGACGAAAATACTCATGCCCAGCCTCTGAGGCTATCCAGAGCCTGAGGGTGTCATCAAATCATCAAAGCCAACTGTCCGGAATTTGCTTTTCAAATGTTGCCGTTGGACTTGAACAAGTTTGGCTGTTTTAATGACAACAGCGATTCACACTTTATAGTAAAATAAAAAATTAGGAAGGAAAAGAGCTTCCCAGAGTCCCAGCTTGTTCCTAGAGGGAAGGCAAGCCGGACTGGCCCAGGGACGTCGTAGGGGGCAAAGGAGGGCAGCTCCTGTCGTGCCCTTGACCCTGGATGCCCCGGAGACTAAAGCAGACCTGCTCGCGCTTCTTGAACCTTCTGAGAGCGTCAGCCCGGGCGCTGTTGAAACGTGGAGAAACGCTTCCCCGAGCTCTGCGTCCAGCCCGTTCTTCCCTCAGAGGCTCAGGCCACAGAAGTGAAAGCACTTATCTATGATGTCCATGCACGTGTGTGTGTGTGTGTGTGTGTGTGTGGCTGAAAACACACCGTGGCTGCTGAGGCTCCCATCAAGGAGGGTTTTGCTGCCTTGTTGCTGTGGGAGTCCCCGCTGTGCGCCCAAACTTGCAAAGAACCAGGGAAGCGCCTGTGAGCCTGGCCTGAAGACGGTCGCGTGCGCTTTCCCGCCTGCCGTCAGCCCTCCTTCGCCCCTGCCCACAGATCATCAACGGACTGGTGCAGACCACCGGCTGGCCCAGCGTCGTCACCTGCCTCGGCAACTGGTTCGGAAAAGGAAGGTGAGAAAAGGCACCCGCTTTCAGCACCATTTATTTTTTAAGATTCTGACGCAAACCGGACCACGTCATTTTTAGTCACTCTTTAGATCTGCTGCAGAAAAAGCCGCTTTTGCTAGCCTGCTCTCTCAAAGATGATTGACGCTCTGGGGTTCTGAGATTCAGGTGGGCCTTTGTCCCTGTCGTGGGCTGGGGGAGCGTGTCGTTCTGCACAGCTGGTCACCCACGAGCCTGGCAGAAACACGGAGCTCAGGGCCCGGCCCCGGGTTTGTGAAGCAATAAGTATGTCGTCCCAAGACAGGAAGGCACCTGGAAGGGTGACAGGTCCTGAGCTGCACTCAGTGTTTGGCGATGGGCCCACGGTCCGTGATTTCTGCATGGCGCACGGTGTGGCCAGGCCCGAGAGCACACGGCGCTGGGAGCCACGGGGAAAGCAGGGAAGCAGGGCCAGAACCCACCGCCGTGAGCCCGGGTTCGATCCTTCAGCCGGTGGGGTCCTCGACGTGAGCTTTTGCTGATGGGGTATCTCCTCAAACGATTGTATTTGTTTTTAAAGTTTATTTTTAGTTTTGAGAGACAGAGACAGCATGAGTGGGGGAGGGGCAGAGAGAGGGCGAGAGGGAGAATCCCAAGCAGGCTCCGAGCCGTCAGCCCAGAGCCGGATGTGGGGCTCCAACTCCTGAGCCGTGGGATCACGACCTGAGCCCAAATCCAGAGTCAGACGCTCAACCGACTGAGCCCCCCGGCTGCCCCAGATGATTGTATTTCAGTTACGGAGGCACAAATGTAAATGTGGGGCCTTCCAAGAAGGTCAGGGAAAGGCTTCTTTCCTCTTCGTAAGCACAGAATAACAAAGCTCTGAGAGGGGCGTGCAGTGCCACGGCCTGACGCGTGTCCCGCCAGACAACCTTGCGGGAGCGGCATCCGCGCTGCCCGTTGATTTCGATGTTTCCTCGCACCCGTCGTAGGCACCGTCTGTCCTCCACCTGCTGGTCCACTGAAGCTTCTCGACATCATTGGCGGTCTTGTGTTTTGTTGTGTTGCAGGCGAGGTTTGATTATGGGGGTCTGGAACTCCCACACATCCGTGGGCAACATCTTGGGGTCCTTGATTGCCGGCTACTGGGTGTCCACGTGCTGGGGCCTGTCCTTCATCGTGCCCGGGGCCATTGTGGCAGCGATGGGGATCGTGTGCTTTCTCTTTCTCATCGAACGTAAGTACCCCAGCCTTGGAGATGGCTCCCCGGGAGGGCCTCGTGGGGCGAGTTGTTAAGAGAACGGGCTGTGTTGGCCCCTCGTGGGCCCGCGGTCGCCCTGGCTCTCCCCTTGCCAGGCAGCCTTCTGTCTTCAGGTCTGGCTGGGTCTTCTGTGGTCTCCTGATTTCTGGAGTAACTGATGTTGAGATTCCTCCCATCCCAACCTGCCCTCCTGCCCCGCGGCGCAAGGTGCGCGTGGCTGGCCCGGTGCCGGCAACGTCACGTCTGCCCGAGGCCTGCCACGCTGCTCACCTGCCGGGGTGCAGCGCCCAGCCCGCGTGGCCGCACCTGCTCACCTGTCTTGCCGACGCAGACTGGTGCCTCGCCGGCTTGTCTGTCTTCTGATAAGATCTACCTTAGACAGTGTCACCAAGTCATGGCACAACCCGAGACCGATGTCCTAACCAGGTGAAGAGTGTTCTACCGGAAACTCACATTCTTCGCCCCACTCTAGACTCAATACCACCCTTCTGACTTAGTTGAATTTGAAATCAGTTTTCAAAGTAGAGATCCGGCAGGGACAGGGAGTCTTGGCAGTACCCCCAGTGGGAGAGAAGCTGCCGAAAGTGTCAGGTGTCGAGGCGTCCCCGTCCCACGAGCTGTTCTGAGGGGTCACGTTTGGCATTTACTTCTTTGATTTGGCTTCAGGCAAAACAAAATCATACGGTGCAGCACAGCTCCCCACTGTTGACTCCCAGGTAGGGACCCTCAGGAGCCCGGCTACGCCCTCCGTGCTGGGCATTCGTTGTCACTTCAGCTCTGAGTTCGGGCTGCCGGCTTCGTCACCCGGGACGTTGAGGTCTGTTTGACCCAGCTTCTCACTTCTTGTTTCTTGTGCTAAAGGTAACCTTTCCGTCTTAAAGTGACTATCATCAGCTGTGCGGGTGTGAGGCTCCAGGCCAGCCTTGTCAGTGAGAGCGAAGCCGTGGTCCGCTGAGGCCTGGGGTCCACCGCGGGCGGGTGCAGGGAGGGGCGGCTGCGGCTCACCCCCTCTTCCCCTTCCTCCGGGGCCGAGGACACTATTTGCAACGCGTCCACGTGGCCAGGACCAGTGAATCGTGAGACGGACGGGGGTTTAGAGCCGCCTCACCCACATACCCAGCCTGTGGCGGGCAGCCATAGCTTGGGTACCACGGAGTTCCGGGAAAGGTCCCTGTGTCCCCTGTTGTCTCCACGCTGGCTCCCTGGTCCCTGGAGCTCGGTCCCGGGGCTCTCCAGAGTGTTCCTTACGCATTAGTCATCTGGAGAACAATGCGTGTCCTCTTTGCTCGTGTGCAGGGGCCCCCGGGTGTGTCCTGCCCGAGGTCTAGAGTCCACGGCACCTTTTTTTCTCTTCCCCAACCAAGGAAGGGTGGTTTAGGGGGAAAGAGGAAATGTGACATGGAATGGGGTGTGTGGCAGGAGCGATTAATCTGCCAGCCCGGCCGGGATCGTAGCACCGTTCGGGTCGGTTTTCCTGGGCAGGGCCACTCGGGACAGGATTTCCGGGAACAAGGAAGCTGTGGTTCGTCCTCCGTAGGAAAACGAGAGCCCCCTTCCCACGGAGCCACCACTCCTGTGTCTTCCGAGGGGGCGGGACAAGGCAGGGAGGGTCCACGCAGGGCTCTGTCGGGGGCCCCCTCTCCGTCCCGCGCCTGCGGTGACCCCCGAGCTGCTTTCCCGGCCCTACCGAGCCGTGAGGCCAGGGACCCTGCCCAGGAAGTTGTCCGGAGGCTTACAGATCCCCGGGGACAGACCTGCACTTCGTTATCCTGCTCCTGGGTTGTCCTTGACCTGAGGAGAAAGGCCACGTGCTGACCACGGGGGCAGCCTGAGGCACCCTGGGCAGGGCGGTACTGTGGGACGGAGGCCTGGACTCGGAGCCCGCGTCCCCGGCCCTGTCCGGGCAGTTTTGCGCCCTCGCCACAGGCGACACGGGCCCTCGGCCGAGCCCCTGTGCCTCCCCTCCACTGCTCCACCCGCGGTGTCTGCCCACTCCCCCTTCCCGGCCCCCCCACACCCGCCCTCCTGCTCCCACACCCTTCACGGTCTGGGGCAGGTTTCTCGGGGAACCTGCCCTCCCTCCCCCCCTGCCCTCCCTCCCCCCCTGCCCCCAGAGCCAGATCAGTCACCTGGTCCCCACCCTCACCCCGCCTCGCCCGGCACTGCCTTCGGA
Source organism: Prionailurus viverrinus (assembly GCF_022837055.1). Taxonomy (NCBI): domain Eukaryota; kingdom Metazoa; phylum Chordata; class Mammalia; order Carnivora; family Felidae; genus Prionailurus; species Prionailurus viverrinus. The sequence continues at coordinate 3,555,399 of NW_025927609.1, read as the reverse complement.
CGAGGCTTACCCTGTTCTGTGCCCTGGACTTGAGTCATCTTTCACGCCCTCTGAGTGATTAGTGGCCCTTCTTGTGTCACCATTCTGTGTCCCCGGCACCGTGCCAGGCTCGCTGCAGGTAGAGTCGCGTGGACCTCCAGGGCCGTGGGTGCCCTGCCCCAGGTCACACGGTAGACGGTGAGGTTGGGGTGTAACAGGTGCCTGCTCACCCATTCAGACTTTCTCGCACTTTGGCCACAGACCCCTTAGGTCCCTGGGATGTGTTCTCGTGGATACGGTTCAAAAGGTTTTTTTTGCCATTTAGGTGATAATTAAAAAAACCAAACTCTGTCGTAAACGCTATGTTCCGTCACAGAGACAATATGCATTTGAGAGACCTACACAGAGAGTGTAGGTTTTTCTTAAGTCTGTTTGTCAAACCGGGGTTCCCCAGGACCCAGAGACTTGAGAGATTATCTCTGGGGCTGTGGGAACTCTTCTCTTAGAAAGCGTCTGAGAGACGCCACACATGGGTGTCTTCTCTGCCACCGTCGCTCCATTACGTGAGCCCCTTTCTCCCGGTGAAGTGAAAGACTGGCTTTGCTCGTGGGACGCGCACTCCCCTGACCGCAGCCCCCCTTCCCGCCCTCGCCGCGCACGTGAGGCGGCCTCCACCCCTCCTCGCCCTGCCTCCGGCCCCCCTCTCCCCGCAGGCCCTTCTCTTTCCTGCCGGGGATGTCGGAGCCCCCGAAGAGGCCCCCCGACGGGAGCCAGGAGGAGGTCGACAGGGCTCGTGACCCCATCGCTCCAGCGCGCGGGCCAGACTTGCCATCCGTACCTGTCGGCAGGGGACCTCATCCCGCAGTACAGCCCCCCCCGACCTCCAAGTGGGCCTCTCTACTCTATGCCGCCCTGTCTGGGGAAGCCCCCTGCCCCCGCCACGCACCCCGTCTCCCCGCAGCCGTGGTCGGGGGGCCTCTGTGCGCGCGGCTCTGACGGGCACTGCCGTGTGCTGACCGCTGACTTTCCTCTGGAGGCGGCGCCTCTAGGCGGCCTCGTGGGACGAGGTGCTTCTGTGGTCCCCTGACATTCCCTCGTGCCGGGACCCCAGGCGCCACGCATGAGCTGGCGTGAGCAGAGAGAACCCGGCGTGCAGGCTCAGACCCTTCCCGTCCTCCTCGCCCGGGCCCCGGCCGGGCTCTCGTGCATGAGGCCCGTCTTTGCATGTCCCCCGTCAGCCCGGGTCCACGTGGACGCAGGGCACGTCAGCCTAAAGGAGGCCGCTTGCCCTCCCCCACAGCAGAACAAAACAGGGGCCTTTCTGCCGGGGGAGGGGGGACCGTGTTCTGTCCCCGTGACCGGGAGGCTCCGTGTGCACGGTGATGACGGCCAGCTGTCAGGACGGGCGATGCTGCCGGCAGAGCCCTTGACACAGGGGAGGCCAGTCGACGTGCACCTTGCTGGTTTCTCTCCGCTCCCTCCCCACCCTTCTCGTGACCGGGGTCCCTCCCGGTCCCCCGTTCTCGGGCTCCTCTGGGTCGGCCTGGGAAGCCGCTCTCCGGCGTGTCCCATCCGAGCGTCCTTTGTGCTGATGCCCCGTACAGTGAAGGCCGTATCGTGGGGACTGGCCGAGCCTCATGAGGAGTGGCGACCCCTGACTGACCCTTGGGGACCTCACAGGGGCCTCCCTGGGGAAAGCCACCTGTGCACTGTTGACATCTCTATAAGCAGTGACGTCACATCTCAGGTGTGCCACCGGGACCACCAGTGCCAAGCGGCCACGCACGGCGGGCGTGGAAGAGCTGCTGGTCCAGCAGAATGTGTGTTCAGTCTGGTGGGGCCCCCGTGGCTGTCACCCCCGTGTCCCCAGAGGGAACTCAGCTGTGGGAAGTTGAAAGCCCCGTTGCTTTTTGTGTTTCAAGGCAGTGAAGCTATTTCACCAAAAGTTACACTAAGACCCGGATTCTGGGTAGGAGGAAGGGCCGGGCTGTTTAAGGCGGTGTCTGGGTTCCAAAGCAGGGGGTCCTGGCGGCCATCTGGGTTTCAAAGCCGTTCCGAAGCAAGGGACCTGTGTATCCCGTTAGGGCGGCTGTCTGGCTTCCGAAGCAGGGGGTCCGCGTCCCCCAGCTCCTGGAGGCTGTGAGTCTGGCTGTCGGCTCTGTGGCTTTGCACCTGTCCTTCCTTCTTCGCATTTCGATAAAAGGCATTTTGCTCTAATCACGATAGATGTTTGGTCCCCACTAACTCTTATTCGAAATTCATTCCGTAATGTTAAAGAGCCTATCACATATGTTGAAAGTGACCAGCTGCTCCAAAGAGGCTTGTCCCACCTCTACAGTTCCTTCTGATTCCTGTCCTTACGTGCGTTTTCCATGGCCTGTCATCGTAGCACACATGTGCTCTGCTTATTTTTATATGTCCCACGTTTTCACACGTGTGACGGTCTCCCTTTGCCGGTGGCTCCCTCTGCCATGCTACGGGCACTGGGGGAGCATGTGGTCCCGGGGACGGAAAGAGGGGGGCGTGGGGCGGCCTGGCGGGTTGACCAGCTGCAGCCTCACCCCGCCGGGCAGCCGTCTTTCCCTTCCGTTTGGTCAAGTATCAGATGGCTCGTGGCGGTCTCATTTCTTGCGGTGGAAGCTCTCAGGCCTGGGTTCACACGTTGCTCTGTTTGGTGTTTCAGATCCCAAGGACATCGCCTGCTCTTCCTCCCTGGTGGCGGTAAGGACTCCCTCTCCACTCCTCGCGTCTGCCAGGACCGTGTGCCGTCAGCTAGGTGTCTGCCGACCGCCGCCAGTCTGGCTGGTCTGTGCGGTGTCAGTGGGTAGCCAAGTGTGGACAGGGTCCCACCCTCGAAGTATTGGCAGTGCCAGGAGAGGGCTAGTCATGACCGTGGCGACAGACCCCCAGATGAGAAGTTTGGAGCAGTCCGGGCCGGGACGTCCCCCCGAGAGGCTGACCTGAGGCTGGGCCCCTGCTCCTCTGCCGCGCCCGGCAGGTGGTGTCCCTTCCCCGGGCGGAGCCCCTGTGGCCCTTACGCCCAGTTCCCCGCTGACCGTGGAGCAGTCCCTGCAGGCCACCCTCGCTGACTTCACGTGCGCACCTCCTGCCTTCCCTCCGGCCCACGCTGGGCCGTTGAAACAGCTCGCCAGGGTCCCTGCAGCCTCAGATGCGTCAGCACCCCAGCCTCTTCCTTCCCCCATCCTCTGTGCTCTCACCACTGGAGATACGTTCGGGCCCTGCCTCGGCACCCCCTGTGCGCCGGTGTGGAGTCCCAGCAGGGCCTCTCCCTGAGCAACACGGTCACACGGGGCACTGCCCGCCTGCCACCCCTGTAGAGGCGTCTCAGACCAGCCACGACCCAGTAATCTCTCCACCTCACCCCATAAACAGCCGGGCCCCGGCTGTCCCCGTCTCAGTCGGGGAACCACTGTCCCCCCTGTGGGCAGGCCAGCTCCTGGGACGTCACGTCCACCAGGCCGGCCCCCGACGCCATCCTCTCCCCTCTGAGCCACTGCTCATCAGTTTCCTCAAACACTGAGCCCTTGCTCCTCCCAAACCCGTGTTTCACGCTTTGCCTGGGAAGTCAGGGCACATCACTGACTTGATTAACCGCCTCCTACTCTACCTGGCGTTACCCAGTACATCTCGTTTACCCCTTGCCGCTGGTCTCCCCAGTGGGAGGTGACTGCGCAGGCAGGAGCTCCTCTCGCTCATGGCCAAGGCCCGCTGCTCCCGGACAGCGCCCGCCGCCATGCAAGAGAGGGAGCCAGAGACTCCCTCTTGTTAATACTTGGAGCCTTTAAGCACAATCTGAAAAGAGGGGTTCCGGTGCCTTATTGAATGAAAACAAACCCAATTTTGAAAATCACGACCTTCAGGAAGGTTAACACATTAAAAAAAAAACCTATAGTTGATATTGTAAAACATTTTAAAAGCCATTTTCCTGCCGCGAGCATGAATTTCCGTTTCAAAGCTCGTAAGGATCGGTTTTTGGTTGTGCAGTGACTAGTGTCCATGAAAACGCCCTGCCCTGAATCGCGCTGCTGACCCCGGCAGGGCCTCTGTTCCACACTCGTTAGAGAAGGACACTGCCCTGTATCGTCTCTACAGGCCTTTCCGTCCATCACTGAAAACTGTCAAAGCCAGTAAGGACAATTAGGTTGCCGTAATCAGCGTTTTTACGTTTCCTTATCCCTCAGTCTTGGCTTATTCGTCAAGAAAGATCTTCTTTCCACGTCTTTTGTCTGAGGGTCCAGAGCCCCCGATTACCTGTTGCTTTATCTTAGTCGTGTGTCTTGCTCCCCTCGGCGCCTGTCCCGGGACATGTTGCACGGTGCCCCTTGCTCTGGGGTGGCCACTGTGGTTGCCGCTGTCCATTCGGGAACCGCTGTAACGCTCTGCTCTTCTGACCCAGCATTCGAGGGGCCACGAGAACGGCGCACACAGATTCAGGCTGCAGAAGCAAGTCTTCGCGAACGACGAGAACAAGCCCCTGGTGAGTCGAACGAGCCCCCGCCGCCTTGCGGAAATCTGAGCCCTTCCTCGGTGACAGACTTGGGCCTCGAGTTTCCTGCATGAGACCTGAGCCTGCCCCTGCGCGATTTCTTTGGGCAACAGGCTGGACTTACTTTAAGTCTGTAATCAAATTCGGAAGCGATGCCCTCATTCAACGGCTGTGCTCAGCGTTCAGTGTCCCAGGCGTGCTCCGCGTCAGGCCACGCCCTGAGCGGCAGTCACACCGTCCCCGCTGCTCTTGTGGACTCACATTCTGGGGGGGCGGGTGGGGGACAGAGGGGAAACCAGCAGTTTCCTGCAGCAGCTGAATGCCAGGCACAGAGCCCGCCGAGACGGGTGAGCGGGCACTGGTTCAGGCCTCGTGTGGGGAGCCATCCCTAAGCAGGGGGCGTGGACAGAGCCGTGAAGGGGGGCGGGCCTGAGCGGACCTGGGCCAGGGGGTTCAGGGGCCACACAGGGAGGGCTGGCCAGTGAGGTGGGCCCAAGAGATAACGTAAAATCATCTCCTAGCCCTCTGCACTGCCACTCCTGTGTTACAGAGGAGGAAACTGAGGCACCGAGTGCTCAGCTGCCTGCCTGGTCCTCCTCAGAAGGGAAGCCTCGATGCAGCCGGTGGGCCTCCCCACTCCAGGATACTGCCAAGAACTTTCTCGTATGGCTCGGCTTCACTGACCACACTGAGCCACAGGGGCATTTTGGATTCGTTTTAGTCATTGAAATAACAAGCTGTTTTCTTTTTCAATCAAACAGCTAGAAGGATACATGCTCCACGTGGGCTTCTTACTTTTTTTTTCTTTACCGCCTAAGGAAGTTTATTTGTGGTGGCTGAAGTGACGGAAAAGGGAAAAATGACGTCCTGCACGTCTTGGTTCTCAGAGTTGGGGGAAATGCCGCTGGAGTCCTGTAAACTCTCTACTCTCAGCTGAGTGTGCATGTCAACAATTGGGTGTGTTAGTTTGGGCCCCCGGAACAAGAATACCGCGGACTGGGCGGCTTAAACGACGCACATTTTTCCCTCGCATTTCAAACAGTTGTTTCTGGAGGCTGGAAGTCCAGGATCAAGGCACCGGCAGGTCTGGGGTCTCGCAGACGCCTGCCTTCTCCCTGGATGCTCAGAGACAGAGCACAGGGAGAGACGCGGGCTCCCGGGGCGTCTTCTCACAAGGCGCTGATCCCATCGTGACCTCTCTGCCCACCACTCGGGGCTTGGGGTCCCACACGGGAATTTGGGAGGAACACATATAGTCGGTCCACACCACCAGATGTTAACCGATGTCCAAATGGCCGTGACTCCCCTCTGGCTGTTACTGAAGACTCACCTTTTCCTCTGAGGCGAGACCCCCAGGCCACGTGTTCTGGCAGCGTGCCACCCGGTACGGCTAACCACGTCTTCTGAGCGTAACTTCCCCCTTGCCTTCTGTTGACCAACTTGTCACCAGAGAGACAGTGGCATGTTTAGAGGCCCTGGCGGGTCTTTTCAGGCCCGGCCACACTGCAGGCTGGCCTTGATGTGCCCGTGACCGGGCAGATTTTGGTCCCATGTCCCTTACGCGGCACCCACTGAAGTGGGGGGAGGGGGGGGCTCTTGGGTCACCAGGCAGGATGTCCCTCCAGTTTGGCAGGACACCCTGTTGTCCCCTCTCCCGGAGTGACCGAGCTCGGATCCGCGGGGCCCAGAGTTGAGCAGCGCCCACCCCCTCATCACCTTCATCACCGTGGCGTCTGGGCCACGCGTGATTCTTAGCAACTTGGCGAGAAAAGACGTGAAGCCAGGGGCGCGTGGGGAGGCGAGTTCGAACAAAGAGGGAGAGGCTCAGGCATCATGAGCCAGGTGGACCCTCTTCCATGGGGGTCTTTGTGATGCTCGGCTTGTGGCTGGCTGGTGGGAATTTGTCACCCTCGGCGGCCCACGTCACCGTCATCCTTGGCTTCTCTGAGGGTCTTTCTGGCCGTCCAGGGCTCAGCCAATGCTTAGCGCTGAGTGGGCGTTTTAATGCCAAAGGTGATTCCACGTGGCGCACCGGTGGGAATCCACGCTCTCTGGGGGAGACCTTCCTCGGTGTGGCTTTGGGCAGCACAGGGCGTGCCGTGGGCTTCGGTTTCTGTCGGGGCAGGATTGCACGCTTCCCCTCCGCCCGCCGTGTGTGCGCGTCTGTGTTCATTGCATGGAGCCCTTTTGCCCTCTGAGTCCTGAGCCTAGGAGCGGGCTGCCTTGGCTGAGGAAGCTCTGCCCCTGCTGGTGCCGTCAGATCCCCTGGGGCTCCTGGTGCCCGGCTTCCCACGTCCGGTCCGCCCGGTGGGTCTCTGGCTCTATAAGGAGGAGGGGGGTCTGTTTGTTGTGGGGTCTTTTTGTTTTTGTTTCTGTTTTTTACATTGAGGGAGAGAGAGAGAGAGCACAAGCAGGGGAAGAGCAGAGAGAGAGAGAGAGAGAGAGAGAGAGGGAGAGACTTTCAAGCAGGCTTTCATGCTCAGTGAGGGGCCTCGCTTGGGCCTCGATCCCACAACCCTGGAATTAAAACCTGAGCCAAAATCAAGAGTCAGACGCTCAAGGGACTGAGCCACTCAGGTGCCCCACCCCCTGATTTGTCTTACAAAACCCACCAGGACTTCCCTTTTTCCTTCTGTCTCCTCCAGACACTGCCAAGGACTGGAATTTGGTAGGTAGGAACCCCCAGGCTGTGCATAAACATGAGCGGGTGTGGGCAGGAGGCCCTTCCCAACAAAGACCAAGCTTGCTTAGATAAAGAGCTGAGGGGCTGAATCCAAGACTTTTCTCCAGCCCAGCGGGCAATCCGGACACGCTTTACGGAACCAGGAAGCGCTGTGACCAGGCAGGTTTCTGTGTACAATTCCTGCTCTGAGTTAGAGGCGCTCTTCTCTTGGCTGAGCAGGGTCTGTTCCCTCCATGTTTTCTCTTTATCTGGCTGAATCTCATCCACTGGTGAGTCTGTTTTCGTGTTTACAAAACACCTGTCCTAGACCTGAAACGATAAAAATGCTAGACGAGAACACAGGCGGTAATGTCCCTAACGTTGGCCACAGCAACTCCTTTGTAGCTGTGTCTCCGGAGGCAAGGGAAACATAAGTGAAAATAAACCATTGGGATTTCATCAAGAAAAAGCTTCTGCACAGCAAAGGAAACCGTCAAAACTAAAAGGCAACCTACCGAATGGGAGAAGATATTTGCAAATGACATACCTGAGAGAGGACTAGTATCTAAAATATATAAAGAACTTATACAGCTTAACACCTAAAAAACAAATCCAGGTAAAAAATGGGCAGAAGATATGAACAGACATAAAGAAGACATCCAGACGGCCAACAGACACACGAACAGATGCTCAACATTACTTATCATGGAGGAAATGCAAATCAAACCCACAACGTGGTATCACCTCACACCTGTCAGAACCGCTGAAATCAACACAAGAAACAACAGGCGCTGGCCAAGGTGGAGAAAAAGGAACCTTCGTGCACTGTTGGTGGGAATGCAGACTGGTGCAGCCGTTCTGGAACAGCGTTGTGGCGCTTCCTCAAAAAGTTAAGAGTAGAACTACCTACCCTGTGACTCCGCGATCACACGACTGGGCATTTCCCCAAAAAATACAAAAACACTAATTCAGAAGGATACATGCACCCCTATGTTTATAGCAGCATTATTTACAACAGCCAAGACACGGACGCAGCCTAAGTGTCCATGAACCAAAGAACAGATAAAGAAGATGCGGTGTATTATATACAATGGAATGTTACTCAGCCATAGAAGAGGATGAAATCTTGCCATTTGCAATGATGTGGGTGGAGCTAGAGAGTATTATACCAAGAGAAAGAAGTCGGTCAGAGAAAGATGGATACCATAGGATTTCACTCATGTAGAATTTAAGAAACAAGACAAATGAGCAAAGGGAAAAAAACAGAAAGACAAACCAAAAAATGGACTTTTTTTCATTTTTAAATAGGCTCCACACCCGGCATGGAGCCCCGTGTGGAACCCAGGGTGGAGCTTGAACTCACGACTGTGAGATCAATAGTCAGATGCTTAGGGTGCCTGGGTAGCTCAGTCAGCTAAGCATCTGCCTCTTGATTTCAGTTTGGGTCATGATTCATATTCTCTCTCTCTCTCTCTCTCTCTCTCTCTCTCTCAAAAATAAAATTAAAAAAAGAGTCGGATGCTTAACCAACTGAGCCACCCAGGCACCCCAAGAAACAGACTCTTAACTATAGAGAACAAACTGATGGTCACCAGAGGGGAGGTGGATGGGGGTGGGGGGATGGGGGACACCGGTGATGGGGATTGACGAGGACACTTACTGTGATGAGCACCGAGTGTCGTGTGGGAGTGTTTAGTTACCACATTGTACACCTGAAGCTGATATCACACTGTGTTCGTGATACTGGAGTTAAAATTTTACATACAGTATCTTATTAAGAGAGTATAGTAACTGTATCGACAGCTACACATAGGTATTAACTCATTTGAAAATCTTTATTTTCTCCTATAAAATTTTTTCATACATTTTCTAATTTAGGGTCTTCATTCCATTCGTTAGCAAGTGTTTTACATCTTTTATTCAAAGAAGCAGTTTCGGGGCACCTGGGCAGCTCAGTTGATTAAGCATCCGTCTGACTTCGGCTCAGGTCATGATCTCACAGTCCGTGAGTTCGAGCCCCACATCGGGCTGTGTGCTGACAGCTCAGAGCCTGGAGCCTGCTTCCGATTCTGTGTCTCCCTCTCTCTCTCTGCCCCTCCCCCGTTCATGCTCTGTCTCTGTCTGTCTCAAAAATAAATAAACGTTAAAAAAAAATAAAAAAAATTAAAAAAAAATAAATACGCATTTTTTTAAATTTTAGAAGAAGAAGCAGTTTAATGAGATCTATGAGATTGTATAGGTTTGGGGAGAGTCTTCATGAAATTGGTGACACCACATGCTGCGGGACTGATTCCTGTGTGTATAATCCACACCTGAAAATTCAGAATTAAAAAAAAAAAAACACCTGTCCAGCTTTCGGCCTTGACTGCACACCGACTCACCCGCGGCCTGCCCCCTGAGATTGCGGTGACTGGCCTGGGGAAGAGCCTGAGCGCTGCAGCCCCTCCGAGCCCTGAGTCTGCAGTGTGTAGTTGCTGTTGATGTGGCCTCCTAAACTGGACAGCCAGCATCATTCAGGAGAGAGACGCGTATTCAGCACAGACTCAGACAGAAGTCTTCTGTGTCCGTATGCTGTTGTGGGACCGTGGTTGGGAAGATGTGCGGTCACACCGGGGGTTGTCATCCCCAGTCGGAAACATCAGATTGTACGCTTACACGTGAGTGTGTTCGTCCCCAGGCCACGCGGGGCCGGAAGCCAGCCTCCAGGAGGTGTGGATCTTGGGCCGTCCCAAGGCGAAGGGCCGAGGGCGAGGCGCAGGGCTCCCGGCGGGCGTGGGACTGTCCCCCACGGGGACTGTCCCCACCCCCACCCCCGGTCTTCCAGTTTCTGTGTTTCACTGGAAGAGAATCCCAAATATCCAACTTGCACAGGTTATAGCGAGGGAAACGCGACAAAACCGTTCGACTTTGTGGAAAGTGTTCATGCACAGAAACGCTGCTTTGGAAGTCTTTGCAGTTCATGGTTCACTCATGAAGAGTGTCATTAGGTCATCCCGGCCCTGGCTGGGCCCCCATCCCCGAACGGGGGAGCACTGTTCTTTGCTTTCGTGAAGGCACACTTTGTCCTGCAGGAATGTCCAGAAGCGGGATTCACAGGATATTGGAAGTGGTTTATGAATTTTAAAATAATGCAATCTCTGGTAACACGCCTGCGTCCAGTGTGAGCTCTTTAGAAAACACAGGGCCGTGTGAAGAATTTTTGACCCCTCCCTAGAAATTACATGCAATTCTGTCACCCGGCAGTAACCATTGTCAGCTTAGAAGTTAGCTGCTCTTCCCCCATCATTAGATCCCGCCAGTTACCCCGATAGAGAAACATAGGTACGTGTTCAGTGTTCCTTAAGATCATAATGAAAACGCAGTTCGGAATGTTCTGTTACTCAATGTGACATAAGCGTCAAAACCTCACAAGCTGTTGGTTTGTTTTTACCGCTGCTGCCAGATTATGTTGTTTTTGTGGGTGCGCTTTACCCGTTTCTCCCAACGGGGGCGTGGCGTTCACCGTATCGTATTCTTCCGCCTTTCCGACTGTCTTTCACGGGCAGAATCCTAGATTGCCGGGCCCAAGGATTTTGTGTGTTTGTAGCGTTTTGTAAAGGCCGCCCCCGAGACCTGGCGGGGCAGCGGCTGCCCTAGGACTTGCGGCCTCACTTCAGCCGGATGCCTGCTAACCCCTCATGTCTCTTTTCTTCCCAACGGGCTTCACCGCCAGGACCCCGAGATCCAGTGCCTACTGCTGTCAGACGGAAAGCACCCGGTCCATCAGAGCCACGTCGTCGTCCTCCCGGCCGACGGCGGGGGCAGCATGGCCGCCATCAGCTTCACAGGGGCCTTGAGAATCCCCGTGAGTACGCGTGCCTGGGAAGGGTTTCGGAAAGGGCCGCTTTCGCCTGCTGTGAAGAGAACTGGCCTGTGGATCAAGCTTTAAACAAAAAGTCCGTGGTTCTATAATCCGGGGGTTAGAAATCTACAGCGTAAACCAGAAGCCGCCAACAGGTGGTCTTGGGTCTGAGTGAGGCGCAGGGTCGGCCTCACACCCGGTGCCTGAAAGGTGTCAAGTTAGTTGCCTCCGAGTAGACGTTGACCCGCTTCCTGGACGAGTAGGGCTTCCCGTCCCCCCTTGGAAAACCAGAAAGTCTGGCTTCGGCAGGGCCTGAAGCCCCTCCTGGCTCAGCCCCTCCCTGGCCCCGAAGACCCTGACCGAGAGCCCCGGGGAGGCACTGTCCCCAACTTCCGCTCTGTGATGTGAGTGGGCCCGCCCCATTTTCTCTACCCTCTGAAGTGCTTTTAGGAGAACACACCTAGTCCGCGTGAGCCACGTGTGCTACTGGGGAAGGGGTGAGGGGGAGGGCGAGCCGGGGGGGAGGGCAGGAAGCCACCCCAGGACGCACAGCTGCGGTGTGCAGCCTGTGCACCTGTTTGGGGTTTAAAGCTCAGGTGCGCTGGTCCGCGGGGAGGCGGCGGGCCCTGGCTCCAGACTGACGGGCGTGCGTGGCACCTGCCGGCGGGCGCAGCGGTACGTGATCAGGGCTTGAAGGAGGCCCGGGGAGAAGTGATCCCAGATGGGCGGGGGAGGGGTGCAGGGGTGCGATTTCTTGTGGGTTTAGACTTTTCTTGCATTAAAGTCCTGGGCTCCCTCAGCAGAGGATCCGGGGAGCTCGCAGAGACACAGAGGAGATGTGTTCTTCTAACGTGGCGAGCCGCGGTGGGTGGGGACGGCAGAGCCGGGGCAGAAGCAGGTGCGGAGGGGAGACAGCAGACCCTGCCCACGCAGGGAACGATGTCCAGGCCCTCGCTGCTGCCAGACCTCGTGGACCACACCTGGAAACGTCTGGGCTCCTGCCCTCGGGTGTGACGGGCTGCTGCAGATTTCACGCCCAGACCGCACCCTCGTGGGCCCTCAGCAAGAGAGGGCAGGGGGAACACGGGTCCAGAGGCCCTTTCGTGACTGGGTGAGGCTGGTCTCCAGCCAGTGGGGAACGTTGAAGCCCAGGCTGGGACTCCAGAGTCACCAGAATGTGGGTGGCCTGTAGGAGATGCCGGTTTAAAAAAAAAAAAAAAGTTACCTTTAAAATTTTGTTGTGAATAACAAGCAACTTTTCTGTGGCGCCTTATGGTCCAGATGCTGGGCTGAGGGTGGGGCGGGGTGCCACGGTCACATAGGAAATGTGGCATTGTGGACGGAGCAGCCTCAGAACTCCGGCCTACTTGACCCTGGCCCAGCTGCGGACGCCCTGGGCGTCCCGGGCAAGTTGACAACCACTCTGAGCCCCCACTTCCCCATCTGCGAATCGGGCTCAGCACCTGGTGTAGATCTTGCCTCACGTTCTGAGGATTTCATGAGACCATTTGTTCCGCAGTGAGTGCCATGCCAGGCGCCTGGTAAGCATGAGGCCGGTCACATGCAAGTCCTCATTATTGGGTCGCCGCTGTGAGACCCTGACTCTTTTAATCTCGAAATCACATCACTTGGGAGCTGTGTCCTCCGCCCAGTTTTGGGGGGTGTTCCCGCACACACCCCGCATGCTGCCTTAGGGTTACCCCTTCTCTCACCCAGATTTCCCAGTGATACCCTGAATTACTGTCTCAAAATGCCACCTCTTTCTAAAAGTGGACCTAAACTCGAGCAGGTGTCTCCCCTTAGCTGTCAGGCCGCAGACCTTGGTTTCCTCGGGGAGGCCTACGTCTCTCTTCCAGGTGACTTCCCAGCACCCCCGGTGTGTTGAGCACGGGCAGGGTGCGGGCGACCGTGCATGCGTGCGGCAGGGAGAAGGCTGTTCAGTGTGGGGCGGCTGCCGTGTCCTTTGCAGTGGATTCCGGTCCGGGGAGAGAGAGCGCTGGGTGCGCGGTGACGAGATGGCCCCTCCAGGCACGCTGTTGGAGAGCGCCTCTCACCGCTAAGTTCCCAGAGCCGTGCGGCGTGGTAGTCGTGTCTTAGGCAGTCTGGGCACGCCCTGCGGGAGTGGCCGCGGGCCCATGCGCTGACCCCCCTCCCTGCTCCCCCATCCCCAGGCGGCACCCTGCCCTATAGGTCCCGCATCCTCTCTCCCTGCAGCGTCTGCAGCTGCCCAGGCCGGAGATGCCAGCCGATGGCATGGGAACGAAGTCATTCATAATTCGGTCGCACGTGTAAGTCAACCTGCAGAGTACACATTGGGGTAAACGCCGGCTCTCTGTCTCCCGTTCAGGGTGTGATCGAGTTCTCTCTGTGTTTGCTGTTTGCAAAGCTGGTCAGCTACACCTTCCTGTTTTGGCTCCCACTCTACATCACCAGTGTGGGTGAGTGTGCGCGGCTGGAAACACAGACGTTAAGTTCACGCAGGGCCTTGACCGGCGCCCCTCTCGTGCGCCGGCTTCCGCGGCCTCAGAAGGAAAGGGTACGCGTGGGGCCCGAGGATTTGAGACGTGCTTTCGAACCACACGACGTGTGATTAGAGAAACGTATAGACAAAAAGAATTCGGGTACGAAAGCTCCGTGGCCGTAATAACCTTGATGGGGCTTAAAGGGCCCACGTTATAGCCCAGCTGCGGCTGCCAATTCCACGGGGCTCTAACTATCTGGGGCGGCCTGCGTTTAAATTTAGTCTGCCTGGAACTTCACGTCACAGCCGCGGCGCGGGGAGGAGGCCTTGGGGATTGAGATAATAAAGGCTGACTAATCCGACCTGGAAATGGCTGCTTGGGGAAGAGCTCTAGTTTTAGGGACAGCTGACAGCTTGTCTTGGGTTCCTGAAGTCCAGCCACGGCCGAAGCTGTACATGTGACCGAACCCACAGCTCCGTGGCACCGTCACCCTCCCTGTGCTGCGTGTGACCACAGTTCTTAAAGGAGCCTTGAGTGCGGGGGCTGCAGACATGGCCGAAAGGGCACGGGGACCGTCAGAGGGGCCGGGGGGACAGGGCTTGCAAGGGTCCCCGGGAGATGCAGGCTCTGGGGAGTGTGGCAGCGAGGGGAGATGTGGAATCCGGGGGTTCACAGAGTACAGACCGCTGTCAGGGAGGAAGAGCTTTCTCTGCCCTTCAAGGTCCTTGTGGCTGGGCTGAGAGTCAAACTGACACGAGACACATGAGCAGGAGGAAATCAAATGGAGTTTGGTGCCTACGGGGAATCCACAAAGATGTGGACGTTCCAGAGACAGTCAGGCAACAGGAGGCCAGTGGGACGTCCTGGGCCCGGGAGGGGGTGGGCTCTGGGGGTCCCGAAGGGGGAGGACGCTAGCAGGAAGGGGAGAGGAGGTGTTTGGAGACAGCGTCCGCCCCGCTGTGCAGACCAGGCCCTCAGGTGCAGAGGAGCGTCTGTGAGAGCTCGCTTCCTGCTCGGGCTCTGCCTTCCAGCGCGAATGTAGGCAGTTGTGGGCGAGGTGAGGAACGTTCCCGAATCTGCCGGGCTTCGATTGCTTTCAACTCAAAATAGTCTTCAGGTCAAAGTGGCCCTTCTTGGGGCTGCCTGCCCTGGGCCCCCGCACCACATACTCCCCACGGCCACAAGGTCCAGCAGACGTGGCTGTGAGCCCGGGGCAGGAGGGCTGAGTTTCAGAGGGACAGCAGGTGAGGCAGTAAGGGGACCGCCACGTTATGGGGGACAGAGTCTGGGAAGGAGGGAAGGCAGTTGCTCCCTGTCAAGCAACCCCCTCTCCATTAGGGTGGGAAAGCCGCACGCGGTGTAGACCGGAGACCCCCCTCTCCATTAGGGCGGGCAAGCCGCACGCAGTGTAGACTGGAGGGACCCCCCCCCCCATTAGGGCGGGCAAGCCGCACGTGGTGTAGACCGGAGACCCCCCTCCATTAGGGCAGGCAAACCATATTCAGTGTAGACAGGAGACTCCCTCTCCATTAGGGCGGGCAAGCCGCACGTGGTGTAGACCGGAGACCCCCCTCCATTACAGCAGGCAAGCCATACTCAGTGTAGACTGGAGACCCCCATTAGGGCAGGCAAGCCGCACGCTGTGTAGACAGACGTCATACCTTCTTTCTTCCTTTGTTCCCCCATGATTGCAGAAGGGGTGACACTTTTAGGACTCCAGTCACGAATTGCTGGCTTTTTCAGTCTGAGTGATTAGAAGAAGCTAAGTCCCTTGGATGTATGTGCCTTGAGGACACCAGGAAAGGCTGGACTCGACTGATGGTCCCACATGCGTCCCAAGCCCGTTTCTCCTGCACTGGCCAACCTCAATCCCCTTGGAGCCCAGCATGGCTCCCTCCCCGTTGTCTGAGGAGTTCCTCGGGGTCCGCCGAGTGTCCCAGGGTGCGCCCAGGTGCCGGAGCCTCTGTTTCAGGCAGTTCTTGCACCTTCGGGGCTGCGCCTAACCTGTGGCTACCCCAGGGACGGACACTGGACCAGAGGGGTGGGAGTTAGGCCGAGCCACGCGGATCCTCCTATTCCGGCGAAGAGCGTTTCGCTTTCATCCTTCCTGTGCGTCTCCCCACGTAGCAGCCTCTGCTGTTTTTCCTTTACCCCAAGTTCACCCCTAACTGCTGCTTGGCTCAGGTCATGCCTAGGAGACAGGAGCGCCACGCACGGTCTTACTTTGCTGTGACTTGCTCACGGGGACACTTGTCGTTTTGTTAGATCACCTTGATGCCAGACAAGCCGGGGAGCTCTCCACCCTGTTTGACGTGGGCGGGATCTTCGGTGAGTCCCTCCCTCCCTGTCGCACGTGGACGGAAACTTGGAGGACAGTCTCGCTCGGGGAGGGACGGGGACGTGGCTGACGGCGAGGGTGGACAGGGACATGGAGAGGGAGATTATTCTCTCCTCACTGCCGTCTTGCATATTCCACTCTCTCTCCGCGGGATCTTGCCCCGGGGACCCAAGCACCCCCTCTGCATTGCAGGTGGGATCCTGGCGGGCGTGATCTCAGATCGACTGGAGAAGCGGGCCTCCACCTGTGGCCTGATGCTTCTGCTTGCGGCCCCCACGGTGAGCCGGACCCCCATCCCACCCCACCCCCCGCCCCGTCTGGACCCCAAGCCTCCAGGAGCAGCCGCCTCCCCCCCCCCCACCCGACCTACACACACCGTCACCTCCAGCCCAGGCTCAGCCCCATTCGTGACTCATGGTTTCTGGATACTGGCCGTGGCCTCAGAAACCCCTCAGCGTGTCCCCCCACTGAGTCTGCCAAGCCTCCTTCCCCAGATGTCTCCCCTGCCCTCTGCACGTTGCTGGGCCACTCTCTTCATTCATCCCTGGCTCCCCTTTGGGTGCTCCCTCCCCTGGCCCTGGCCCCTCCCCCACAGGCTCCTGCTCAGCCTCTAGGGTCCCCCACCTCCCCAGGCAGCAGCAACCCTGCCTATGGTAGTGCTGGCTTCCACTGCTTTCAACGCATTTGGTGACAATGACCTAGGGCAGATCACCTTCCCTTTGTGTGCCTGTCTCTATTGTCACAACAATAGTACCGTCACTCATCGGCCTGCACGGCACATACCTGCCCGCCTGCCACTCGGCTGGGCCGTGTCCGGAACGAGGCCCGGCTGTCCGGCGTCTCAGGGCCTGGATGCTGCCTGACACAGACCCGCAGAGAACCTCACTGAGAAAACGTCAGTGTGGCCCCGTGGCCCCTGCCTCAGGACCCCCTCAGCAGGTGCACCCGTTTAGGCAGACGGCCCGAAGAGGGGACGGTCGGACTGAGGCATGGATCCCAGGGAGAGCTGCCCCAAGCCGTGTGCCCGGCCCTGGGAGCTCAGCGGGAGGCACCATCAGAGCCCGCGTGTGGGGACAGGGCACCAGGCTTCACAGCGCCTGGCGAGGGCCGCAGGGCCCCCGCTCCTTCTTAGGGGCCCCCTCTCTGGTCGGCTGAGAACCGCCGGCCCGGGCAGCATCCGGCTACGCACAGTGACCGGTTGTCCCCCTGTTTTACACCATTTACAGCTCTACATGTTCTCCACCATCAGCAGAATGGGCCTAGAAGCCACGATAGGTGAGTCCCCACGGCCTTTCTTCTTGTCTTCTGTGTGCGGTTTTTGTCCACACGGCTTGATGAAGCAGAGCAACAAATTAGCGTGGAGGCATTCGGCTGGTGTAAACGGAGCCTGTGGGGTGGCCCAGATAGTCCCAGGTCCCTCGTGGGGGGGGGGGGGGGGCTCCTGCCCCAGGAGTGAGGCCTGCCGTCCGCAGGCTTGAGAGCAAGCGTGGGAGAGCACGGGCCACCCGCTCCAGGGCCGCGAGGAGGCACTCTGAGAAGTCACGTGTCCCCCCGGAAGGCAGAGGCAGGGCTCCACCCCGAGACCTGCACCCCAGCAGGTGAGGACAGGCCAGAGCCCAGCAGGGGCCAGACTCCCAGCTGCCCTCCGCCAGCTGCCTTTCTGAGAGCGGGTGCAGGACGCCGGAGGACGATTCTTTACTTCCTGCAAGCCGTACCATCAGATATGGCTCTGACACTTGGGAAGGATTTTTTTAAATGTTTATTTATTTTCAGAGGAAAGAGAGAGAGCAGGAACAGAGAGAGAAGGGGGCGAGAGAGAAGGGGGAGAAAATCCCAAGCAGGCTCTGCACTGTCAGCACAGGGCCGGATGAGGGGCTCGAACTCATGAACTGTGAGATCATGACCTGAGCAGAACCAGGCGTTTCACCAACTAAGCCACCCAGGTGCCCCTCTTTTTTTTTTTTTTAAGTTTTTAAATTTATTTTGAGAGAGAGCGTGTGTGTGCGCAAGCAGGGGAGGGGCAGAGAGAGAGGGAGAGCATCCCACACAGGCTCTGCACTGTCAGCACAGAGCCTGACTCAGGGCTCAGTCTCGAAAACCGTGAGATCACGCCCTGAGCCGAAATCAAGAGTCAGATGCTTAACCGGCTGAGCCACCCAGGCGCCCTGGTAAATATCTTTTCTGTCTTAAGCAGCCAGCAGTGGTGATCGGGAGGGAGGCAGGCTGTGTGTGATCCCATTAGAAGTCATCCAGAAGTCAGATTGCTGACACGAGGAGCTGTGGGTTTCCTGTGACCCACTGGTCCAGAAGCTTCTGCACAGAGGAGTGGTAACCAGTGGCTAATTTGGAAAAGTGAGCCTGGAGGACGGTTTAGAAAGCATGCCCTTTAGAAGTAAGCACGTTACCCTGCCCGTGGGAGCTTGGTGGCTCTGGGTGTCCGGGTGTCCCTCGGGGGCAGCCGTCCACAGCTGCGGGCACAGAGAGAGACAGACAGACACCCTCTCACTGCAAAGCAGGCCAAGGCTGGGGTTAGCGCCAGCCGGCACTGACCACAGGGAGCATTCGCACACCCCCGGCACATCCGTACTCGGGACACCGGGCTTCTGGTCCCTCCAGGCTGTCAGCAGTCGCCACCAGTTGAGGGTCGAGGAAACGGAGCAGCAGGTCCTGTGATTGAGACTTACAGGCGTACGTGGGGCAGGTTTAAAGGAAGAAGCTCACCACCTGGCCCCAGCAGTCGGCAGTCACCGCGCCCCAGGCGTGCGGGCCTCCTTCCCAGCACCCGCCCACATCGCGCTCAGGCCAGACCCGCACGTGACACCAGGGCGCTCGCCCGGGGGCTGCCGAGGCCGTGGGGGCTCTCCCAGAGGGCACCGTTCCGCTGCTGAATCCCTCCTTCTGGTTTCTGGTTCCCACAGCCATGCTGCTGCTCAGCGGGGCCCTGGTCAGCGGGCCGTACGCCCTGATCACGACCGCCGTGTCCGCCGACCTGGTGAGTGGCCGCGGTCTCGGCGCAGGGCGGGGGCGGGTGCTGGTCAGAGACGGTCTCTGTTAGTAAAACGGTGTCTTTAGAGACGGGGCTTTTTGCCCGTGACTGATACCTACGCTTCTGAGAGTCTCCTGAAGCAGATACAGGGAGGTGCTGCCCCCGTTCCATCAACGAGGGTGTCGAGCGAGTTTAAGAGGCCCGTCTGAGGCCCGAGGTCAGAAGGCAGCAGTCCGGCTGGCTCGATCCTCTGTGCTACCCTTGCTTAACCCCGGGGACTGGTGACCATGCACCCCTGAGCCCGCCCCCCGGGGCCCAGATCTGAGGTGCACTGGGGTCGGCCCCTCCTTTCACCCGGCCCCCTGTGCCTGGCCCTCTGCTAGTCTCCGCAGAGCCAATCCGGACGGGGACCTGAGCCCCAGAGGACCTGTTCCAGAGAGGAAGCAAGCCCGCATTCACGCACGCGGCGAGAAATGCCAGTGCCGTGGAGAGGGGGGAGCCACCTGGGCCTTAGGGTCCACAGGAACAACTCACCTGTCCTTCCTGGAGGGAGGGGGCTGCTGACAAGGTGACCTCGGACTCCTGATCATGCCCGTAGAGACCCAGTGGGGGCGGGTCACCCTCATGTGCCTGACACGAGGGACATTCCACACTGTCCGTAGCGGGCACCAACACCCACACCAAGATACAAGATCCTCTTTAAAAAGTTGTTTCTTAAATAAACGGGAGAGAAGAGACAAATCCCCCGCAGACAAGAGTTTCTGTGGATACCCTGTCCTCCGAGAGGGGAGCGCCCTCTCTGTCCTTAGGTGCGGGCTGTGCATGGTGACGTCATAGCTACAGGGAGGGACCTGACAGACGGCCCCGCCAGGGGACCAAGGTCAGTGCCAACAGTGACAGGGCGCGTGACGGCCTGCACCCTGGACACGTGTTGTGAAGATGTCACTTCACCTCTGAGACCACCCTCCCCAAACCCACTCCCAGACTCCTCAGGAGGGAAACGTCACGCACACGCCAGCAGAGGGCACTTTGCTGTCGGG
Organism: Prionailurus viverrinus; assembly: GCF_022837055.1. Classification (NCBI taxonomy): domain Eukaryota; kingdom Metazoa; phylum Chordata; class Mammalia; order Carnivora; family Felidae; genus Prionailurus; species Prionailurus viverrinus. The sequence continues at coordinate 3,535,584 of NW_025927609.1, read as the reverse complement.
GTCAGAACCCAGGAAGGTGGGCCGAATTGCCGGGCAGGAGGAGCCCTGGGAGGCGTGACGGCTGAGTCATGTGGTGTCCCACACAGAACGAGGTCAAAGGAGACGTTAGATGAAAGTGCTTGGGTTAGGTAAACATAACGCATCAGTGTTGGGCTCCTGACTGTGGCAGCGACAGCAAGCCATATAAGGCGGTGACCCAGGGAAAGCGGGCACAGGGCACGCGGCCCATGTGCCATCTTGGCAAAACTAACGTGCACCCAAGACTTTTCTCAAGCAAAACCATAAGCGGCAACCCAGAAGTGGCCTGTAGACTCATGGGCAGGATGGCCGGCCTTCTGGGCGTCTGGCCCGGTGAACCCTCTCCCACGGGCCCCTGAGGCCCCTGGAACTTTCCTGTCTCCGGTGACCCTGCTTCTCTTCTGCATTTCTGTCCAGTCCTCGTAGAGTCAGACCCGGAGCTCACCAGCCACTCGCTCCTTCTCCTTCTTGGAGGCCATGGCAGGCCCCCCGAGGGCACGGACCCCATGCCCAGGCGGACCCCATGCCCGCCCCCTTCCCCTCCTCTCCCGTGTCTGCCTGACACTCACCCTGCCCATCGGCTCAGAGCGCTGTCCTCGGCCCCTCAGGCCCTTCCGCTCCTGGGACAACCAGAGGCCCCATCGGGTCAGCAGAGAGAGGCAGAGGAAGGGCTCTGGGGAGTCCCACCAGGCGGCAGGCCCTCCAACATCAGGCCCCCCTTTGTGCTCCTGCCTGCATGGGGCACAGATGCTGGGAGGGGCCACAGCAGACCAGTAACAGTCACCTGCTCTGTGGGATCAGAGGAAGGACAGAGCAGGGACTCCAGACTCCAGAAAACATGGGTTATGGGTGATTATCACTTTGTGTGTGTGCTTTATTTATATATTGCTGTGCACACGCTCACAAGCATCTGTTTTTACAGGCTTTGGTTTGTGTCATTTTAGGTTTCCAGGCACTTTTTTCCCCCAATCAGTTACTTTTCTTTTACTGTCCTCGGTTTGTGCTCCCCCCTCCCCCCAGCCTTGTATGTATTGCTTTTTGAAAACCAAAGCTCCTCTCAGTTTGTCATTTAGGACTTGGTGACTGTCACACTGGTGTCTTGGGTCCTGCCCTCTTCCCCATCCTTCCTGGCATTTGCCATTACCCGGGTTGGGTTTTAGGTACTGCAGAGCCACCGGCACGTGTCACAGAAGGCCCCTCGCGGGAACATGGACGTGGGCGTTGATGCTGGCCCCCCTCCGGGGTAGGGACAAGTCTGTGTCCTTCTTTCCCACGTTGGCAGGTGTGGTGTGCTGAGTAAAATAGTTGCTGATTGAAGAATTCTGAGAGTTCTCTCAACCAGAATGTGTTTGGACAGATCTCTCTGATGGTGTCTTACTGTTGAAAACCCTTAAACTTTGTGTATTTTTCCAAAGTAAGTTTGGATCGGACTAGATTTTAGATTTTTCTGATGGAAAACGCCCCACATTTTGAATTGCTTAGAAAATTGGGTAAATTGTCGTAAGGAGGGGCAGGCTGGTTTCTCACTGATGCGGCTGAGATGGGCCTCACATCTGTTTTTCCCTCTCGTCTAGGGCACGCACAAAAGTCTCAAAGGAAACTCCCACGCCCTCGCCACCGTGACCGCCATCATTGACGGGACCGGGTCTGTAGGTGAGTGGTTATGTTTAGGGCTAAGAAGTTAATTGTGGTCATAGGGGAAACCACATTGTCACATCCTAGTTAACAGATGCCAAGAATTCCAAGGGTCTGGATAATACTAGTATTGGCTGGCCTTTTTTGGGTTTTTTTTGTTGTTGGTTTTTTTTACTGCACGAAACACTCTTTACAGTATTGTTATAATGCTTATTCTAAAAGAAAGATTATTTTTCAAGAATCCTTCAAAGATTATTTTTTAGTTAGGTGATGTAATGATGCTGATAAAATTTTTTTTTTAATAATCTCAGTTAATTTCACAAAGAGAACTTAATCCAAAATTTCATCCAAATACGTAAGACCTACACAAAGTCTTGACAAAATGGAGAATGTCTCTCTTGTCGTAAAGGTGGTACTTACTTAAAATTAAGTATACTCTGTACTTAAAATTAAAAAATATTAACTTTTTAAAATAAAAAATTATTGGGGCGCCTGGCTGGCTCAGTCAGTTAAGCAAACAAGTTTGGTTCAGGTCATGATCTCACAGCTCGTGAGTTCGAGCCCCACATCAGGCTCTGTGCTGACAGCTTAGAGCCTGGAGCCTGCTTTGGATTCTGTGTCTCCCTCTCTTTCTCTCTGCCCCTCCCTTGGTCTCTCTCTCTCGCTCTCAAAAATAAACATTAAAAAATTTTAAAAATAAATACATAAAAATAAATAAAAATTACTAATAGTTTTTACTAATGGAAAAATATGGTATTTATAATCACTTAAAGCCCAGTTAGTATTTCAGCAAAGGTGTGAATTTATGTTAATAATTTATTGCAAAAACCAGCTAAGGGCATTTTGATTAATTTTGTTACCACGGAGTTCAGATCATTGCCGTTGACAAGTTTGGATCATTTAATGAGAAAAGAGGCTCTAACAGTTACCATTAGTTACCGTGAAAAAGTGATCTTTTCTAAAATGCCCACCTCACAAGCCCATAGGCTGTAGGAACGGTCTAAGGTGCAGGTCATGGGTAGGAGGGTAAGGAGAGCATCCCCACGCTCAGTCTAGGGTCAAGGGCACGCACGTCAGAGCGACGATTCGCTGTGGCACGACCATAACATCTGAGGTGCGTTACGTTACAGAATTTCCACAACCAGATTTTTAAAATTGCGAGTAGAAGAAAGTAATTCCAAAATACGATGTTCAGATCAATTTCAGTATTCAGAAGGCTCAGTCCCCGTTCAGAAACAGATAAATGGTATATATTTATCAATGAGTTAGGACGAATAATAAAGGATCGGCCAGCCTTTTTCAAATACGAGCAGGTCAAAAACACGTGCGGACCCAGGGGAAGGGGGGTGCGGGCGCCATCTGTCCGCCCTGGTCGGACGGCTCCAGAGGAAACACAGGCCTGTGACTGGCTGGAAGTGGTTTCCCTCCGTGTGAACCAATGCGTACTCAGCTTTTCACCCAGGCCAACCGTCGGCACACCGCGGCCTCTGGGCCACTGGCCTCCTGACTTTACCGCTGCCATTTGGAGACGGACAGAACCCGAATTAAATGCACGTGGCAGGAAAACTAGTAGGTGCCCACGCATAAGAGATCGAGGTGTTGGCAGCCTCGTTACAGTTCTGGAAGAGCATTCCGTAGCACGCTCTGGAGGACAGAGGGGCTGCAAGACGCGTGGGTCCTGCGCTCAGACACGGGCAGGTGCGAACCATGAAGCCTTTTCTTACCCACAAGTCAGAAGGCTGACGGCAGCGTTCTTGACCTCTCTCCGCCTTCGTGCAGGGAGCACGCGCTCTGTGATGGATGGCTCCCTGCCAGGGACCCTGCAGCCTCCTGAACGGGCCTGCCCTGCTCCAGGCGCTGCCCTCCTGCGCTGGTCCCTCGCTGGATGCGGGAAGCTGACGCTCAGGAGCTTGGCTGGCGACGCCCGCGGCCACCCTGGAAGATCCTGGGTCGCATCCTGCTGTCACCTGCCGCCCCAGGCACCCGAAGCAGGGGGACTGAGAGAGAGAGGGCAAGCTGGGTGGGGAGGGGCATCTGGGCATCTGGGACGGTCTCGTGGCAGTAAAGCCGAGCTCTTGCCAGACAAAGGCAGCTCAGTAGAAGCACAGTTGCACCTGCCCCCGGGGGCCGCCCCTCTGTGTGGCTGTGGGAGGTTTCCCTCCTGGTGGTGCCCGCGGGCATGGGTGCTAGCTGCATAGAAACAGCCGCCGTCCTGTCCTGGGCGCCCACTGCTGTCTCACTAAGGCAGAATCTGAAGTCCTCCCCACCACTCTCCGCAGCCATACGGCCTCCCTGCGGCTGCTCTCAGACACCAGCGTGTCCCCGTGCGGGGCCTTTGCACGGGGCCTGTGCCCCGTGCTGGAGGAGCTCCCCTCAGGGAACCTCATGTCTGTGCCCTGTGCCCTGGGAGTCTTTGCTCAGGAGTAACACCACCCTTTCAGTGAGACGTCTCGGCCTGTGTGGAACGTGGACCCTTGTCACCCGCACTCTGAAACACGGACCCTTGTCACCCGCACTCTGAAACGCGAACCCTTGTCACCCACACTCTGGAAGGAGGGCCGTCGTCACCCGCACTCTGAAACGCGGACCCTTGTCACCCATACTCTGAAACGCGGACCCTCGTCACCCGCACTCTGGAAGGTGGACCCTTGTCACCCGCACTCTGGAAGGAGGGCTGTTGTCACCCACACTCTGGAAGGAGGACCCTTGTCACCCGCACTCTGAAACACGGACCCTTGTCACCTGCACTCTGAAACGCGGACCCTCGTCACCCACACTCTGGAAGGAGGACCCTCGTCACCCTCAGCCAGGGCCCCTCTACCCTGGCGTCTTCTCCGCAGCACCTTCCACCTGCCTGCCTCATGCCGTCCCCTCACCCTCCGCCTCAATGGAAGCTGCCCGAGGACAGGAAGTCGCTTCACTCCCTGCCGTACTGTCAGCACGGAGACGGTGCCTGGAGCACAGTAGTCACTCAGTGAACGGGTAGAAAATGAATTGCCTGGCGGCTCCCACACCCAGAATCCCACACGGGGCCAGGCCGCCTCCTGTTGGGGGTGCTGACTTCACAGGGGAGGGGCCGGGTCGGAGAGGCCTGCACGGTTCAGCAGGACAGGGCCGCCCGCCCCTGGGTCACAGGAGCCCCGGTCCCTGCTCCAGCCGCCTTCCCAGGGCCCCCCGCAGCTCGCTTCCCGCAGCAGGTTCTGCTAGTTCTAAGATGCACGGGGCAACGTGGCCGTTGTGAGGGGGCCACACTGTTGCTCCCCAAAGTCATACCTGTCCCGTATTTGGATCATGGGGTGACTTTGAATTTGCTGGGCAGTGTCCGTGGTCACCCCTGTGGTGTTTAAACCGAGACAGTTCCCCTTCGGGGAACGCGGGGACGCGTCCAGGAAAGGGGGGGGGGGCGCTGTGCCCAGGGCGGTCGTCTGCAGGGCAGCACGGTCTGCCCACATGGAGCAGGTCCCCCGCTGTCCCCACTCCCATGGCCCGCGAGAGACTTCCCAGGGCCTGGAGGACATGCTCGGCCAGAAGTCGGGACGCTTCTGGGCTGAGCTCAGTCACATGAGCCGTGTGACTTGGAACCACCTTCTGTGCCTTCTGTCCCCAGAGGACGGTCCACGAGTCCGTCCAGCTGCCACCGTGAAGCCGTGTCTTGAGGCTAACTTGCAGCTCTGCCAGAAGGGTCAACAGCTCTTCTGCAGCAGAGGATGGCAGTTTACCAGGACGGAGAAGTGAACTAGGTGAAAAACACATCTTTCTTGGTTTTCTTCTCAAAACAAGAGGGAGCAGAAGTGCCGAGAGTGGAATGTGTGCATCGGGGAGCCCCCAGGAGAGACACCAGGGCACAGCTCTAAGCGCGTTCTCCCCCACAAAGGACGGCCGAGGGCAAGCAGACCGGCTCGACCTCGCCACTAACGGGCGGGGTGCACCGGCCACGGGGCCCTGGTGCCTCAACCCCCACGGCACCTGCAGTGCTGTTCGCTCCCGGCCCGCGGGCCCAGGAAGTGGCCATGACGGAGCAAGCCGCGCCCCCGCCCTTCTCTCTCCCCCCAAGTGCCGCCCGCTAGACAGAAGAAAGAAAGGCTTGAGTGGAAACGCACACAGTTCAGCAAAAAACCCCGTTCACAGAGCGCTCACCCTGATGCGTCCACGCCGAGCCGTAAATACTGGTTTGGACGGGGGCAAAGCTCAGCGAATAGTAACTAGGCCGATGTCTTCTCACAGCTCACCGTGGCCCCGTGGTTCCGGTGACACGGTTTATGTGCCTGGTGCGTTCCCAGGGCTTAGAGTCGCCTCCCCGTGGGGCGCGAGCCCTTGTTCCTCTGTGTTTCACACACGGCGACTGCACAGCGCCCCAAGTTTCCGCCTGCTAAGTTTTATTTTATCAGAGTAACACTTGATGCAACTGTTGAGGCCAGGTAGCCTCACGGGCCGATTATGACGTGGGACGCGGGTCCCTGTGCCCCCGCCAGCTCCCTCCTCGTAGATGCAGCCTCGTCGGCTCTTCCCTGTGGTCTGAGCTGCGTACGGGCCTACACGCTTCTCCGTCCCTCGGCCCGACACTGCTGTCCTCCTGCGAAGAAGGCCGGGGCTCGGCTCTCACCCCCTCCCCAGCCCCCTCAGTCGACACCGCTCCTTGGGTCGCAGCACTCACTCTAGGCCGAGAAGTGAGCTTTTCGTGGTTATGCTTGCTCCCTGGCTTCCCCCCGTCAGCCGAGAGGGGCCACCGGCCACAGCGCTCCCACGCCTTGTCCCGCAGCCGCTTCCGCCACGTTCCCGCGTTGGACCCGTCTCCCGGCTTCCGTGTCTGCTCCTCTTTAGTGGAGACCTCCAGTGGCTTCCTGAGCAGTAGCCCACGGGAAGCGGAGCCTGAGGGCTGGGAGTCCGTGCAGTCTGGATTCTGCTGCAGCCTGTGGATACGAATCCCGGGCTAAAACTCCTTCTTCAGGATTCCAGTGTCTTGTAGCTTCCATGGTCTCTGTTGAGAAGTCTGTTGTCCCCCCCCCCCCCCTCCGGCCCAGCCTGCTTCCCCCCAAAACCTCTGGGCACGCTTCTTTATCTCTGGTGCCTTTCTTTGTCCCCTGTGCCCCGGGCACCCGGGGACTCACCTGCCTGGAGACACGTGCCCTTCCTCACGCATTTCCCTTACCGCTGTCTGTCTTTAAGTCCTGGAAAACTGATGCGTCAGGTATTAACACTTGTGGGCTGATCCTTGCATTTTTTCTTTTTTTCCTTTCTTCCTGTCGTTTTCTCTTTTCTCTGCTTTCTCAGAGATGTTCTTGACTTTCCTTTCCAGTCTTCGTTTTGGTTGTCATCATGTTAACATTCGTTAGTTCTCACTTCTTGGATGCAGCATTTATTAGACTGAATCGTGAAGTGTTGCTGCTGGTTTTGTGAGAATGTCATGTGGCTCAACTCAATTTTCTGTCGCTTATCTGAAGGTATTACAATTTCCTGGGAATTTTCTCCTCCCCAGTTTGTTTCTTTCCTCCCGGTTCCCCTCCTTCCGACTTATTTGCTCTCACCTTGGAGCTGTCCTCAGACACAGGTGAGCTGGGCTGGCCCATCGTATATTTGTATTTAAGGATGAGCCACCGAGCACTTGCTAGAAGCCCTTTCCACACGGAATGATGCATCAACCACTGGTCTTCGTGGTCATGGGATCCAACTAGAATCTGGAGGCAGAGACTCCCCAGTGCCCGCCGGGGTGTGGGCCTGCGGCCAGCACTCCCATCATTGTCGGGGAGGGTGGGCACCTGCTCAGTGGAAGTGAAATGTACATATACGTCCATACTTTATATATATGCATACTTTTCCCCAAACCACTTAGGAGCAAATTGCGGAAGGCTGCCCCTTTCCCAGTAACTGTGTATTCAGTGTGCATTCCCTGAAGGCAAAGGATCCCCTGACGTAACCACAGTGCCCCATCATCAACTGAGGAAGTTAACACTGACACGGTCTTAGCATCTACAAACCTTACTCATATTTCCCCAATGACACATCTCCTAACCAAAGCGTATCTGAGATCGTGCATTAGATTCAGATTTCGTTAATAAAGTCTTCAATTGGGATTGTTGGATCCAAAGAATGAGCGTGTTAAGGTCAATACATATTTTTAGATTTGCTTCCAGAAAGAGGCCATGCCTGTCGCGTCCTCACCAGGACTGAGCATGAGCGAGCCTTTCCCCCCACCAGTCTGGGAAGTGGGGATGAGATTGTGCTGTTCAGCGTGTTTTTCTTTAACTGTGAGGGAGGCGTCGAGCACCGGGCTGTGTGCTCGCTGGGCCTGGGTGTGTCGGATAGTCGCCTTCCAGCGTTTTCCTCACCCGGCTCCTGTGTGCGCTTGCCCCCCTCCAGGAGCCGCGCTGGGCCCCCTGCTGGCTGGGCTCCTCTCCCCGTCTGGATGGAACAACGTGTTCTACATGTTGATGGTTGCAGACGCCTGTGCCTTACTGGTAAGTTTCTGTGGCTGTCGTCCCAACACGGTGACGCTCTTCCCGACGGAAGTGTGGTCCTCAGGAAGGCCTGGCCCGTGACAGACCCTAGCTTTCCCGAGTGCTCGCGATCCGAGGCCTTCCCCTTTCTGGTCTGAACAAATGTCAGAGCAGAAGCCGGCCTGCCACTCTGCAGCTTTAGGCGGGATGGTGGGGAGGCAGAGAGCAGGGGCTCCCTGCGTGGGATCCCAGCCCCGTCCTCTGCCGAGTGTGTGTGCACCTGGGGCAGGTGACTTGGCCTCTCTGTTCTGCAGCTCCCACGTTGGTTAAACAGGCATAATAATGGCACCCCAAGACAGGGTCATCGAGGGGACTTGGAGGAGACGGCAGGCCAAAACCCATGTCCCACGTGGTGACCTCCGTCGCCCCAGTGCTCCTCCTGCGCCCTGCAGCCCCGGGGAAAGCGGCCTGACTCTTGGGGCCCAAAGGGCTGGGAAAGAAGGAGCAGAGGCTGTGGGTGCCGGCCCCCGGCTTCCGTCTGCGGCCCCTGCAGGACAGAGAGGCCGGGCACCGGCCAGAAGCAGCCCGTGCTCACCCGAGTGGCTAGCGTGCGCTCAACCTGCAGCCGCCCTGCGCACGGGGGTCCCCGACCTGCAGCCACGTGCCTCCTCTCGCTTCCCCAGAAAAACCCCCGAGGTTGATCCCTGTAAGGGTGAGTCGAGGATTTGGAAATCTCAGCTCTGAGAGTTCTGTATTTTCATTCCAGGGCCGTTACACAGCCCCCCATGTCGTAGAGGATCCGGGGCCAGCTTTCAACTCGGGAGCCTGTTAGGTTTTTAAGAGGCTCTTCCTCAAAGCATTTGTTTTTGTAAATGCCCGAGGGCTTTAGTTAAGTCCCAGATCATTTCAACTAAGTGGCCTCGAGACTTCCATCATCATGGCTGGTTAGAGACTGAAGACTGTCCCTCAGCAATGCGGGGGAACACACATTATGCGTCCTTTTAAATGCACAGCCAACCCCGTGGAAAGGAAGGGTATCCTCGGGACGGGACCCAGAATGTCGAAGCGGCATAGACAAGTACCCGCGCTAGAGCAGTGGGAATTGGGGAGTGGCTCGTTCTGCCCCCCTGGGGAGCAGAGGTGGGGCTTCAGGCCCGCACGAGTGGGGCAGGAGGCCAGGACCCTCAGTGGGCTGGGCTCCAGCGAGCACGTGGGTCCAAGAGACAAGGATCTGTGTCCACCTCAGCCTGTTCACCAGGTTGGAGGGGGCTAGTCGTCCCTGAGGATTTTTAGCCACGGACCTGCCTATGGTAAGCTTAGATTTTTGAACTTAGGTAAATACACATAATGTGTACCCAAAAATTGAGTAAAATTGGTCTGGAACCGTGATACGCCTGGTTCTTGGGCAGAAGCAACCCTAAAACCATTTGCAAGGGGCAAACCTCAACCCGCTGCCCGGATCCCCACTGCTAACGCCCGGCAGAGAGGAGCCTGAAATTAGGAAACGGTCCACCGCGACTGAGGTGACAGACGCGACAAACGGCAGAGTCAGACCCCCCAAGATTGCAGATAACATGGTTATCAGATAGACGTAGCAGTACTGAAGACGTCCGAGAAGGACGTGGGTTCACGAGCAAAGAAGGGGAGCCCGTGGAGCGCACGCGGAAGCCGTGGCCGCCGCCAGGGATGAAGCACAGAACGGAGCCCCGGGGAGGAATCTAGAGACGGGGCCGAGCACAGTCGAAGACGGAACAGCCGACAGCTTCAGGGCCCAGAAGGCGGGGCTGCGCGGCCAAGAGGGGCGAGCGCACGCGTGCAAACATGACCGTGAGCGGCCCGCCGTCACCGGGCAGCGCTGGGGTTGCGGGCCAGATGGCACGTGTGGCGCGTCGGAATTCAGAAAGGACAGAGAACAGGATGTGAGAGTAGTAGACAGGCAAGTGGTGGCCGGAAGCAAGCTGGACCGGCCAGGCCAGGTGAGACCCAAACCGAAGAGCGGGAGGAGTCCGCAGGCGGCCTAAACACCAGACAGACGTCTTCTCTCCGCGGGTCAAGAGGCCTGTCCCACCCCCCAAGTCTGAGGCTGGAACCCCAGCACCCAGCAGGCCAGGTCACCCTGTGGGGTCAGACCTGGGGGCACGTGTGCAGAGCCCGGTGGCCATGCTGTCACACCCATGGGCTGACCCCCGCCGACCCGGGCCAGGGGGCTCCAGGCGTCTGGGCAGGCACTTAGAGCAGGCGGGCCTCCCTGGGCTTGCCCACAGACACGGCTCTCCGTCACATGCGACACTGTGACCTTTTTAAAAAAAATGTTTTTTTAATCTTTACTTTTGAGAGGGAGAGAGAGAAACAGAGCACGAGCAGGGGAGGGGCAGGGAGAGAGGGAGACACAGAAGCCGAGGCAGTTTCCAGGATCCGAGCTATCAGCACAGAGCCCGATGCGGAGCTCGAACCCATGAACCGTGAGACCGTGACCTGAGCCGAAATCGGATGCTTCACCGACTGAGCCGCCCAGGTCCTCCCCCCACCTCTCCCCCCTCCCCGCAAGAGTGTGACCTTTGTCCTTCAGGTTCGTTACTACTGTCGGCGGTGTTTCATTGTTTCATGCCACCTTAAACGCTCGTCATTTCCTTCCCTTTTCCCTTCGTGTCCGGGATCTGCTTTGGATGATGGCGGGTCTTCTGCGAACGCTCAACACGGCACATTCGGCGGGACGTGTGTCGACCAGGTGCCCAGCTCCAGGCGAGCAGGCCCATGCTGGGCTGCCGGAGGCTCACGTTGCCAGGGTCCGCTTGCTCCACAGGAACGTCCCCCTCACCGCCAGCCCCACGCTCGGCCCCTGACACGTTCCCTGCTTTACCCCTGTGATCGTATGCGCACCGATCGAGGGTCGGGCACGGCAGCCGGACCGCGCTTTCTCGGAAGGAGTCACCCCCGTTCTCCTCACCGGCCACTTCTCTTCGGAGCTCCTGCTTGAACCACGAGCGCTGAAGGCTCCCCTGCTTCCTGGAGCTCTGACCTGAGGCCACGCCGGCCCTCTCTCGGCCCACTGGTCCCTCCTGGGCCTTGGAAGGGGCCCTCCTGTGGGGCTGGGGTCAGCTTGCGGAAAGACCGGGTCCGCAGCCACACAGGCAGAACCAGTTAGCTGGTGTGGCACCAGGTCACCGGTCTGTCTCCGTAAACGGACCCAGCCCTGTGGGCGCGTACGGGACAGAACTCTGTCCCTGGTTTACTCCCACGGCGGCTGCGAAGGCTGCGGGCGAGGGGCCCGGCGGGGCCCAGCGCTCTCCCAGGAGTTTCCTAAGAAAATGCGGCTGCTCCAAACGTGAGCCTGGTCCGCCTCTGGGTGCCGGGGCCCATGAGATGCTCACCTGGCCTTCAGAGTCCCCCCGTGCGGCTCTCCAGGGCCCCCACCCAGAGTCACCGCGATCGTGGGTCACCTGGTCTACATTCTCTTTCCCTAATTTGGGTATTTTATGATTGGACTCATTTCATTTGCAACGTTACTTGATCCCGGACGTTTTAGGCTGAAACCTGTCCTTACCTCCAGGAGCACGGCCTCCATGCGGCTCACAGGCCCACAGCCCTGCCCTGGGGCCCGGGGCACCCCAGCGTGTGATGTGGGGCCCACACAGCCGCCCCCAAGTGAGCTTCCGAGAGCACTGATGCGGGGTCCCTGCCCGCAGTAACGGCTTCTGTCTTTGGTCTTTGTTCTGGTTGCAGTTCCTGATTCGTCTCATTCACAAGGAGCTGAGCTGCCCGGGGTCAGCGGCCGGGGACCAGGTTCTGTAAGTGCCCCCTCCCCTTGCCCCCTGCCACCGGTCAGAGGTCAGAGAGCAGCTCTAGTACGGGCCTGCCTGCCTGCCTTCCACACCTGGCCTCTCCTAAAATGGAAGGAAAAGAAAACCCACCCACTGTCTTATCATCCCACAGCTCGTCTCGTTCATGCTGATTTGTCCTTTCCTAATAAATGCCTCGGGCGGCTGATGGTGGCAATTAATCTCTCCTCAGAAGCTGAGGGAGAACATCAGGGAAATTGCCTTCTGTGTTGTCTTTGAGCTGCGGCTTAGAGACAAGAATTAGGAGCCCCCACAGCCAGCCTGCCCCACCCCCCGCCCGTCCCATCTCTGTCCCTCCTCGTCCCCAGGGCTGCGGGTGGGGCGGGGCTGCACCCCCCAGGTGGCTCCAGAGGCTCTGGGGGGGGGGGGGCTGTGCGTCCTTCCTGTGCCATTTCTGGCTGTGTCACCAGCTGCTCCTTTGTCCTCCTCTTCCAGGTTCAAGGAACACTGACCGCCGAGTCCCCTGGAGGGAGGCGGGCCTGTCCTTCACCAACGGTCTGTCAAGGGAAAGTTCAAATAAAGGATCCTGTGTTGGAAAGAATGATTGACCCTTGCCTTTTGCACACACACCTGGAAAAGACACAGAAGCCGCCTTGAGAAGTCCAGCTGCCGTTTTAGGCGAGCCGTGGGGCTCAGCACCGCGGACAGGAGGCGCGTGGGAAGTGCCCTCACCACGGCGGAGCCGGGGGACACGTGGCTGGGCGGGCAGGTCCCCGGCGGGTGGCACTCAGGTCAGCCTGAGTCTCGGGCGCTCCAGCCTAGGACGTTAGAACGGGCGCGTGTCACGCTGGCAGGGACCTTGATGTCACCTGAACGGGCCGTGTCGGGGACCCGATGCCGCAGCGGGCGTGAGAACGCAGCCAGCACGGAGCCCAGACTCTGGGAGGACGGAAGAAACCCGATGCCGGGTCAGAAACCAGGACGGACCTCGGGGCCCTCAGGTCTCCCACAAGACTTCCCGCCACCGCCCCCGGCTCCTCACCGGCCTGGAGAATTGTCGACGAGTGGGCAGCCGCGAGGCCATCGGCCTGCCCGTCGAGGGCCCTGGGAACTCCAGGCCCGAACACCTGGATGCGTCTCCCATCTGAGCGCCACGGTGGCCACTGCTGCTGGTCCCTGCGGGGCTCGGGGAGGACGTGGCCGGGGTGGGCGGGCCTGGTGCAGTGAGTCACCTGCGACACACCAGGCGCCTGGAACTGTCTCCAGCCCCGCGGCACCAGCGTGGGGTTATTTATTTAAGATGTGCTGTGTGTTCTAGAAATCCAAGAAAATAAATGGCATTTTGTTATTTATTAAGACGAACTCTGATTGTTTTTGGCCATTTGTCTTCCCAGTTGTTGCCTAGCAGAATACTTGTCTGCTCTTTGAAATAAAATGGTTTTTTAAAGCTTATTTTGATTTATTTACTTATTTTGAGAGAAAGAGCCCAAAGCAGGCTCCTCGCTGTCAGCGCAGAGCCCAGCACAGGCTCATTCTCACAAAGCCGGAGATCCCGACCTGAGCCGAAATCAAGGGGCGCCCCGAGAGAAAATGTTTAAAAAAAAAGCTCAAGCAGAATGTTGATGACGTCTGCTCACGTTTCCCTCATGTTAAAAAAAAAAAAACAAAAACTTCCAAACACTGTGCGTTCTTGGTTTTCTCGGGGTTGGACACAGTCCGTAGCTCTGCAGCTGGAAGGACAGGCTGTTGGTGGCAAAGCCAGGGCCGCCCTGCTGGGGGAGGGGCTGAGTCTGGGCAGTTTGCGAATTATGCGAATGCCACCCGGGGAGGAGCAGGGCCGCCCCTGAAACTGCCGGTGGTGCTCTGAGTTTCTCCCCAACAACAGGCGACAGGTGCCTTCTCCGTCTGCATGACGGGGGCCGTGTGGTGGCCTCCCCCGTGCCACAGTGCCAAGGGCCACGGCCGGGAATGGCCTCGGCGGAGGCTTCTGCTGCGGGCTCTGCGGAGAAGGGCCAGAGAGACGAGGGGTCTCCTGCGGGCGGTTGTCCTCACCAGACAGACTTGCTTTGCTCAATAACGAAAGCTGCTTATTACACGTGCAGAAGTTACCTCCTGCTAGAATAAAACTTGCCCGAGCACCGAGTGGATTGCACGGTGCCTTACACACGGTTCGCTCCGCCCATGGGGTTCTCTTTCCCTCCGGTTCCTTCCGCCTTGTGTTTCTCTTTGCGGCTGGGGTCACTCCTTTCTGCCTTCCTTCCCTGTCCCGGGCGGCAGGGGCCCCGAGGCCTGTGCTCGCTATGCCCGGACAGCCTCTTGCTCGCCCCACGGCCTGTGTGTCCGAGGCGGGCAGGGCCAATAGTGACTAACGCACAGAGAATCCTTCACCGTGACGTTCTGGGGCCCCCTGCTCCCCGAGGCCTGAACCCGTCAAATGCCCGGGTGAGGCCTTCAGCAGACCCTCTGACCCTCTTTGCTTCTGCCCCCACCCCAAAGAGCAGCCACCATCGCCTGTGGTTCAGCGGCAGGAAGCTTTTGGGCCGTTATTTTTCCCGAGTCTGGGACTGAAGTCGAGACAGTCTCCCACAAGCCCCAGAGGACGGCCGCTCCGTGCTCCGAGCCTGCAGGGCCCCCCCGAGGCGGCCTGCTGAAATGCAGACTCGACATTGGAAAGCAAGGAGCACACACAGCGGAAACATTCTGGGCCCAGGAGTGGAAGGTCTCACTGCCTCTATTAAAGAAAAAGGTATACGATTTCAATATAACAATAAATCTTCATTTCCTCCTGAGCGATCGGCTGAGAAGATGTCCTTCCGCCAATAGCTGGTCACGATGCGCGCATGCTCGCCTTTGTACGGAGATGTGACTCTGCCTTCCAAGAACCTGTGCGTCACTAAGATGTTCCTGTTCAAATCCAGGGCGGGGTGCGGGGCGGGGGGGGGGGATGCCCAGCAGGATAACTCCCAAGCAAGCTGGGACGGGCAGCGAGAGAGGTGAGAGCAGGAGCAGAGCCCGTCCGGAGTAGCGTGCCTGGAAGTGCACCCTCAACCACCTCCCCAGCTGTGACACCCGATAAAAACAAATCACTAGATGGGGCGCCTGGGTGGCTCAGTCGGTTGAGCGTTCGACTTCAGCTCAGGTCATGATCCCGCACTTTGTGGGTCCGAGTCCCGCATCGGGCTCTGTGCTGAAGGCTCGGCGGAGCCTGGAGCCCGCTTCGGATTCTGTGTCTCCTCTCTCTGCCCCTCCCCTGCTCACATTCTGTCTCTCTCTCTCAAGAATAAATAAAACATCAAAAAATTTTTAAAAATCACTAGGAAAAAAATGGACTGGGAAAACCCAAGTCCTGATGCCTGTTAGATTCAACAGACATGGTGCCAAATTGTCGTAGGAGTTGGTAATGCTCGCTCCGGTCTGCATACCGCGAACTTCCTCAGGAGAGACGTGCAGGGAGGCAGTGGGGCAGCCACGCGCTGGGGGCCGGTGGTGCGGAGGCTGGGGGCACAGTACGCAGGGACTGCTGTGAATTGCTCACAATGTGTCCCGTGGGGTGTCCCCAAGGAGCCATAGCAGCCTCACGCCCCAACCCTGCAGGGCCTGGTTGGGGGGCTGCAATGTGCAGGCTGCCGATCTCTCGGCCAACGCGGGCCCTTTGTTCAAAACACAGGAAAAAAGTGCCGTTCAAGGTACTGAAATAGAAAGTGTCTTCCTGGGGCACCTGGGTGGCTCTGTCGGCTAAGCGTCCCACTTTGAGCCCAGGTCATGATCTTGCAGTTCACGAGTTTGAGCCCCGCTCGAACATGCTCTGTGCTGATAGCTCTGAGCCTGGAGCCTGCTTCAGAGTCTATGTCTCCCTCTCTCTCTGCTCCTCCCTCCCTTGTGTGTCTCTCAAAAATGAATAAAGGTTAAAAAGAAAAATTTTTTTTAAAGAAAATGTCTTCCTTTCCTCTGTCTGGGAGACGGGAGGAGGCCGGTAGGAGGTGAGATCGTGGGGCCTCCCAGCACCTGCGACCTCAGTTAGAAACGTCAGTGCAGAGATAACATTATTCAGCACATGAACACGGCGACCATGAGGCATGAACCCCCAAGCGTGGGCCCTTCTGAGCACAGGGCCTGTGCGGCTTCAGGGTCACAGGCCCGTGACATCACCCTGCGGACGCTCCACCCAGACTCAGCACGGGGACTGGCGGTGGGAGGGGGGACGGGCTGGTCCTGTCCTTGTCTCTGACGATCGGTGGCGGTGTTGGGAAGGCGGGGTGTGTCCACTGGGTGTCCCTTCCCCTGGTGGTGCCTCCCTGAAACCGTGCAGCCTGTTGAGGTTATGTGCGGTGGGTTCCAAGTGCTCCTCCCACCGAAGGTTAATTTCGAGGCTCTGAGTTCGTCCTTGCGAGCCTTCCACAAGCCAGGCCACTCAATCCTCCTCCGCTACCCTTTCGCCAGTCAGTGTGACGTCATTGCCACCAAAGGCTCATACTTTCTGACGTGCACCTAGGATGTGCGGGTTCAGGGCTGCTGGTCCCATTCTGCCGTCCCCGGGCCCGGCCTTTCCAGCCACTGCAGAGAGACGCTAACTAACGCAGACATGCTCCACCATGTCCTTGCGAGGGCAGAGGTCAGAGTGCAGTGGAAACCTTCATCCATGGACGCGCTCCAGACCGGGAAGCCGGGCTCCATCGGGCCCCGAACCAAACAGAGCTGGCAGACGAGACAGATGTGAAGCCCGACTCAATGAAACTGGTGAGTCACAGTCCCAGCTGGCACAATCCCGTGACAGCAGCGTCACCTGCAAAACTCACGGCTGGGAGCTGCCTTGGAGCTTGGAGTTGTCCTTGGAGCCCAAGCAGGGGCAGAGGGGGGTCTCACCCGGAAGCTGAGCAGGTGGGCAGGGGCGAGGGCCAGCGGGCACAGTCCCAGGCGGTGGGGCGGGGCCGGGCAGCACCTTGACTTGAAGATGCCCTAAATGGCCCGGCCCCCTTGTGAAGTCCCAACCTGAGGCCTGAGTCCGACAGTCTGTTACCTGTTGGATTTCGTGCCCGATCCGCTTCTAAAGGCACCATGGGTAGATGTGCATTGAGTAGAGGCACAGAGACATTGAACGTGCCCACGGCCTGGAGAGTTTCGGGGTCTTGGGCTGTGGCGCCCCCACCCCAGGACGTCTCGGAGTCCACCAGAAGGGGCGCGTGTGCTCCGGCCCCACGCGCTTTATTTGTACGTTTCAGACTGAGGTGAAATTCACACAACACGCACTTAAGCATCTTCAAGAGTGCACACCCGTGCCATGTGGTGCACACACAATGCCGTGCAGCCACACCAGTCTAGTTTCAAAGTTTTTCATCACCCCTGTGCCCGTCAAGTAATCCCACCCCATCCCCTCTGCCCCCAAGCCCTTTGTATTTAAGCCAGGGTACCTTTTAGCACCAAAATTCTAGAGCCAAGTGTCTGGAAAACAGCACTTCCTCTATTTATCGTGTCTTAAGTGGATGCACAGTGCTACGTTTCTATGACCTCCGGCCTCCTCTGAGAGGCCTCCCCGTGGACAGTGGTCCCCGGTCTGCTGACCCCGAAGCCCTCCCCGAGCCGTCGCTGTCCCAGGAACCACACCTGAGTTCTGCGTAGGCCACGAGTGGGGTCAGCTTTGGTTTCCCCTTCCCACACCCGCCGGCCTTCGTTGTGGCTTTGTTCTCCCACGTCCCCACGTCCCCGGTGGCAAAGCTGCCATCGGGGCTGCGGGGCGCACAGGTGGGAAGGACGGTGTGCCTCCCACAGGGGCGCAGAGGCCGGGGAGGGGGACGCTGTCTGAGTCATGGCACACAGTCCCCTCGGTGTGCACCTTGCCTGCAGGGAGAGCTGCTGGGCCACTGTAGGAGCCCCGGATGTCGCCGGAGGAGGCTGCTCTGTCTAGAAGAGAGAAGCGAAGTCTGAGGTCCTTAGAGGCTCTCTGCACCCGTACAAACACCCGCAAACCTCGCTTCTCTCTGGGGGTCGACGGGCCAGGAGATGCGGGGCTGGGAAGGCTCTTAGTGATCCCACACCTTGCAGAGGGCAGCGGAGGAGAAAACACGCGAGCCAGTGCTGAGCTTGGCGCGCCGATGGGGGCTAGAACTGCAGGGAACTGCAGGGATGTGTGCAGGAACCAGGCTGCGAAGCACCCACACCGCCCACACACAGCCTCTCTCTGCGTGGACACACATACCACGCTCCCTTCCCCTCCCAGGCCAAGGCCTCGACACAGCGGCCCTTTCCCCCCGCTTCTCGCTGGATTTTATTCACTGGTGATGTCCTGATAACGCCCGGCGGGCTCACCGTCAGGGCTGGGGACGCCCCGTGCGTGTCTGTCCCCATGGCCACATCCACCAGAATTAAACACAGGTTGGCTTATTATTGGGAGTCAAACAAAGCAAGTGGCCTAAAACGAATAGATGACTCTGGCCCAAACCTGTCTTTTGGCCTCAAAACAGTTGTGACTGGGCCTCCGCATGGGTTCTTGCCGTCTGCACCAGACAAGCCTACGCTCCGGTGGACGGATGAGAGGCAGGCGGCCCGTTTAAAGGGCCAGGGAGCCGGTGTTTACTCCACAGATTTGTCTGACCCCACAGACAAGTGCATCTTTTCCGCCCTGAGGACCGGAGCCCGGCCCTGGGAGCCCCGGCAGCCTCTACGTACAGGCCAGAAATTATCAATTGTGCGGTCACGTAACCAGTATCCAGGGCAAGAAATAGAGGATTACCAGCACGCCAGAGATAGGCCGGGGGCCCTTCCTGCCCTTAAACGTCCGCGTTATCCTGACCATCGTGGTTTCCATTTAAGTCAGCGAGTGGGGTTGAGTGTCTTTCTGTGTCTGTGGCCCAACATCCCCTCTACAGCTGGGCCCGTGCTCCGGTCCCACAGATTGCTGTCTGCCTTCTGACGTGCAGACCGCCTTCTAGCCTCGTGACGGCTGCTTCTCGGTATCAGCGCGGCTGGGCCGCGACGCCCACTTGGCCAGATGCTAATCCAGGCATTGCTGGGAGGCACCTGGCAGGCGTGTGAACATCTCCAAGGAGCTGGCTCTAAGTCTGGAGGTGGGCCTTCCTGTGTTGTCTACATGTCTTGCGGTGGACGTGTCTCATTCTTATAATCGGGAGAAGTAGAAAAGCTAATTTTAATGGTTTTTTAATTTTCTAATGTTTATTTATTCTGGAGAGAGACAGAGCACGAGCGGGTGAGGAACAGAGAGAGCGGGAGACCCAGAGTCCCAAGTAGGCTCCAGGCCGTCAACCCAGAGCCCGACGTGGGGCTCGAACTCACAAACAGTGAGATCGTGACCTGAGCCCAAGTCGGACGCCCAAGCGACCGAGCCACCCAGGCGCCCCTAAAGCTAATTTTAAAAGTAGGGGACGACACTAGAAAGTCAAGGAATCTGCTACACAGGCCACTGTTTCCCGGGAGGGCTGCGTTTGGAGAGGCGACGCTGTAGCCGCCCGGCTGAGCCTGGCACCTGCCACACCCTCAGGGACCTGGGATATTGCCAGCTCTACGAGCTGCATATTTCCCTTGTCCTAGGATCTCCTCCCAGGAGCCTGGAGGAAGATTGTAAACCTGCCATTCATTCATTCATTCATTCATTCAAAACACTTTGTCGCCAAGTGCTGAGTGAGCCCGTGGACAGTGACAACCAGGGTGAGCCCAAGCCACGCACCCCCGAGGCCCTGGCACTCTGGCAGGGGCGACAGACCCCAAGGGGCAAACGGGTGGGCAGTGACAGTTCAGGGAGGCCCGGCTCTGGCAGAAAGTCGCCGGGGGTGAGGGGACGGCAGAGGGCACAGCATTATCTGCCGTCAGATGGCCTTCCTCGAGGAGGGAAAGCTGAGCAGAGACCTCAGCGATGTGACGAGCAAACCACCCGGGAGAGGGTTCACAGACACAGGGCAGCCGGCAGGTACCCAGGATTGGGGTTCTCTTGACAAGCAGGGCCAGGGGAGGGGCAGGGGCTGCATGGGGAGGGGCGAGGAGGGGGCGGCCTGAGCTCCGAGACAGCCAAGTGGCTTCAGAGAGGGTGCAGCGGACAGTGGGTGAAGCCCTGACTGGGGGGGCAGGGCTGGGGCCGGCCGGGCACACAGGAGGCGGCGGCCGCGGGCCCCTGGCACAGGCTCCCTGGAGGGGGTGCAGATGTGGCCGTGACCAGGGCGGGGCCGGTGACGGTAGGACTCAGGGGCCGCCCTCTGCCTGGGGCTGGTGGGCACACAGGACCCGGAATCTCCTGCCCCAAAGGCTGCGACCCAGGTTTGTTTCCTTTCTTGTAATTCAGCCCAGATTCTCTGCCGCCACGAGAGGGCCCCCGGAGCCGATGCAGGGATGGACCTGGGGAAGGACAGCTCCTCTGCAGGGGGCGTCCGGGTCCTCTTGGGGGGGGGGGGTGTGTGAACCTGCAGACCCCTCCCGGCGCCTCCCTGGCGGGGGGGGGGGGCCGGGGGAGGGGGGGCTGGGCTGCTTGCTTGCCTGTCGCACTTCCAGCGTGAGCAATATCCTGAGAAGGCCCGCACGCAGATGGGCAGGCGGGAGCTGACCAGGCTCAGCCAGGCACTCGGGAGGCCTCGTCACCCTCCTGCTGAAAAACTGGGGGTGGGGACTGGGTCGGAGAGGTTACCCCGCAGAAGCCGGGCAGCGTCCGGGGTAGGGGGGGCGCCCAGCCTGCAGCCAGCCAGCCGCCTCTGACCCCAGCCTCCGTGCGATTCTCTGATTCTCTTGTTTACGCTTCTCCGTAGGGGGCTTCTTGTGGGGGGCCCAGAAATGCATGAGACAACAGCTTATAAGAAGCTGCACTTGCCTGTCCCCTGGCCTCCACGGTGAGCACAGGGCGCCCTTCCCGGGAAGGACAGGGGACCCCTCGGTCTCAGGGCTTCCAGCGGCACTCAGAGCAAAACTGACGTGAGACAGATTACAGGAGGAGAACAAGTCTCGAGACGGAATGAGCCAGGGGGACAATTTTCACACCTCTTAGACCAAGAGACAATCCGCGCGGGAGGGACTGGCGGACAAAGAAAACTTAACTTTGGGGGCTTCAGGCAGTAAGGAAGTCTAACAGCATTTGGGCTGGGGTGGTGACAAGGGTTGTTTGCACAGCCCTCCGGGCTCCAAATGTCCCACTTCCGGTGGCAAGGATGGGTCCCTTCCTCCTGGGACAGGGAGGGCACCTTCCACAAGGGAGATTTATTTCCTGCTCTAAGGGGACGGAGGAGGGTCTGCGTGTCCTTCCCGCACTGGCCGTCTCTTAACTAACTTCTGTTTAAAATAGTCAACTTGCTGGAGCGCCTGGGTGGGTCAGTCGGTTGAGCATCCGACTTTGGCCCAGGTCACGATCTCGCGATCCGTGAGTTCGAACCCCGCGTCGGGCCCTGTGCTGACAGCTCGGAGCCTGGAGCCTGTTTCCGATTCTGTGTCTCCCTCTCTCTGACCCTCCCCTGTTCATGCTCTGTCTCTCTCTGTCTCAAAAATAAATAAAGGATAAACCAATATATATATAATGTGATCTGTCTTTCAGCAAATTCTAAATTCATGTCACTGTGCCCTTCCCTGCCTCAGCCAGCCGTTTTCCTCAGCCCTCTGTTGTGTGGGAGCAAATATCAGACACTGTTCCCCAGCGTGCAGAGTATTGGAGCCCCAGAGGGCGAGCGACTTCACGAGGCAGGTCCCCCAGGACCGGGTCTGGGGACCGCTTGGGGACACCAGTCCCGCGGGTGACCCAGCCCATAAGGGGAAGGGGCCGTGACCACACCCGTGCCAGCTGCACCCAAATGGGGGGGCAGGGGCACAAGCGCGAAGACCGAGCCCAGGGTGCCTGGGCTGCCGCCTGTCTCCTCAAATGCAGGATTTTATAATCCAATCGCCTGCTGTCGAAAGGGAAGAGAAAGGAGTAAGAAGCTCAAATTACCACTAACTTTATTTTTAGAAGTGGCAGCATGAAATGAAAAACAAAGTCTCTGGAATACCAAGTAGGGGGAAATGATAAATCAAATCAATGCCTCCAAATTGTATGAAATGCAAGAAAACCATCCGAGTGCCAATGACTCAGAGGAGCCCGGGGGGTGGGCTTTGATCAGGTCCAGGAACTTCCGGAGGGGCTTTCAATTCGGTGACAAATCGACCGGCGTTAATGACGCCCTCCAGGACGGATCCCAGTCTCCTCCACAGGTCACTCGCAAATGCAGCCGCGGGGAAGATGTGGCACTTCTAAGGCTCCCAGATCCAGCTGGGACAAAAGCCCAGGACCTGTTCCCGGAATGAGGACAGGCGGCAGAGGGACCCCTCGGGGCGTTCAGGCCATGACCGGGGTGAGCCAGGGTGAAGCAGGCCTGGAGAGCTAAGGGGCGAAGCAGACCCCACTGCGCGCGGCCGGCACGAGCCCGCGCAGGGGGCAGACCGCACAACACGCTGCGTTCCCTCCCCCGACCGCCGTGCAGCCCCTCGGTGGGCTCGTACCCCACCCTGGGCACCATATCAAGCACCTGCTCCTTGGGTTCCCGGCCAGCCCTTCGTCTCTTTGGTCCTCGACAGCCGCCATCGGTGCTTTCCGCCAAGTGTTTCCAACCCGTGCCCCCTGCGTCGCCGGCCCCCCACTCGTTCCGACAGCGCTCCGTGGGCGGAGGGGACACGCGTCCCTCTGGGGCTGGGGCATCTCACCGCCCAAGCGCGGCCCTCCACACCTCTTTCCTTCTGCTGTGGCGGCTGGCGGCGTCCGAGGGGCTGGCTGCTCCGTGAGTCTGGCCCGGACGTGACACAGAGCCCGACGGTCCCGGTGGCGTGTAACCTGCATCACGGGAGGGCCGCGGGGAGACTGCGACCAGAGGCGGGAAGACGGTCCCCCTCGGTGGGCAGCGGTGGCTCGTTGGGTAACCGCCGGCGCCCGGGAGTCCCAGGGGGGCGGGTCTTGCGCCTCAGGACGCGGCGCGGCAGGGCCTGCTCCAGGGAGGTGCCGGAAACCGGATTTTAGCACTTTGTGCTGCTTGCTGTTGGATTCCGTTGGAAAGACACCGTAAGGAGAAGAGGGGCTCAGAGCACGATCTGGTTTGTGAGCGGGGACGAAAGGGAGTAGGGAATTAACAAATCCAGAAACCTGCAGGATGAGAAGGAAGCTTTCTCCCCACGCACCGACAGCAAGAAAACATTGAGAAGCGCCGGGGACAGCTGCCAGCCCAGGTCAGCGGATCTGAGAGCGACGCCCAGCCCCCCACCCCCACCCGACCGCAGGCACCATTGCAGGAGGACCCAGGGACAGAGAGCGACACTGTGGCTCTCCCCCCGAGCTTTTTAGTCTCCAGAGACGGGCAGGGATCTCTCTCCATAGTCGCAGTGAGGAGCCACCTGCATTTTTAAGAGGCAGGCGCCCCCAAAGAAACCACAAACCTGGAAGAACATTGTCAATTCTCATTATCTGCAGTAGCTGGCTTCTAGAAAGTCTGCGTGGACACCGAATTAGCAAACATTGAGCCATCGCTCCCGGGGGTGGGGGGTGGGGGAGGGAAACGCAAGGTTGTCCCTTCAAGGCTCCGGTCACAGCATCGTCATCCATCAACACACAGCCTGGCTGGATGTGTGCTTCTGTTTAAAAACACCCATGTCACGTCACATACATTGTTGGTGCGTTCACATGGGACTCGCGACCAATGGCATCGGCGCTCAGCCTGGAAGGAGCTTATCCACTCGTCTCGGGTGACGCACTGCAAACACCACTTCCCGCTCTGCGGGGTCCGTTTTATTTTTTTTTTTTAATGTTTTTGTTTATTTTTGAGAGAGAGACAGACAGAGCATGAGCGGGGGAGGGGCAGACAGAGAGGGAGACACCGAAGCAGAAGCAGGCTCCAGGCTCCAAGCCGTCAGCACAGAGCCCGACGCGGGGCTCGAACCCACGAACAGCAAGATCGTGACCTGAGCCGAAGTCGGATGCCCAACCGAGCCCCTCAGGCGCCCCTGCAGGGTCCATTTTAAACCGCGGAATCACCGGCAGAAACAAAGCACACAAAAACGTGGAAAACACTGTATGACACCGAAGAGGCCTTGGAAGGGACACTTGTTAACGGTGAGGACGGAAGCAAGAAGCAGGGCGTCGCCTCGTCCCACCTCCGCTGGGAACATGTGCGTCCAGCCGCTCACATGTTTCTCGCCGGCCCCGTTCACGCCCCAGAACCATCTCTACGTTCCCGGAGCGAGGCTCCCGTGAGGGAGGCTGTAGGACAGTAGCCATGCAGTTTGGGCCGGCCCCGCGGGGTGAATGGGCCACCGTCCGCCCACGCGGGGCCCCTCCACCTCTGCTTCACTGGAGGGCTCCCCCATCGGGCCACCGAGCGAGCTGGGGGGGGGGGGTCACTGGGTGACGCGCAGCCTGCTGGCCCCATGTGCCTGCTGCAGGCGCATATCCCCACCGATGACCGGCTTCTTCCAACCTGAGGATGTGACGGAACCCAGCTCCCCCCGAGCCGGCCCAGATGCATGATGGGACCCCCGTCTCTGTCGGGGCCCAGCAGCCCATCAGCAGCTGTTTTCTCAAAAGTCACGGACGTCTCTCCAGCGGACGGTGTGGCTTTGTTCCAAAAGCCCGGGGGGGCCTGCATGGGGACTCTGACACAGGCTTGCCGTAGATGCCACCGCGTGTGCCCGAGATAACACGGGGTCTATCGGGTCGCACGGCCGAGCTCTCGGGGCTGCGTGCGGTCGGCCTGGACCTACCGCAGAGCCCCTTCCTGCTCTAGGCTCCCCCAAAGCTGGTAGCCTCTCCGTCAGCCTCGGGCTGGGGCGGTCTGCCCACGTGTGGAACACGCGGCCCCCAGGAGCCCTAGAGAAATGCCAGGCGTCGTCTGCGGCTCCTCACGGCGGGAGAGGCAGAGTGCGGTCGGCGGTCCTTCCCTCTGGACGTGGTCCCAGCGCACCCCTGGTTGTGGAGCCCCTACGGATGTCATTGACGCGGCCCCTCCCTCTCTGAGCCTCCTTGGGATTTAACTTCCACCTGCTGAGCTCACACATCCTCCCAAGACTTCCGACGTGTTTGCCACTTCTTCCCCATCACCGACCGGCATGGTGTCATCAATGTACTAGACCGATGTCGTGTTCTTTGAGACGCCCGGGTCCCCCAGATCCCTCCGGGCTGCTTGAGGGCATAGAGCACGCGAGCGGACATAGCCCTGTGGCAGAGCAGGGACGCGCCCCGTTACGCAGCCCACGTGAATGCAGACGGTTTCCTCGTGGGGACCGAGGGCACTGGCCAACCCGCTGGGGACAAGCCACGTACCCGAGGCCGTGTTAACCTGCTCTGGAGGAGAAACCACACCTGTCAGGGCAGCTGCAGGGTGGGTACCTCTGGGCACAGACTGTGCCCACAGGACACGCCCACCAGCCGTGCGAACTCCAGGTCCGTAAGCTGGGAACTGATTTCCACGCCACTTCTCACCCGGGGGTACGCAGTACGGGCCTTCATTTACTGTCTTGACCAGGGTCAGGGGTGTTTGCAGAGGCCTCCGTTGTCATCCCCCGTGACAGCCGATTTCATCCAACAGGCCAAGGACCTACAGTGAGTTTTACCCACTGCCAAGTTTGAACATCTTATGATTTGGGGGTGGAAGTCCTAGCGGCTGGGACAGAGGTAGGGACCCAGTGGACCTATCGTAAATCAGTGCTTGGTCAAGACCACAACTGTCACCTGGCCTCCGTGTACCCCCTCTTTGGTGGGGAGTCGGGATGAAGCTTTGGGTCCTTCGTGCAAACTCTAGCCCTTTATCCAACAGGCTTTCAGATGCTAGGATATCCCTCCCTCCGCAGTGCACAGTTACTCGAGTAAATGACCAGCAGTCTCCTCGGGGAAGGAACAGGACCGTTGTCACCGAGCTCACTGGCTCTGCTGTGCTGTCGTTCTTTTCCCCTGGGGATCCGACCCGCTCTTCAGCCAACAGGTTCCGGGTCTGAAACGGCTCCGATCTGGCAACAGGGCAAAGGACCGTGACTCTTCAATGGGGCACCTGTCTCCCCCTCCGGTCATCCACCTGTACTTTCTTCTCTGGTCTGGGCTGAGGGGTACCCTTGCTGGCTGCACATATGTTCTGCCCCTAAGGATGCTGTGTGCTATTAACTGTGTCCCTCGCGCTGCAGGCCACGCCCCCCTTGGCTGCCTCGGTGACCTTTCTGCTCGCTGCAGTGTTGCACCCGGCTGTCTTCTGACAGTCCAGCACCGACACTTGTCCCTGTGGGTCTGATGTCTTTGTTCCCTTTGCTCTCAGTGAGCCTGGTTGCAATGGACTGTCCCACAGTGAGCCTGGTCTACAGAGGAGGCCACCACTGGCTTCTCAGTGAGCCTGGCACTCTTCCCAGGAATGCATTTCATGCGGCCACGGTCAATGGTGTCACCTTCAGGACTTCCCGTGGAGTAGAACCGTCGGGTAGGCATTTGGCCTTAGGTGGTATCCTCATTCCAGGTGTCCCTAGGACACCTCCCGTGCCTCGGAGGAGGGACTGCTTTGTCCGCCATCTGCCGTGGCAACCGTGGGGTCCCGTCACGCTCAGTGCGAGCCTGTGTTTTTCCACGCTTCTAGGGACTGTCCTAGTCCAAAGTGGGTGACATCTCTTTCCTGGGTCCTTGCCAGGGTATGAAGTTCTGACTCTTGAGAGAACGCAGGGGAGACATCTTACGTTGTCTTCAAGCAAGCAGGGGTCTTAGCATCTGTACCAGGACGGGATGGCCCACTTCCGCAGACTCGGGATTCCGGGGAAATTGGGAGTTTAGGATTTTTGGACGTTCCGACCCGGAAGTCCCGGTTTCCAAGTGCCAGGGTCCCACTTATTCCCAGCCAGGGTCCTGGCCTTGGCATAGCCAACCTGCCTCGGTTGGGTCGGGGATCTAACCTTCTTTGGAGCTCGGCTGTTGTGATGATCGAGTCCTGGGTGTGGCTCAGCTTTCTCTGTCCTACTGGGAAGCTGTGAGCCTGAAGACAGCCTCGGCCAGCTCCCAGGGAAGCTCGATGTCCCATCTGGGGCCAAAATGGCCAAGGCTTTCAGCCCCTGCCACGATCGACCCCGGAACGTGGGCTGCCTGGGAGGCTTGACCTCGGGCCGGGTGTCTCCCCACAGCCGAGACGGTCACTGAAGGGGTTGCAGGCAGTGGCCCACCTGCTGCCATCTGAGCCAACATGTTAGATGGGACCTCAGGGTGAATCTCTGTGTTTATTTCTGTAGAGAACATTTCCGGAACTCCTTGTGTTTGAGTGGATCATCTGGGCATCATCTGGCTAGAGCATTTCATTGCGAGGGCAAGATGCTGCAGAGCCCTCTGTCCCAGTGCCGTCGTCTCTGACTCATAGTAACAGATTTCTTTCTCGTTCTTACTGCGGGCGCTTTGCAGTAGTTTGGGGGCTTTTCTCCAAACCCCCCACTCCGGGATCCAAGCTGGCGGAATAGCCACCACCACCACCTGAAAGGTTGGGAGAACCATACCAGAGGGAATGAGGGCTCTGACACTTTTCCATTAATGACTCGTGGGGCACGGCCAGTCACGTGACCCCACCAACAGCAACGAGGCCCGCAAGCTGCACCTGTCTGAGGGGCAAGACCAGCTTCCGCAGTCAGTCACTCAGCGGGGTTCCTGAGAATTACCCAGGGCGCCCAACTTCTCAGAAAGAGCCAGCGCTGGGTAGGACCTCCAGTAGGAGACCGCACGGAAGTGATGAGGGCTGCCATCGTTGTCCTGCTTCCAGTGTCCAGTGTTAGATTTTAACATTCCGCTTGTAATTATGATGATCTCTCTAGTTTCTTGGCATGCCCTTTATCAGATTTAGGAAGTTCCCTCACAGCCTAGTTTGCTCGTTTTTTCATTTCTTTTTTTTTAATTTTTTTAAATGGTTATTTTTGAGAGAGAGAGAGAGAGAGAGAGAGACAAAGTGTGAGCAGGGGAGGGACAGAGAGAGAGGGAGACACAGAATCCGAAGCAGGCTCCAGGCTCCGAGCTGTCGGCACAGAGCCCGACGTGGGGCTCGAATCCACGAACTGCGAGATCATGACCTGAGCCGAAGTCGGACGCTTAACCGACTGAGCCACCCAGGCGCCCCTCATGTTTTTAATTTCTAATCACAAGTGATGGTTGGAATTTTTCATAGCTCTCCCCCCATGTACTGAGATGATTTATCCATCTTTTTAATGGTTGTAAGACTGTTCACATTTTCCATTTCTCATTGTGTTAGTTTTTTTAAAGCATATGTATTTATTTTGAGAGAGAGAGCATGAGTGGAGGAAGGACAGAGAGAGAGAGAGAGAGAGAGAGAGAGAATCCCAAGCAGGCTTCATGCTATCAGCACAGAGCCCAATGCAGAGTAACCTGAGCCGAGATCAAGAGTCAGAACCTTAACCAACTGAGCCACCCAGGCACCCTTATTGTGTTCGTTTTTTGTAAGTTATTTTTCTGGAAATGTTTCTATTTCATCTAAAATTTTCAGTTACTGGTATGAAGTTTTTCACAAAATCCTCTCATTATTTCTTTTCTCTTTTTTCTTTTTCTTTTCTTTTCTTTTCTTTTTTTTTTTTACATCTATAAGTGCCCATAGGAATGTCCTCTTTATTTCTGACGTTGGTTTCTTGTGCCATTATCTTTCAACTCAAAATATTTAAAAATTTTTCATTCGTATGTCTCCTCTGAACTTTAAGCTTTTAGAAGAATTAACTTCCAAGGGCTCCTGGGTGGCTCAGTCAGTTAAGCCTCCAACTTCGGCTCAGGTCATGATCTCATGGCTGTGGGTTCAAGCCCCGCGTCAGGCTCCTCACTGACAGCTCAGAGCCTGGAGCCTGCTTCGGATTCTGGGTCTCCCTCTCTGCCCCTCACACCGCTTGCACTCTCTCTCTCTCCCTCTCTCTAAACAAATAAACTTAATAAAAAAAATGTTTTTAAAGAATTAAATTCCAAGCATGGGGGAGGGATGGGGATTTTCTATTTTTCTTTTGTTAGTGCCTTAGTTGCATTCGGGCCAAAATCTTACTCCGCATGATTTAGCTTTTGAACTTGCTGAGACTTCCTTTATGGTCTATTTTGGGAACTACTTCACATGTGCTTGAAAAGAATGGGTATCTAGCAGTCTCTTGGTGCAGTGTGCCATATATATGTCTATTATGTCGTTTATTCATATTCTGAAACATTTCATATCATTCCTGATTTTCACGTTACCTACAAGTAACGAAGGTATGTCAACGTCTCCCGCTGTCGTTGCAATTGTGAATTTTTCTATTTACTTTCATTCTATCAAATGTTTTTAAAACACATCTCGGTATCATGTGATCAAGGGCATGTGCATTCGGAATTGTTACACCTTTCTGGTAAGTCAAACTGTCCATCTTGGTCTCTAGCAAGGTTGTGTCTCTAACGACGTCATGCATGAAGTCAATTTTGTCTGATACTTGTATATATACACTAGTTTTCTTTTTGTGAGTATTTAGATGGCATTTCCCCCATTATTTTGTGTGTCCCCCCCACCCCCATTATTTTGTTTTAGGCCATTCTTCTCCTTATATTTCAAATATTGGGAGATGTAGGAAAACAACATTTAGAAAAAAAATGTTAGTCTTAGGTGACCTCCTTCAATTACACAAGTTCTTACCCAGTATCTTTTGAAATGTTGCTTCTTCCAATTCTTTTTTCCCTCTCCTTTTCAGACTCCGGCAAATATTTACGAAATCTTCTTTATAAATGTCTGCTGGAGTCTGCAAAGATCAGTAGCATATCGGATAAATAGCATATCTTCTATATCTTTGACTCCCTATTTTGTATGTTCAGTCCTTGTGTCTCTCTCCGTGCTTTCTTCTGGACATTTTCTTCTAACCCACTTTCAAATTCATTAATTTTCTCATTAGCTGATATAATAATGTTCTCCTAAACCCATCCATTGAGGGTTTTTTTTTATTGTTTATTTATTTTTGAGAGAGAGACAGAGACAGAGACAGAGCATGAGCGAGGGAGGGGCAGAGAGAGAGGGAGACACAGAATCCAAAGCAGGCTCCAGGCTCTGAGCTGTCAGCACAGAGCCCAACATGGGGCTCAGACCCACAAACTGTGACATCATGACCTGAGCCGAAGTCAGATGCTTAACCTACTGAGCCACCCAGGCGCCCTGAGGTTTTAATTCCAATGATTGTATAATTGTAGCTCTCAAACTTGTGCTCAGATATTTTCATATATGTTACATCATTTTTTATAGCTTTCAACTCTCACTTATTTTAATGTTTTGCCCGGATAATTCCAGTATCTAGGAAGACCCCCTGAGGGTCTAATTTTATTGTCCTTTTTTTCTGCTGGTTCTTGTCAACACTGTCTTTTCTCTTTGTGTGTTTACGTATTCTAAATTGTGTGCTAGACATTGCACTGGGGACAAATTGTAGAAATAATGTGCTGATAAAAACTTTCTCTGGGGACTTTTGTGGCTGCCAGGCACCTGGTTGTGTTGACAATTTGGAATCATCTTAATCTAATTTTATGGACTGAGATTTTCCTGGAATATCCAGATGTCTTAAAACGGGGCTGAAGTTTTTGTGAGGGCTTGTTTATTTCCAGTTCACCTTTTTCTTCGGGTGCAAGACCTCAGCGTCCCCCCTCAGAGAAGAAGAGTTACCAAGACCCCCATAGTTGGAGGACCTTGGACTCTAAATTTTGTCTTTGGCTTGGCCTCTCAGCTGACTCTTCCATGATTGGCAAACACTCCTGTTGGAAAAAATGCCCCAGATGCTGGGCTCATCTTTCCAAATTTCTATCTTCTCCCTAGTGCTGGCCCTGTGGTTCTCACTGCCTGATTCGTTCATCAGTATTCAAGAATACTTTTTCAGATATTTTGTTCAAATGTGTCTTGTCCTCAGAGGGAGAGTCGGTCCAAATTGCTTAGCTCACTATCACTGGAAGCAGAAGTCTGTACGCCTCTATTCTCGGCACAAATTCAATAATAACTCGTTCTTCTGACACCAAGAGATCAGAGCTTCAAATATGCTCTTTGGCAGCCTGGCTGTGTTGTTCTATGCTCTGAATACAAACGGGGGAAAACTCAGGCTCTGTAAACATTTCGAGAAGGCCGAGTACAGGCTGACCTAAAACTCTGAATAGGTTGTGTTCCAAAGTTCATTCGTAAATAGGTTATCTAAGGTTGAGTGTGTGTTCCCATATAGGACAGGCTAGCCCTCAAGAGCGCCACCGTGGGGCTGAGCCCCTGAGGCACCTGCAGTGGCCTGAATTCTCTGCTGTGGAATCTGGGGCACCGACAGGCGGAGAAGCACAAGGAAGAGACGTGTGGCATGTCCCCTCTTTACCCTGCAGGAGGAGGGCCCGAGGGAAGGGCAGTAAATGGGACCTGCCTTAGGCATCTGTCTATCTCCTCTGTCCTGAGCACTTGGGTCCCAGGCACCCTGTGCCTTCCTGGGGTCCCCAGTTCCCACTGGAGAGTCTCATCCAGCCTGTTCCCCCCCCCCACCAAGTGCTCCACACTCCCAATTAATCTCATCGTTCCCCCAATAACAAAACTCCCAAAGCCTTTGCAGGCCTTGTCAGTTCAGGGCTGAGGGAGGGAAGGAGGAAGCCCCAATGACTCTGCACACTAATGTCCTGCCTGTTGTATTTGAAGTTCTTAAAGATGCACCTGTTGTGACAAGTGACCCCATCATCCCAGGCCAGGTAACAGAGAGAAAACTTGCAGGGGATGTGGTGGAGTTATTTGAGGGAGAGAGAAAAATGGGAGAAGGCCATTGAGGAGTCTAATGTAACTATTCGGTTCCCTCACCTCGGTGCTGCCTTTCCAACTCCTTCCCTCCTTTCAATTCCGAATCCTAGGACTCTCTCCAAGTTCCAAGTCTGGCTGTCTTTCCATTGGCTCCGGGGTGGAGTGCCATCAGTGTATCAAAGGGGACAGGTGACAGGAGACGGGGGACAGCTGAGGGCAGGGTTCCCAGAGTCGCACATCTACAGACTGGGATTCTCTGGAGTCACACCCTTCAGTTTCGCGCCTCGGATGAATCAACGTTTAGGCGTCCACCATGCTGCCATTTTCCTTTTTCCTTCTGTGTTACCAGTTTACAAACAAAGCCAAGTTCTCTTTCCCGGCAGGATTGCCCTCCCTGTGCTTTACATTAGTGGACCATTCCATTGCACTCAATTCGTCCATAAAACAGAGCGCCTTCCGAGTTTTGTTGTGCCCCAAGAGGAGCACATGTTACGAGAGAGCACAGGATCATTATAGAGCCTTAGAGCTGCACAGCCAAGCGTGACCCTCACCAGCCCCTGGCCTGTCAGTGCGGCTTTTCCCACTTTCCAAAGAAAATGAGGCTCACAGAAGTCAGAGTCCCTCTGGGTCACAGCTGGCCAGTCCACGGGTACCGATCCAAGTTCGGCACCTGCACGGCCTTGTCTCCCTCTGTCCGTAAAACTCTGCTCTTGTGGTTTCCAGAGTTTGATCAAAGTGTCTGCAGTAGAAAACCACAGTCACTAAGGGGTTATTTTGGGGCAACCAAACTTTGTCATATTTTTTGCAAAAGGGACTTCTCTGGGCCTTACAGGGACGAGGGGCTATGGGACACTTATAACCCACCACAGGTCCACAGAGTTTATGCCCTGACAGTTTGGTTTCTGAACACAGCTTGGCAAACTCCACAGGAGTCCAGGAGACAGAAGGTATTGTGTGTGTGGACAGAGGCCACATTCAGGCAGTGAGGGCACCAGTGCTCCCCAGTGGCGATGACCGTGTCACGATGGGTCTCGCCCAGTCCACACCTGCGGGTCTGCACCACCTGGCATGGCCTCTGGGGCCACACTGGAGGCGGGCTCCACACGTCCCCCCGGACCAGTCCTTCCACGGCCAAAGCTTGTGCCCGGGCCAACCCACCCCTGTGTGTCACAGAACCTAAGACCTGAGCTGGAAGGGATTTTAGGGATGTCAGATGTAAAAAGTGATGAAATAATCCACCAAGAAGTCCAGGGAAGCTGGGAGCAGAGCCGGGACAGGTCTCTGCCTTGCTGCTGCTCTGTCCCAAGGCTGGACATGATCCTTCTCACACACACATGCGCACGCACACACACGTGATTGCACGCACAGTCGTGTCCACGCACACCCGGTCTGTGGCCAAGTTCAACTCTGCACCGGTCATAATTTGTCGTTATTTATCATTCTGATCCGGGAAAAAAACTCTATCTTTCCATTCACAGGCTGTTCTGTAGTATAATAAAGCGTGTGATATTGGCCACCACACACGAGTTCAGAGATGAAATGGAACCGTTTGTGAATGATAAGAACCAAGTCTCACGAAACGGCAGCCGTGAAAGGAACAGAATGATGGAGACGGGGCGAAAAGAAAGCCCTCCAGGACACGGCCACAGAGCACGGAAGGGCAACATCCAGAAATCTTCTTGGAGCCTTTTAAGCAACCTGCAGATTTAAATGTTTTAATGTTTATTTATTTTCGAGATAGACGCAGAGTGTGAGTGAAGGAGGGGCAGAGAGAGAGGGAGACACAGGATCCAAAGCGGGCTCCAGGCTCCGAGCGGTCAGCACAGAGCCCGACGCGGGGCTCAAACCCGTGAACCATGAGATCGTGACCTGAGCCGAAGCCGGGCGCTTAACAGGCTGAGCCAATCTGAAGCATGAGGGATGGTGTCAGATTGTTCTTTTAATCTGTGTGCCCGGGGTTACTGGTGAGGTGGAAGACGTTTTCACGGGCTCGTTGATGAATTCAGTCCTGAGTCCTCGGCTTCGCCGTCTTTACGTTGTACGCGCCGCAGACACTGATAAGTTTTTGTCGTGATCGTTGGTGATGGCGATTCCAGGTGCCCTAGAGATGCGCCCACGAGGGGGGTCCCACCGCTCAGTGGTGGCGTCCCCTGCAGGACGGGGCTCATGGTGGGTAGTGCTCCTTCAGCCCCCGGCTCCCTAGCAACCATAAGAAAAAGGGTGACGGGACCCCAGAAAAACAGGCCACTGTTCAGACTCCTCCAGGCAGGAGAAAGGCATCGCCGTGCGGGGAGGGGCAGCTGACCCTGACCGACGTGGAGGGCTGCTGATATACGGGGGGCGGGAAGGAATGTGTTTGGGGCCCATACCAACCCCGGGGACGCGCCTTGCCTCTCTCATGACCAGTTTTCATTGCAGACAGACAAGTGCTTAAATGCAGCCTGATGAAAACACAGAAACCCTCAAGGGTGACTCTGGGCCCCACCAAGCCAGCCACCCAGCCCTGCAGAAACGCGAGCCACGGCGGAGAGCCTGGACCGGGCTGTAGAGGAGGGGACCCCGAGTGTCAGTCCCAGTCCCAGGGTGAGCAGCAGAGGGAGTACAGTTCGTCCCTCGAAGCCTCCTTTAACTGTCCCCGGACTCCGCGACCATCTGGGCCCTGGAGCTGCTCTGTGGGACGGAGAGGCCTCAGGCAGATGCAATCGGGTCTGCGCAGTGCTAGGGGCGCAGGGGGTGGAGAGTGCTCCCCGCACCCCCAGCCCCTGCCGGGTCGGAGCACACATCCCACCACCACGGGGAGGGTGAGGGGCGAGGTGTCCGTCGTCGGAAGGGGGCGCCCCCGACCCCGGGGTACCGCCCTCCCCCATCCCCCCAGCCACAGTGCGGGGCCGGCCGATGGTTCCCAAGAAGCACATCTCAAGGGGCGATGGGGCCTGTGGAGCAGTGTCCCTCCAGGGAGACTGTGTAGGGTCAGGCCGGAGCCAGCCCTCAGCTGCCAAGACCCCACCTGGCTTCCCTCTGTCACGTCCTGGGTGCCTGGGAGCACGCCCCCAACCAGTCACCTGCACAGAAGTCCCCACCTCAGGCGCCGCTTCTAGAGAACGCAGCCAGAGACACCACGCTCCGTGTGCACGACGTCATTTTCCCCGAAACGGGGATGGGGCGACTGTCGATCTCGCCGCATCTTCCTACTCGAGCCCCTCGCTTATGGGCCCCACGTCCACGCGCCGACAAAACTCACACGCTGAAGCTGCGACCTCCAGGGTGAGGATACTTGGAAGCGGGGCCCCACGACGAGATCGGTGTTTTCATAAGAAGAGGACGAGACGCCGGAGCCCTCAGCTCCCTGGTACGGAGAGGAGTTGACGTGAGCGCGACGGGAGGGTGGCCATCGGCAGGCCCCAGAGAGGACCTCACCCAGAACCCCAGCTCCCGGCCCCTTGCTCTGGGACGAGCCGCCTGCAGAGCCCTGAGAGATACACATG
Source organism: Prionailurus viverrinus (assembly GCF_022837055.1). NCBI lineage: Eukaryota > Metazoa > Chordata > Mammalia > Carnivora > Felidae > Prionailurus > Prionailurus viverrinus. Next base: position 3,500,533 of record NW_025927609.1, on the reverse strand, counting down.
TGTTGCTTGAGCCCCCCGCCCAGGACATTTTCTTTCCAGAGCTGGGACGGACATTTCTCTAACGTGCAAATATTTGTCAAATGTGTCCCAGGCTCATTCTAGATGGTGAGCCTAACATAGGGAAGCCTTGTAAATCTATGACTTATAAGCTCTCAGCAAAGCAGCTAACACCGAGGTCAAAACCAACACATACACACACACACACACACACACACACACGCACACACATGGAACCAGAGTCCGAGCCCCCTCCCCAACTGCCATCTCCAGTCTGCTGTGCCCTGGGGGTCGGTGTGTGTCCCCCACACGGTTACAAAATGGCTCACGTTCTCATGCCCAGCGTCCCCAGCACGAAGGACGGGAAACAAAAGGCATCTTTGCAAAGCTCTTTTTTTTTACTGTCAGGGAGAGAACGATTTCCCAGAAATGCTCCAGCTGACTCCCTGCGCATCTCTCACTGGGCACAGGTCAGTCACTCGGAACCCGTAGATGCCCGCAGGGACAAATGGACAGGACGGCCACGGCTGGCTTGGGTCAGAAAATACTTAATCCCAGGGCGAGGGAAAATGGCACTCAAATAAAATTGAGGTGTGTTAGCCAGGGAAAAAAGGGATGGAAGCCGTCACCAGGTGGTGGGAGGGACTTGGACGGTGCCGATCCATGGTCTAGGTGTAAAGGCGATGTTTTTGTATCTCAAATAGTTGTTCACGGCCCGATATTCTAATTCATTCTTTCAGTGAACATTTAATGAAGACTGGCCATGGGATTTTTATTTTTATTTTTATTTTTCTCAACGTTTATTTATTTTTTGGGACAGAGAGAGACAGAGCATGAACGGGGGAGGGGCAGAGAGAGAGGGAGACACAGAATCGGAAACAGGCTCCAGGCTCCGAGCCGTCAGCCCAGAGCCCGACGCGGGGCTCGAACTCACGGACCGCGAGATCGTGACCTGGCTGAAGTCGGACGCCCAACCGACTGCGCCACCCAGGCGCCCCATGGGATTTTTAAATAGTGGTATAAAAATCGTGGTCTTTACCACGCCTCCTTACTTAGACCCCCTGGTTGTACTATGCTTCATAGCCGACGTGCGGAAATAAGTGTTTATTTCTGGGTTGCAGACCAACTAAAGACGATGGTTCGTATCTTTTACTCTTCAGTGGATTTATTAAAGAGATTTTGGTCACTCGAGAGTTTTCTTGCGGTTACTTTTCTCATCGGAGAGGGACACTGCCGTGGTCCGAGGGGGAGACTGTGCCCCTAGCTCTCTCTCCACACGGGTTTCAGGACGCGACATTCCGCTCTCGCGGCCCTCGTGGCTCACGACCTTCATTCAGAGAGTATCTTGGTACCGACGCTCGCATCTTTTCCACTGGACGTTACCTCTTGAAAGACGTTTATGAAGGAGACACGGGGACTTAAGTGGCAATTTGGTTCCACCACCGGGAGACCATTTGTCAAGGGCTCCAGGGATCGGAGTCCCTCCACACTCCCAGACAGCAGCCCTCTCTTGGCTTAGTTCACTTCTTGTCGTGGGGGATTCAGGCAAAACACACATTTTAAGTTCTTTTACATGGTTGTCTTCAAGATGGCAGGAGGAAGACAGGACTGCATGGGGGATTCAGGAGTGTACGTAAGCACAAATCTCAAACGGGCCCATTTACTGACTCCAACTACTGACATGGGGAAAACGCTCATTGCCCTGTGAGGTCTAACCCCTCGCCTTGCCCCGTCACCAGCAGGGAACAATGTTGTCCTCTTAGGAACAGTGCTCAGAGCTGACCTGTCGTCACAGGGGCAGCCTGCCGAAAGATGCCCAACAGGAATGTGCTTCATTCAAAGCACATGTTCCAGAAATAGAAAGCCCCCATCTTTGTCCAAAGGAGGCTATGGGTGAGGACAGATTGGCCATCGCTCATCGGAATCATTGCCCACTTGCATTGACAGGAATTAACCCAAAGCCTCCCTGAAAACGGTGCCAGAATACATTGCTGTGCCCTTGGACTCACATCTCCTGCCTTCTTCCTAGTACTTTTATGGTCTGTATAATGTTGTGGAAAATCTGCTCTGCAGCCCTACTTCTAAAAGATTACAAGACGCTGGTCTGGCAGCAGAAATCTGGTAGGAATAACAGATCTGAGGAGTAAACGTAAACAGCTGCTGCCAGGCACACCGTCTTCCATATGGACAAGTTAAATCACGTCCAAAAATTCAGACCATCTTCTTTGGTGTTAGCATTCCAGTGAAATGCAATGAAAAACCAAGAGAAATGTTGGCCGTTGAAACCCAAAGACATTTGACAAGGCAACCGCCACCATCCCGGCGCAGGGCAGGCACCTGCTTGGGCAAGCCATCCATGGCTCACCAGCAATTTCTTGGGAACTTACTGGAAACAAGACGTGGATTAGATAGCAAACAGGACTGACTTGGTCGCAAGAGACTCGCTCATGTCCTCAACCAGCTTCCACCATTCTTGACTCTCAGGAACCAAGAAAAGCCTACTTGTTCCTTTTACCTAGGACTCAACATTTCGCTGCATTTCCAGGTAGTTTCGTAGCCGGTACGTGTTTTATTCTACTTCATCGTCAACTAGGAGTCCAGTCCTCTTGTTTGACAATTCTATGGTTTTCGGTTCTGCACAGACACCCTAAAGACATACGGCCCAGTCGCGCAAACCACTGGCCTCCTAAAATCAGCACCATTTAGACAGGATGGTAAGTGGTCACAACGCCAGAGAGAAGATCTCTCCCATCTTGACCTCTCCTATCCTTGCCCTAATTTCTCTGGATTAGTAATGCCCACCATCTGTGGGCACTCTCCTTCCCAGCCAGGCCCTGTGTTTATCCTCAGGGTCCCCATGCCTCTCGTGTACCATTGCTGGCCCTCAAATGGCGTTGGAATTGTTTGTGTTAGTCTGTGTCCACATTAGATGGCGACCTCTACGGGGACAAGCTGTGGTCAGTGCCCAGCACACACTGACCTTCCAAAGAGCATTGCCGATTGAATGAGTGAGTGGACCAATGGGGCCTTCACCTGTCAGTCCCCATCCTTCCCAAGGATGTTGCATACAGGTAGGTCTTAGATGCAGGACTTAGCAGCTATAACATGCTCACTGCTGTTGAATTTGAAGATATGACATCCCTCAGCTCCCTTGTTCCTACTTCCAGTGACTGAGCTTGGTAAAGGACGGATCGCCGCCATGTTGAAAACGCCAACTGGCATTTGTCTCTCTCCTCGGGTCATCCCGGGGTGGCAGGAACCTTTCAGCCGCTGGTGAGGTGTGCCTCCCGTCAGCCTCACGGAGGCTGGTGGCATCTTCCACATCCCAGACACTGGTGACATGATTCGTTCATTCTTCAAAAAAGAAACACTGAGTTCCTGTCAGGAGTCTGATGCCACGTCGGATGCCATGGAGATTTCTGAGATGGGTAAGATGTAGTCTGGCGCTGGAGGCGTGTGCAGTGGCTAAGGGGGTAAAATGTGATCGGAGTCGGGGACACCGGCAGAGACAAGTCCAGAGGCTACAAAGCCGCTCCGTTGGCACCACTGAGTCACGATAATTTCAGCTCAGCTCGCTGTGATTCGGGGCCATGTCACCTTCACTTCCAGCCCAAGCCATGCTTCCAAGTGTGGGGGTCTTAAAAATACTGATTATTCTATTTCAATTAAGCTTCTGTCATCTGCATTTCCATTTTGGGACAAGCTGCCACTCACCGCTTCCCTGAAACGCATGCGGATGCGCTCAGGCTAATTTAGGGGCGGCTGGATAATGAGTCACGTTGGAGAGGAGCTAATGAGAGCTGTCTGCTTTGAGATGCTCCCGAGAAGGGATTGGCCCAGTTAGTGTTTGTCAACTTTACAACCTCCCTGCAGGGCAATCACCCAACCTTCCATGTGGTTGGTCTTCAGCCCAGATAATCCTATGCCCTGGGTTTCAGCATCCACCCAGGGTGAGCCTTTTGCAAGACAGATTCCCGGGCCCGCCCTCCGAGATTCTGGGTCCTTTGGTCTAGAGTGCGGCCCGGGCATCAGCATTTTAAAATACTCCCCGGTAGATATCCACGGGCACCCAGAGTTGAGAATCATCGCTCTTCTGGAAGACCCTACGCTGGGGACCCTGAGCCCTAACAAATTGTCTTCTCCTGGACTCAGCTTACACCCAGGTCTGGAGCACATGTCTCAAAACATCTTCGCTTGAATTAAAATATTGACTTCTTCGGAAATTCTTTTATTTTTTTAATGTTTATTTATTTTGTGAGACACAGAGAGCAGGGAAAGGGCAGAGGGAGAGGGAGAGAGAGAGAATCCCAAGCAGGCTCCATGCTGTCAGCACAGAGCCCTACACAGGGCTCGAACTCACGAACCATGAGATCATGCCCTGAGTCTAAATCAAGAGTTGGAAGCTTAACCCACTGAGTCCCCCAGATGCCCCTCTTTCAAACTTCTCAAACTAACTTAGCTTATTTCCCTTGAGGAGCTATTACTTCTTTCTGGAAACAATATAGTGAAATGGCTGTTTCTCATATCGACAGACATATAAGGTGAAATTTTGTATAAAACAGATACCCTTACCACACATGAGATTAACCAAGGCCTTTGGCACCTAGTGATGTTTTCAACATCTGCAGAACAAGGAACCTGAAACCTCTCTCTCCCACAGAGCAGGATGCACAATAAGGAGATGTAGGAGTTGTGCCCCATGGCACCCTATAAAACCTCTTCCCGAGACCAGCCCAGCCTCAGCCACAGAGCACAGAAACCACTACGCCTTTGATGGCCAAAGCCTTCCAAACACACACGATGGGAGACCTTGAAGCGAAAAGTGGAGTTGGAAGGTCTGGATGTGGAGTCAGACTGTGGATTCCATTTGGAACGTCACTGATGTCCCCACCTTGGCCATTTTTGGTGCTAAGGCTGCAGTGTGCCTTTCTGTCCCAGCATGGCTTCTCCACACCCTGAATTGATTGTTTCCATTTTTTCTTGTTTTCGCTGATGACACTCATGAATAACTGGCCGTCCTTTGTGATGACTGTGGCCCTGGGCACAGATTGACCCCGAGGGAGAGGAAAGCTGAGCCGCGTGGTGTCTAGCAGGGTCCCCAGCACAGACAATGTTACCCCATTTCCCAAGGTCACCCCCACCTCCCTTGTCATTAGCCTCCCCGCACAGAACACGACCTCAAAGGAAGAGAATTGATGGGGCCTTTTGATCCTGAAACAAATATCCCTCCCTCAGGTTGACTGTCATCCTGGCGTCGGGCACCAGCCCCCGCTGGCTCCTGTGCCCTGGGGCCCTCAGAGAGTTGTTGCCCGCTGATAGCCCCACATGCTCCCAGATTTGACATCTGGATAGGGTGCCTCTGACACGTGCCCTGCAGGGCGCTGGCATCCTGGTCTCTTCTGGTCACTGTTAGCGCTTTGTCTGTACCTCAACTGTCACCTGGTGCGGGAAGCCAGCCCCTAACTCCTCCTTCTTCAGGGAGCACCTATTAAGCTCCGATTTCCTACAAGTATGCACTACGAAATGCCACCTTCCTCCCCTGCTCCCGCTCTGCCATGGCAATACAGCCAGGCCTACTGCATAGACCCGGCTAGGTTGTGCCTCAACACAAGGGTGCTGACCAAATGGGCAAGGAGGGTCCTACAGACAAGCAGCTCATCTCATAGCACTGTCACCAAATCTGTGAATGGGCACCCATTGGTCCCCATAGGGAAGGGACACCTTTTGGTGTCCATAGGGAAAGGGTACCCATTGGTCCCCGTAGGGAAGGGGCACCCTTCAGTCTCCATTGGGAAGGGGCACCTTTTGGTCTCCATTGGGAAGGGGCACCCAATGGTCTCCATAGGGAAAGGGTACCCATTGGTCCCCGTAGGGAAGGGGTACCCTTTAGTCTCCATTGGGAAGGGGCACCCATTTGTCTCCATAGGTACGGGGCACTTTTTGGTCTCCACAGGGAAAGGGTACCCATTGGTCCCCATAGGGAAGGGGCACCCTTCAGTCTCCATTGGGAAGGGGCACCCATTTGTCTCCATAGGCACGGGGCACTTTTTGGTCTCCATAGGGAAAGGGTACCCACTGGTCCCCATAGGGAAGGGGCACCCTTTAGTCTCCATTAGGAAGGGGCACCTTTTGGTCTCCATTGGGAAGGGGCACCCATTGGTCTCCACAGGGAAAAGGTACCCATTGGTCCTCATAGGGAAGGGGCACACTTTAGTCTCCATTGGGGAGGGGCACCTTTTGGTCTCCATTGGGAAGGGGCACCCATTGGTCTCCATAGGGAAAGGGTACCCATTGGTCCCCGTAGGGAAGGGGCACACTTTAGTCTCCATTGGGCAGGGGCACTTTTTGGTCTCCACAGGGAAAGGGTACCCATTGGTCCCCGTAGGGAAAGGGCACCCTTCAGTCTCCATTGGGAAGGGGCACCTTTTGGTCTCCATTGGGAAGGGGCACCCATTGGTCTCCATAGGGAAAGGGTACCCATTGGTCCCCATAGGGAAGGGGTACCCTTTAGTTTCCATTGGGAAGGGGAACCTTTTGTTCTCCATTGGGAAGGGGCACTTTTTGGTCTCCACAGGGAAAGGGTACCCATTGGTCCCCATAGGGAAGGGGCACCCTTCAGTCTCCATTGGGAGGGGCACCCATTTGTCTCCATAGGGACGGGGCACTTTTTGGTCTCCATAGGGAAAGGGTACCCACTGGTCCCCATAGGGAAGGGGCACCCTTTAGTCTCCATTAGGAAGGGGCACCTTTTGGTCTCCATTGGGAAGAGGCACCCATTGGTCTCCATAGGGAAGGGGCACTTTTTGGTCTCCATTGCTGAGACTAGGAACCTGAGCCTAAGTGATGTTAAATGACTCCCTGGTGCATATCTGCGTGCTGGTTCATGTCGCAGCAACGTCTGGGCAAGCATGTGAACGCAATCGTGAATTGACACGTACACGTTTCAAGAAACCAGGGGTCCACCACACCATCTTCTCCCAATCCCGTGGGTCAGCTGGGAGGACCACTCCCCTTCCCTTACAGCCCCACTGCCCGAGTGCGGGACGCTGGTGCCAGCTTAACAGCACGGAGTGGATGGATCCTGGGCTCAGGCTCAGTGAGCAGGAAGGGCCTCTCCCGCCGGCTTCAAGGCCACTGTCAGGGCTAATGCTGTGCGTCCACTGCCGCCGGCCAGGGGGGACTCAGAGGTATTTGGTTCAACATCGTTCTGGGTGTGTCTGCAAAGGTGTTTCTGGATGAGATATGCATTCGAACTGGTGAACTGAGTAAAGCAGGGGGACCCCTCCCCAGCACTGGGGGGCCCGTCCAGCCTGTTGGAGCCTGAAGGGAGAGCAAAGGGCGGAGAGGGCAGACTTGCCGTCCACTTGGCTGTTGAAGCAGAGACATCGGACTTCCTGGCTTTGTACTGGGTCTCACACCACCTGGACCTCAGGCCTTTGGACTCAAACTGGATCTCACCACCGGCCTCCTGTGTCTCCAGGCTACAGACACAGGTTCAGGGACTTCTCATCCTCGTGATCACGGGCACGGATTCCTTATCTTAAACACATATCATCTGTCCCCCTGGAGAGCCCTGACGAATCCGCCCGCCTGCCCGGACTCCGTTCTATGTGCCTTTGACCCAGACCTGCCCCGCACCCTGTGGGGTGGGCCCCACACAGGGCGGTGTTGGAGAAGCCTGTCTGCCTCTCTTACTCCACGAGGAAGAACAGAAGAGAGCTCCCCGGGAAGCAAGTGTCAAACCGGCTTCTGCTCATGAATGTAAGAGGATTGCCAGGCCCGGGAGCGGCGGGAGCGGCTCCCTTCTCCCATCTGGTGCCAGTGTCACATTCACAGAACAAGCCAACCGCGGATGGAAATGCCCGGCAGAACTGCCCATCTCGGGAACCATCAGGACAGGAACCCCGGGGCACACGAGTGCCCCGAATTTGCATCTCTGTCACGGTTGACGCACTTACCTCTCTGAACCGCGGGGGTCATCACGGCTGATGGAGGTCGTGGCAGCCAGAGTGTGGTTGGACAGGAGACATCCAAGGTTGGACGGGAGACAGCCCTGGGCAGTGAGGCCCTCACTGCCCTGTCCAGAAGGATCGGGTCCCCTTTTAATTTTTCCCCCTTTTGGTATGTGGGTCTTTGGGCAGTGAATTATTTTATGCTGGGTTTTGACCTCTGCATGAAAGACTGAGAAACAGGTTTTTTAATGTCTGTGTATTTTTGTGGGAGAGAGAGAGGCAGAGCACGAGCAGGGGAGGGGCAGAGAGAGAGGGAGACACAGAATCCGAAGCGGGCTCCGGGCTCTGAGCGGTCAGCACAGAGCCCGACGCGGGGCTCGAACCCACGAACCGTGAGATCACGGCCTGAGCCGAAGTCGGACGCTCAAGCGACTGAGCCACCCAGGCGCCCCACAACAGGTTTTTTAAATGCTGAGTTGGAGTTGGTTGGTTGGGTTTGAAGATACGGCCCTGTGTTGAGGAGGGAGATCTGTGCCAAGTGGCTCGGCCTCCTTGGGGAATGCTTTGTCTTAAACCCACCCTCCCCCTCCTGCGTAAGCTCCAGCCTGTGCTCGGATCACCTTGTTTTCCAAGGACTTGAACGGCTGTGCTGTTCTCCCTTAACAAAGGGGGCGAGGGCCCAGTGTCTGTGGATTCCAGGCACCTGCGCTCTCCTTTCTCTGAGACAGGGAACCTTGTAGACGCTTCCGTCGGGCCCTCGACAAACGTCCCCTTCCCTCTGGCACTCTGACGGCACCCCAACACGGCCACGTAACGAAAGAAGGGTCGACGACAGCACCTGACGCCCTCCTAGCCCCTCACGAAGACCTTTGCACCGGCTCAGACCGTGCCATCCGCCGGCAGCCGGATGTTTCTACGCAACGGTTGCTGCCTGATCCGGTCTCAGGCTTCTCTCCGGGTCTCTCTGGGTGAGACCTGGCCCTCTCCCAGATCCTGCGGGTGTACCCTCAAAACAGCCCACCCTGAACCCGCCTGCCCTTGTGCCCTGGCGTGCCCAGAGCACCCGCAAGCTCATGCCTCTGCCCCCGGCCATGTTCCCTTCCAGTGCTTATTGCCTTGGCCATCTTACAGAGCCAGGCACCGGTAGGATCACCCAGGGGTCAAATCTCACTTCCCACGTGGGAGCTGTATCCCTTTGGGCAGTTCTTTAACCACCTTGGCCTCAGTTTCCCTTATTGTGAAAGAAGAGTAAATAAGGATGATGTTTTAAAAGGTACACGACTGAGGGGCGCCTGGGTGGCGCAGTCGGTTGGGCGTCCGACTTCAGCCCGGTCACGATCTCGCAGTCCTGAGTTTGAGCCGCCGCGTCGGGCTCTGGGCTGATGGCTCGGAGCCTGGAGCCTGTTTCCGATTCTGTGTCTCCCTCTCTCTCTGCCCCTCCCCCATTCATGCTCTGTCTCTCTCTGTCCCAAAAATAAATAAACGTTGAAAAAAAAAATTAAAAAAAAAAAAAAAGGTACACGACTGAGAACAAACTGAGGGTTGATGGGGAGTGGGAGGGAGGGGTGGGTGGGGGATCGGTAGTGAGGAGGGCACCTGTTGGGATGAGCACTGGGTGTCGTATGGAAACCAATTTGACAATAAACTTCATATATTGAAAAAAAATAAAATAAATAAAATAAATAAAATAAAATAAAAGGTACACGAAACCCCTGACACTTCCAGGTATACAATAGGTACTCGATAAATGTTTTTCTTCTCCACTACCTCCCCTCTCTGCTGTGCCCGTGAATCTTCCTAAACTACCAGCCGGCTGTGAACTGAATTCTGTCCCCCCAGTCCCCCCGCCAAACTCATAGGTTAAAGTCTTAACCGCAGGGTGGGCGCATTTGGAGAAAGGAAGCAATAAGGTTAAATGGGGTCCTAAGCGTGGGGCCCTGATCCTGCAGGACTAGCGTCCTTGTGAGAGTCGAGCAGAGCGAGCTCGGTCCCTCCCCCACCCCTACCGCAGTGCACGTGCTGAGGAAAGGCCACGTGCGGACGTCTGCAAGCGGAGAGTGAGCTCTCGCCAAGGACCAACTTGCCTTGGGCACGTTGACCTTGGACGTCCGGCCTCCGGAACAGTGAGGAAATAAACTTCTACTGCTTACGTTGCCCCGTCTGTGGGATTTTGTTGTGCCTCCCCGAGCAGACTGAGACACCCTGACCACATTAGCCTCTTCCTGCCGATGGTTTCTCCCAAGTGGTGAAGTCGGGCCCTGGGCCGGCAGTGAAGGCCTTGCCTGGAGGCTGACCGAGCCCCTGTCCCCCCAGAACCTAGAGTCCGACGGTGGATGTTACGGAAGAAATGCAGGAGGAGTGCGAGCCGTGAAGGACAAGCTTCAGCAAGAGGTCTTTCGGTCTCCCTTTGTTTATCAAAAGCAAGCCTGGGGTGTTGACTTTACCTTTATACAGACACGGCGGCCCTGTATCATCGGGCCAGCCTGTGTCCTCTTACAGGTGGTTTCTGAAAGGCTGACAGTCAACCCTCTCCTTGTGTTTAAAAGGTCCCTGCAAGCAGTGCGACCTTTACGGTCACAGTATAGAGGCAGCTGCTACTGGGAATCTATGAAGCCCAAGCATCGTTCAGAAAGGGAGATGCATGAGGGTGCCTGGGTGGCTCAGTCGCTTGAGTGTCTGACTTTGGCTCCGGTCATGGTCTCACAGACCATGAGTTCGAGCCCCGCGTTGGGCTCTGTGCTGATGTCTCGGAGCCTGGAGCCTGCTTGGGATTCTGTGTCCCCCTCTCTGTCTCTGCCCCACCCCAGCTTGCTCTCTGTCTCTCAAAAATAAACATTTTAAAAATAAAATAAAATTGGGGTGCCTGGGTGGCTCAGGCGCTTCAGCGTCCGACTTCGGCTCGGGTCATGGTCTCACAAATCATGAGTTCGAGCCCCGCACCGGGTTCTGTGCTGACAGCTCAGAGCCTGGAGCCTGTTTCGGATTCTGTGTCTCCCTCTCTCTCTGCCCCTCCCCTGCTCATGCTCTGTCTCTCTGTCTCTCAATAACAAATAAACTTAAAAAAAAATTTTTTTAATAAAAATTAAAAAATAATAAATAAAATAAAATAAAATAAAATAAAATAAAATAAGGGATCTTTTTTACGATACCACCCCTCTTATAGACTACAAGCTCAATATGTCCAAATGCAGTGAGCATCCTTATCGTCATGGAGACATGACCTTCTGTCCCCAAAGTGGTTTGGAAATATGCCACTGCTTCCTTGGTGGCCTTCTAGGGGTTCACCTCTTAGGACTTTTCACAGCTGAAACGTTTGGAATCATGTACAGGAATTTTAAGAAACTCAAAATCATAGTCCATATGTTCACGTTAAAGAATTTACGGATATTTGGGGTTTGCCGTGTTCATAATTGCAATACAAGGGCTGCCTGGCTTATTTTGTTCAGTTAAAATAGAAGTGACTGATTAGGCAGAAATTTTACTAAATTTATTCCAGCATGGGAACAATCAAGAGAACTTGAGAATCTCCACGTCTACAAGGTTAATTTCTTACCTAATTAGATCAGCAGGTAAGTTTGGCTTGTTTGTTAATCAAATAGCTGAAGCAAGAAAAGCCACTTTGCTAAACCGACACGTGCATTCAGAGGTGTTTGACGTCAGTTCATATTAAACAAGGGCCTAGTTAAAGGAATTACTTCCAAACTTATCAGCTGAACTTAGATATAAGGATATAAGCTATTTAAATTCCGAAAGATAGAAGCTAGTTATTCAAATTCTCCACTTTGATAAGATGAAGATTTTTTTTTTTTTCAACGAAAGCCAGTTTCTGAATTATGTTTTCTGTATAAAAGCCAGCCTCGGGAGTGCCAAATCCCTCACATTTAACACAAGACGGAACATGCAGGAAGGAGCCAGCCACGCACTGAACTGTGAACGCGCTCGGACCAGGAGCCCTCGACGAGAGCCGATGCGGACTGGGGGGCCCGGCTGGGGGCTTTTCATCGGGACTCAGTGCGTTTGCCGCCAGCCCAGCTCCCCAGGCCTCCTCAGCCCCTCCCGCTCATGGGCCCTTTCCTGGCACCCGGCCTGCCACCCACCTGCGGCCCCCCAGCTTGAGCACCCCCGTCTCCCCATCCTGCTGCCCCGCCCCACGCTGTACCTCTCCCCTGCCCGTGCTTGGGAATCGCACACTTTTCCTCCAGTCCTCACTGTGGTCAAACACAGAATCCGAGGCTGAGCAGGAGGAGGCCACCCATCTTCCCTGTCCACCAGGTGGCCGAGGCAGGGGAGGGGAGGGGGGGCCTGAGCTGGGATCTTGCACCACGGGACATCGGCTGCACCTGCTGGAGAAGCACCGGAAGGCCCCCCACCCCCCAGGGAAAGCAGGGTCACCAGTTGCTGTCCAGGGTCCAGGCTGAGACCCGAGGGAGGGAGGCCCGAGTCAGCCAGGCCCAGGGGCCCGCAAGCAGCACTCCTCCCCCTCCTCCTCCTCCCCCTCCTCCCTCTCCTCACCCTCCTCCTTCCCCCCTCCTCCTTCCCCCCTACTCCCCCCTCTTCTCTCCTCCCCCTGCCTCCTCCCCCTCCTCCTCCCCCTCCTCCTTCTCCCCTACTCCTCCTCCCCCTCCTCCTTCCCCCCTCCTCCTTCCCCCCTACTCCCCCCTCTTCTCTCCTCACTCTCCCTCCTCCCCCTCCCCCTCTTCTTTCTCCTCCTCCCCTCCCCCTCCCCCTCCTCTTCCCCCTCCTCCTTCCCCCCTACTCCCCCTCCCTCTCCTCTCCTCACTCTCCCACTTCCCCCTCCCTCCTCCCCCTCCTCCTCTTCCTCCTTCTCCCCTACTCCTCCTCCCCCTCCTCCTTCCCCCCCTCCTCCTTCCCCCTACTCCCCCTCCCTCTCCTCTCCTCACTCTTCCTCCTCCCCTCCCTCCTCCCGCTCCCCCTCTTCTTTCTCCTCCTCCCCTCCCCCTCCTCCTCCTCCTCCCCCTCCTCCTTCCCCCCTACTCCCCCTCCCTCTTCTCTCCTCACTCTCCCTCCTCCCCCTCCCTCCTCCCCCTCTTCTTTCTCCTCCTCCCCTCCCCCTCCCCCTCCTCCTCCCCCTCCTCCTTCCCCCCTACTCCCCCTCCCTCTCCTCTCCTCACTCTCCCCCCTCCCCCTCCCCCTCCTCCTCCCCCTCCTCCTTCCCCCTACTCCCCCTCCCTCTTCTCTCCTCACTCTCCCTCCTCCCCCTCCCTCCTCCCCCTCTTCTTTCTCCTCCTCCCCTCCCCCTCCTCCTCCTCCTCCCCCTCCTCCTTCCCCCCTACTCCCCCTCCCTCTCCTCTCCTCACTCTCCCACCTCCCCCTCCCTCCTCCCCCCCTCCTCCTCCTCCCCCTCCTCCTTCTCCCTTGCTCCTCCTCCTCCTCCTCCTCTCCCTCCCTCCTCCCTTGCCTTCCTGGTGGCAGTGTCAGGAACCTGAGTTCAAGCTCCAGCCACACCCAGCTCCCCGCACGCCCCCACCCACCCATCCCCAGTTTCATGTCCTCTCTTCTTTTAACTCCTTATTGAAGTCTAACCTGCATAAAGCTAACGCACAACTCCGAAGAATCTAGTTTTATGAATTCGCCCCATGAACGCACCTGTCAACCCCGCCGCCCGCGGTGCCACGGGCAGGTCCTTAATGCCGCCGGTCACGGGTGCCTTGGCGGCTCCCCGCTCGGGGCTAAGATGGACGTGGCACTGTGAACGGTGTCCACGTCTTCGGCTCCCACGCGAGCGCAGCTTCCGTGGGTTTATAAGGTATCGGGGGGAGGGTCGGCTGAGTCCTAGGGGCTCCCGGGCTCGCTGCGTGCCGTTGGCCCGTGTTCCAGAGCCACGTGGCAGCTTACGCGCCCCCCCACCAGCCGTGCGGGAAGGTTCTGGTTGCTCCTTGCCCTCATATCCACCCTGAGGGCGCATTCCAGACCTAGGCTGGGCCCCTCTGCTGACTAATGAAGGTGGGCATCTAGAGAATCGGTGCGGTCCTCCCCACGAGTGACCCCTGGCGCGGGGATCCCCGCTCCCAGACGACGGGTCACCGTGGCGCTCAGCGGGGGCTTGGAGGTCCCACCCCTTCCCGAGGTCTTGGCGGCCAGAGGGACTTCCGGCTCCCGGTTTAGCGGTCCAGAAAGCGGGGGAAGCGGGGAAACACCCGGATGTGTCGAAGGAGACCGCAGGCAGGGCACCAGCACGGTGTGGCGGGTGGCGCGTCCTCAGGGAGCGGCGGCTGCTGTTTCCCGCGGATCAGCCAGGCTCTGGACGCCAGCCGACCCTGGCCGAGCTGATCAGAAAGGGGGGCGTTGAAGGGAGGTCGGGGGACGTGCTCCGTCTGCAGGAAGACGGCAGAACCGGGCAAGGGTCCGGCAAGAGCCAGAGCCCCACACGTGGTCTGCCGAGGACGCTGCAGCGGATGCCCCCGCGGGCCTGGACACGGCCCCCCAAGCTCCTGCCTCCTCCTCCAGGAAGGCTTCCCCTCATCCCTGCTTCTGGCCCGCACTGGGCACCCAAGGTCTAGGTGAGGGCCCCTTCGTGGCCGACCTGCCGTCACGTGGCCCCAGCTTCCCTGCGAGGAAAGGGGCTCAGGGGCTGATCTTCCCGGAGGCGATAGAAGTTCCACCACCCCAACACGTGTGGAGCCCTTAGGCTTTTGCGAAATATTTTTGCCAAAGCAGGCAACGGAACTGAACGCTATACGCAAGTTTTAAATGTGCAGATGGCGATAACTGAAACGGGAAAGAAGCGAAGCCTTAGCTCTGTGTGTGTAATACTCCACGGCCGGAAAAGCAGGGGCCGGCCCGGCAGGTGGGGGCAGTGGGAGAGGAAGCCCTCACACCGGGCCTGCCTCTAACGGGCTTTGCAAAAAGCAGCGGGACCCGCAGTCCCGAGAACACGCCTCAGTGCCCAGCACTTAGGGTTACGGCTCAGCCCCACCCAACGACAGTCGCTCACCCGACCCTGCACCGCACGCACGCCCAGGCTGGGTTGTTGGGTTTTCTGTGGTTTTTTGGTTTTTTTTTTTTAGCTTATTTATTTAAGAGACAGAGAGAACCAGCAGGGGAGGGGCAGAGAGAGAAGGAGAGAGAGAATCCCAAGCAGACCTGACACGGACTCGATCCCACGAACTGTGAGATCGTGACCCGAGCCGACACCAAGAGTCAGACGCTCAACTGACGGGGCCACCCAGGTGCCCCCTCTGCTCCGTCTTCATGTGACATTCTCCCTGTATGTCTGTGTCCCCTCCTTATAATGACAACTGCCATAGGATTTGAGGCCCACCCTAAATCCAGGATGATCCCATGGCGAGATCTCTAACTGAATGACATCTGCAAAGACGCTTTTGCAAATAGGGCCATTGGGGTTCACGCAGAAGCTTGGCTTCCACCAGAGTCAGGGAGCCTCAGAACAGGTCACCACAGCGGGGTCCCCAGGCCCACCTACAATACTTCGCTTTCTAGGATCTTTTCCTGCTGACGCCTGGAGCCCAGTTTGTGAAATCAGAAAGGAGGCATTTGCCCGCTCTTCACAAATCCGGCAGAGAAGCAGCTCAAAGTTGAAAGCTGTTCAGATTATATTCTCTCAGCGCGTTTTCCTGTAAAATGGCGTATGTGTTCCTTCCCCACCGAGGGCCGCGAAGTGACACGCGGTCTGTCCCAGCCGCCCCCATCTATGTGATGCTCTGAGGGAAAGACGTCACTGGTCCCCCAGGAAGCCAGGCCCAGGCGGCCGGCCAAAAGGATGCTTTGGGGGAAGAGCCCACACTCGGGGGCTTGGCTCTTGCCTGTCTGGGCCACCGTCAGGGCCTCGGCCGTGGTGATTTGATGTGGAACCCACCCAGCCCCACATGGGAATCAGATGGGCAGCTGGGCTGGTTTCCCACGGCCTCTGAGGCCCCTGACCGTGGTGAGATCCTGATTCCTGCCAAGCTGGGAAGCCTTCATGAGATGTGCCTGCCATGAAAGACACCAAAACCGTGAGAGAACTCCAAACTATGAACAGCAGCGGCCGAAAGTCTAATCCGAATGATACCTCAGTGCCGGCCCATCCCCCTTTGCCTTCATCCCTTGGGGGCCACCAGCCCGGCCACTGGCAGCCCCCCACCTGCCTTTGATACCTGAGCAGTGCTGTGCCAACCTGGAGTAGACCTGAGACAAAAGGAAGCATATGGACCCCATACGCATGTTTTTTGGAGTTGTAGCTGGTTGTTTTTCCCCAGAGCGCTAAAGCAGTCGAAAAATAACGAAAAGCTGAAAAGTAGGTGTATTAAAAGTCACAACCCGACTGGTGTATTGAGATTGAAACAGAATTTGGGGCGTCTGGGGCGCCTCGGCTCAGGTCATGATCTCACCGTTTGTGAGTTCGAGCCCCGCATCGAGCTCTGTGCTGACAGCTCAAAGCCTGGAGCCTGCTTTCGATTCTGTGTCTCCCTCTCTCTCTGTCCCTCCCCCACCCATGCTCTGTCTCTCTCTGTCTCAGAAATAAGTAAGCATTAAAAAAAATTTAGATTGAAACAGAATTTATTATAAGTCTATTTCAAATCAAGTTAATTAAAAATGATTTAAGATTACCGCTTAGCTAAGAGAAATCGTCAAACCGGGAAATTCTTCCCATTAAACATCAGATTAGCAAACAAGTCCACTTTGGATATATTATTGATGCGTTTGCTTCGGGAAAGCCAAGTGCAGTGCACTGAATGGTGGTCTCATCCCCCGAAAAGATAGGTCTACCTGGAACCTATGAATATGACCTTATTTGGAAAAAGGGTCTTGGGGGGGTGCGATTAAATTACAGGTCTGGAAATGAGAGCATCCTGCATCACGCTGGGCCCTAAATCCAAAACATGTGGCTTAGAAGAGAAGAGAAGGGGTGGGACGCGCAGGGGGGACAGTGACGTGGAGAAGGAGGCACACAGCCACAAGCTGAGGGCCACCAGGAACTGCCAGCACCCAGCCAGCAGCTGGGACAGAGGTTGGAGCAGACTGTCCCTCAGAGCCCGGAGCGGCACCCAGCCCTGCTGACACCTTGATTTCGGACTCTCCCTCCAGAGCCTGGAGAGAATATATTTATCTTGTTTTAAGCCACCTAGCTTGTCACAGAAGCCCCAGGAGAGTAATACACCAGGGGTTCCTTTTATCCCCCTCCCCCAGCTCCAATATGGTATGCTGGTACACCAGATTTTATTTAAAACTTCAATACTTTGTTTATTATGGATTTTTGTGCATTTTAATTTTTAAAATATCTTGCCTTGGGGCAGCTGGGTGGCTCGGTCGGTGAAGCGTCCGACTCTTGATTTTGGCTCAGGTCATGACCTCACGGTTCATGAGATCTGTCCCTCTCTCTCTGACCCTCTCTGACTCTCTCTCTCTCTCAAAATAAATGAATAAACAAACATTTAAAAGCAAGTAAGTAAAATACATTGCCTCTTTTACATGGATCCAATGAGCAAGCACGAGGCTGGTTGAAGAAGGAGATTAAATTAGCTGATATACATAAGATGGGTCACCCATGAGCCCTGAATATTGGGATGCCCCCACATCCCCCGGTTGATACTTATGTCAGATACAAATATCTTCACACTCTGCCCTTTCTGCAAGGTCCACACATATCTCCCCAGAACGCACTTCGTCATCAGGTTTCTATTTGCATTCTTTCCACATCTCTGGAAGACTGGCCAACTTTTTGCCACTCCGCGCAAGCCAACAGAGACCTGTCACCTTCAGTGAGCTCTACATCTCATGAAGTAGGCAACTAAATGTGTTTCATGTGTTTTGTGGTGTTCCGTCCACCAGGAAGATTTCCATCATCATTGTCTTTTTTTTTTTAATTTAAATACAAGTTAGTTTACATATAGCATGATAATTTCAGAAATAGAATTTGGTGATTCATCACTTACCTCCAACACCCCATGCTCATCCCAACAAGTGCCCTCCTTAAGGCCCATCATCTATTTAGCCCACCCCACCACCCACCACCCCTCCAGTAACCCTGTTTCTTCTCTGTATTCAAGAGTCTCTTATGTTTTGTCTCCCTCTCTGTTTTCATATTATTTTTGCTTCCCTACCCTTATGTTCATCTGTTTCGTATCTTAAAGTCTGAATGAAGTCATATGATATTTGTCTTTCTCTGACTAATTTCACTTAGCATAATGCCCTCCAGTTCCATCCACATAGTTGCAAATGGCAAGATTTCATTCTTTTTCAACATTGAGTGATATTCCATTCCACTGTGTGTGTGTGTGTGTGTGTGTGTGTGTGTACATATATCCCATCTTTGATGGACATTTGAGCTCTCTCCCATACTTTGGCTATTGTCAATGGCGCTGCTATAAACATTGGGGTGCATGTGCCCCTTCGAATCAGCACACCTGTATCCCTTGCATAAATACCTAGTAGTGCTATTACAGGGTTGTAGGGTAATTCTATTCTAATGTTTTGAGGAACCTCCATACTATTTTCCAGAGTGGCTGCACCACTTTGTATTCCCACCAGCAGTGCAAAAGAGTTCCCCGTTCTTCACCTCCTTGTCAACTTCTGTTGTTGCCTGAGTGGTTTATTTTAGCCATTCTGACAGGTGTGAGGTGGTATCTCATTGTGGTTTTGATTTGTATTTCCCGGATGATGAGTGATGTGGAGCATTTTTTCATGTATCTGTTAGCCATCTGGATATCTTCTTTGGAGAAGTGTCTATTCATGTCTTTTGCCCATTTCTTCACTGGATTATTTGTTTTTTGGGTGTTGTGTTTGATAAGTTCTTTATAGATTTTGGATACTAGCCCTTTATCTGATATGTCGTTTGCAAATATCTTCTCCCATTCTGGCGGTTGCCTTTTAGTTTTGCTGATGGTTTCCTTCACTGTGCAGAAGCTGTTTATCTTGAGGTCCCAATAGTTCATGTTGGCTTTTGTTTACCTTGCCTGCAGAGACATATCAAGTAAGAAGTTTCAGAGGTTGTTGCCTGTTTTCTCCTCTAGGATTTTGATGGCTTCCTATCTTACGTTTAGGTGTTCCATCCATTTTGAGTTTATTTTTGTGCATGGTGTACGGAAGTGGTCCAAGCTCACTCTTCTGCACCTTCATCATTGTCTTTTAAGGCTGTGCCTTGGTTGCACCACATTGCCACTATTCCCAGCTGGTGCCAGCACCACTTGCAGACCCTCCCTTGGCCAGGCCCTTGCTGCTCCTTCTCCACTGACTGGCCATAGGAAACACCCCTGGTGGCCACAGGTGTGGGCCAAGGGAAAGGTGATGAAGGGACTCATGGATCCCATAGAGTCCGAGCTCTCTGCCATGCAGTTTATATGTGCCTTGTGGTCTACTCATGCCCAGGGTCTCCCATGAAAACTTCCATTTTGTAATGGAATTCTGTTGTGTGTATCCAATTTCACGGTTGGGCCACATGACCAGCTGGTGAGCTTCTCTTTCAGGGGCAGCAGCACTTGCTGGCCACAAAATGCGTTGCCGTTGGAGGCGGTGTAGTACAAGTGGGTGGCTGGGACTTCCTGCAGAACAAGACTGGTAATGCTCAGAAGCACTGGGGGCGGGGCTTGGTGTAACCGGCCAGCCACCAGGTAGTCAGCTTGTCCCAGTGGGGAAAATGGGGGACACCACCCTGGTCTCAGGTCAGCACTCAGCAGGTGGTAGGAACCAGGTCAGCTTTGGGGAGAGGAGAACCATGTGGCTGAGCCCCCGTGCGTGTCCCCCAATCTGCCATGTAAATGGAAACTGTTAACGATTCTCATTACGGATCAGAACACAAAAGAAGGCATTTTCCAGGCAACGGAGACAAGTCTGGTGCCAGTAGCTATGCTGATTCTTCCAGTAAAGATACATCTGAACCGTGGTCACCATCACCTCTAATCAAGTTCGTGAAAACATACTATCATGCTCTAGGATCCATCTAACTTGTGTACCAGCTAAGCAGGTATATTAAATGGGCTCGTGGTACGAATCTTCACCCTGGAATCTCCCAAGTCTGCTGGTGCCCCAACTTTTCAGGTTCTCAGGGATACAGTTTTGGGTTTGAGTCATTATTTCCCAGGGGTATGGTGTAGAGGGTACGGTTCCCTTCTACCAACACAGACATTTGGCCAGTTGCTAAATACTTGGACCGAATGTCTGTGCCCCACCCCCACTACCCCAAATTCATATGTTGAAGTCCTAAGCCCCCAGTGCAATGGTATTTGGGGGTGGGGCCTTTAAGAAATAATTAGGTTTAGATGAGGACATGAAGATGGGCCCTCATGGTGGGGTTGGTGTCTTTATAAGAGGAAGAGACACCAGAACTGGTTCTCTCTCTGCCATGTGAGGACACAGTGAGAAGGCAGCCATCCCTGCAAGCCAAGGAGAGAGGCCTCACCAGACTGAATCTGTAGGCACCCAGATCTCAGACTTCCAGCCTCCAGAACTGCGGGAAATAAATGTCCGTTGTTTACGCCACCCAGTCTGTAGTATTTATTAGGGCAGCCCAAGCTAAGAAATTAAGCATATTTATTTCTACTACTATATATCTGGGTCTGGGGAAATAATCAGGAATGGATCTGTAAGTCCACTGGACTCCGTGTGAGGTGAACTTGGACCAAGACTCCATGATCGCCGTGCCAAAATCTTCCACTTTTATTAGTGGACCACAGTGTCCCTTGGGGATCAGTGTATGTTCCGTATCAATATCTAATTACACCCAGAGGGTTGGCCGATGCCCTAGCCCCAGGACATGGGCACTGCTAGGGAAGGCTTGAGGAAAGGGCCACAATACACACCTGTGCCTCATTGCAACACACCTTCTTCAAAGGAAGACAGCCTCTCCATCAGGGCAGGCACCCAGATCTGTGAACTGACTTTAGGTCCAGATTGGGTAATGGGTCACGCATCCCTACTATGGTTATTTAAGTTGGATCTCTGCCAGTCAATTTAGAATTTGAATTTTCCATAAACAGATTGAGATAGATAGACAGATGATATAGATGATAGATTAGATAGGTAGATAGATGATTGATAGGTAGATAGATAGATAATAGATAGAAGATAGAATTTCCCTCCTTAAACACATACCTCTTGAGAGAGGCTGTTCACCTGTTCCATTTCTAGTAATTCCGTGATCAGTTAGCCACTGCTGCACATCCTACTTGTCCAAACACTCTAACGACTACCCTTCCTATTTGGATATGGAAGTGGAGCCCACTTGTATCTGATGGGTAAGCACTTGGCCTCTGCCCCTCCAGGACCCTTCTCAGAAATGCAGAGTCACAGGCTCACCCGGCCCTTCTGTAGGCCATCACTGAGTCCAGGCTCTGATGAGCAATCCAGTAGAGCACTGGTGAAGACAATACATTTAACCACATGTAACCAGTGGTTCCAGCCCTGGCTGCCCATTAGATTCTCCTGGGGAATGTTTACAACTCCTAATGCCCTACCACTCCAGATCATTACATCAGAGGCTCTAGAGGTGGCACTCAGGCTCTGCAGATGATTGCCGTCTGCCCCTGCCCCAGGTCAGTGGGTTGGGTGAGCCTTTGTAAGCCTCATATCCCCACTGGACCTTACACCATCAGAGTCCCCTCACACCTGCTCCCCTGGTTCCTGCTGATCATCTGTCACAGTCCTGACCCGCTCCGTGGGTAGGCTGCCTCCTCCCTCCCCAGCAGAACTGTGTTGAGCTTGCCTCTCTGCTGCTCAACCCGCCGTCCGGAGCCCAGTGGTAGCACCAGGAGCTTGTTAGGACCAGCCTCCCAGGCCCTGACCTGGGCCTGCTGAGTTGAATCTGCATTTTAACATGACCCCCTGAGGATTCACACACACGTTGAAGCATGAGACAGGAGAGCTGACCCCACTTTCATTTGCACCTGGTGGGAGTGGAGGTATTTGGAGTGGGGAGAAGGAACAAGGAGACTCAGCATCAGCTCAGGGGGCACCTGGCCCAATCTAGTCTTGAAAGGTTTTGGAGCAGAGCAGGGCTGGTGTCCTCGGACAAGGGAGGGGATTGCGTCAAGGGGGAAGCGGGGTTCAGGGAACCTGGAAGTTCAACATTTTCAGCTCTTACATGTCTTCATCCCATGTGTTGGGGTCCCTCTCTTTGCCCACCAGGGCCCTTATCTCATGCGTGTCCAGTAATCTAAGTTTTTCCTTTCTCTAGGGAGGTAGGACGAAGCCAGGAGATTAAACTCTCCTCAGTCATCACTGTTGCCCTAACAGGGGCTTCTGTCCCAGTGCTTTGCCCTCCCCACGTCCTCCAGTCCATGCTGACACCAGTGATTATCAGAATCACCAAGAGGCCACTGTGCCTGTGTTTACCTATGTCGTTTCCCTTGGCAAGGGGACTGCTCCTGGGTTCCTCGAATATATGACCAACCCATTCCCAGATCCCACTTTGAGGATCTGTTTTCTAGGCCCCTTCTTGTACTAACTATATTAGCAGTCAAGATCCCAACAGGAACCAACTCCAGAATCAAGGTAATTTGGGGGTTATTTGGAAAAGGACTATTTATAAAGGTGTGGGCAGGCCAGGAGGTAACCTGGAGCTGTTACCACCCTGTCCCAAAGGGGTCATAAGGAGGGAGCAAGCATTTAGCAGGAGCCTGAAAGAAGACAGCCATGTATAGTAGGACACCTTGAGCTGAGTAGTGACCTTCAGTCATGGGAAACAGCAGCCTGATGAGAGCAATGTCACACAGACCAAGGCCCTGACCTCTTCCTCCAACTCTGAGCTTCTGGAAGGACTCCCTGTTGGCTTAACCCCACCAGAAGCCAGGAGAGAAAGGGGCCTGGTGCGTTCACATGGGTCAGCCCCAGGACAGGTGAAGAAAAGGGACAGAGAGTGGACTCAGAAGGCATTGTCCTGTAGCACCATGCTGCAGACTTGCAGGTCTTTGTGACACTCAGTATCGTCACCAGGCTGTTGTCTCCAGATTGTTACCATAGTTCTTCTCCCTGCTGGAAAGCTCTGGCTCCTGCCTGCTCCAGGCCAGCTCCATCTTCACTTGGGCTCAAGCCAGCTGCCATCTCCTCAGACGGTCTCTTGACCCTCTACAAACCACAGGAGTCCCCACTCTCTAAAAGGTAAGCCTCCTACTGGCACTGTGTCTCCCACAAAGTAAGTACTCCATGAATATGTGTCCACTTATCTACAGGACTTCTGTGATTGAATGTGCTGACATTTGCCCAACCCAAACCAAACATCTGTATTTATTAATTCATCCACCCATACATCTGTGATCCATGATTCAGGCATCCATGCATCCATCCATAGATATAACCAAGTATCCATCCATCCATCCATCCATCCATGCATTCATCCAAGGACCCATCCACATATCTAAGTGTCCATGATCTATCCGTTATCCATCCAACCATCCAAGCATCCATCCATCCACTCGTCCAAGCATCCATACAGCTATCCATCCATCTCACCATCCATCCACCCATCCACCTATCCACCCACCCATCCATCCATCTATCCATCCATCCACCTAACCATTCACTCATCCATCCATCCATCCATTCACCTATCCACCCACCCAACCACCCACCCACCCATCCATCCACCCACCTATCCATCCATCCATCCATCCATCCATCCATC
Source organism: Prionailurus viverrinus (assembly GCF_022837055.1). Classification (NCBI taxonomy): domain Eukaryota; kingdom Metazoa; phylum Chordata; class Mammalia; order Carnivora; family Felidae; genus Prionailurus; species Prionailurus viverrinus. Next base: position 3,477,007 of record NW_025927609.1, on the reverse strand, counting down.
CATTCACCTATCCACCCACCCACCCATCCATCCATTCATCCATCCACCCATCCATTCATCCATCCATCCATCCATCCATCCATTCATCCATCTATCCATCCACCCACCTAACCATTCACTCATCCATCCATCCATTCACCCATCCACATACCCATCCACCCACCTATCCATCCATCCATCCACCCATCCACCCATCCACCCATGCACGCATCTACTCATCCAGCCACCCATCCATTCATCCATCCTTCCATCCATCCATCCATCCCTCCATCCATCCATCCGTCTATCCATCCAACCACCCACCCATCTATCTATCCATCCACCCACCCATCCACCCATCCATTCATCCATCCACCCATCTACTCATTTAAGATATATTCTCTTATCCCTTTCAGCACCACCATCACTTTACCAGGTGCCTGTGGCTAATGACATGAACCTCTTTAACTTCTCTGACTTCTTTTCTTGGAGGTTGTGTGAAGAAACACACAAAGTGACACTGAGATGCAGATACCCTGGAGAAAGCTTTGCCTCTTAGGTCACCATAGCCCATCTCCACACTAAGGCAAAGTAGCTCTCTCTCTGACCAAGGGTCCAGGATGAACACTTTCACACCCACCATGGGATGGGCAGGCAGGGAAGCCCTAACTGGTTGTGGCAGTTTTTCTTATTCTCCACCCCCAGTTAAAGCAAAGAATAGAAGGCAGAGAGCTCTGGGGCATATCGTCTGGGTTTTATTTGTTCACTTAAAGATAGCTTTTTTTTTTCCTGTCTCCATGAGGCAGCTAAGTAGATTTAACAATGATTCATTAAAGTTCTGTCTACAGAACATCAAATCTGTCAGTGGAAAGGTTTACATTGTCAAATTACTAGATATTTATTCCACCGAGTAACTAACTTTTCCACTGAAGCAATGGTTTTCTTGTTCTGTGATACTCATACCTTAATAATGTGCTATTACATAACATATTAATAACATTCTGCAAACACCATAACTCAGTTAAGGAGCATTTCTAAGTAAGCCTTGCATGACTTCCCAAAGATGTTTGCCTTTTCTAGTTAGATGGCATTTCATGCACCATTTTCTTTCTCAAAGCTGGAAAATGAGCGGAAAGCCAGGATATAAGCCACCTTATGGAACAGGGCAAATGACGTCATTTGTTGGTAACGTGGGATGTGCATTATTATTACCATACCCATGTGCCTAATAACGGCATCCCTTAAAGGAATCAATCTGGGTTACAAAACGATAAAAATGAATGTTTCCAGACTCCCGAAGGACTGTGTGTTTTCTTAAGCCACCGTTAAGAGGTTTTCATGGAGTAGGTCATGGAGGGTGTATGTGTTTTCTAGGCGGGGTGAGATTAATCAGCATGCGCCAGAAGGCAGATACATGTCGACTCCCCATTGGTGCTAAATGGGCTTGGGAATAGGATCTTCCGGTACATGCACACATGTACACACACACACACACACACACACACACAGGAAAGCTGCCTCTAATGGCCCACGTCTCCTTCCCAGAACCATCAATCTCTGAGCTCTGTGATCTCACTTGCAAATTCTGTTAAGAAGCAATGTCTCATCCTCATGATGGGGAAAGGAGCATGTGACAACAAGGGGATGCCATGTTTCAGCTCTGTAACAGAGAGGTGTAGGGGAACGCAGAGGACAGCTTGCTTCAGTGGGCAATCTGCAAATGATAGCTTGTATGTCAATAGAAAACCAATACTGAGGGTTAATTTCTACAAGGACGTCCCATATGCCCTGAAGGTTAGTGTTGGGCTATTTTGGGGGGGAGGGGGAGAGAGAGAATCCCAGACGGCTCTGCACTGTCAGCACAGAGCCCGACGTGGGGCTTGAACCCATGAACCGTGAGATCATGACCTAAACTGCAATCAAGAGTCGGATGCTCAACTAAGACCCTCAGGTGTCCTGTTGGGCTATTTCTGAGCAAAGTCCTGAAGCTGGCTCTGCTGACCTACAAAGAACAGAGACTGCCTCCTGGCCGCAGCTGCCCCCCACAGAGGGCCGACCACAGCCCACAGGATAGGCTTCTCCAAGCTCGAGGCCCAGTGGGTCCCAGGAGGACAAAGTGACAGCAAGGGCTTTAGCACCGGCCTGCGGGAGACCTGCCCCAGGAGCAGACCCCGCCCCACATACTTTTATAAAGCTGTGGGTTTCACCAGGTGGGCTCCGAAGGGCCCCGCTTAGGCTAGCTGGGGCTGGCCTGGGGACGCAGGAGGGGCAGGTCACTTTGGATGAAGGGCAAGGTGAAGGCTACCTTTCAACAGTGAGCTCTGACGTTGCCATTTCAACCTTGGGCCTCCCACCAAGAGGTCCGCTGCTTCGTTCTGAATCAGTGCGCGTTCCTTCTCGGCCAGCATCGTCTTCATTTTTATACCTGCCTGGGTGTGAGGCCTTCCCTGGCTGGTCTGGCAGGTCCCTTCCCAGCGTGTCTATTCCCTCACTAGCCTTTGATGGGAGCCACTTGCCGCCCGCACAGGAAGCTCTCACGAGAACATCCTTCCTACTGTCTCAGTCTTTCCACAGGCTCCGAGTCCTGCCCCAGCCTGGGCAGGAGAAGGGCACCCGTCCAGGCCCTGCATCGCACGCGGTGCAGACAAAGAGCCGCACAGCCCCTGAGCTCCACAGAAGAAGGCTAACTCCCCAGACACTGCCGGGCAGGGAGCCTGGGGCGGTCCCGGAGCCGGGCAGCTCACGCCATGTGCTGGGTCACCCTGGCAGCCTGCCCAGCTGGACACTGCAGGGTCAGATGTCCCCCTCCTCACCTCTGCATCCGGGTGGCCCGGCCCTGAGATCCCGCCCACCCCAACAGCAGGACCCGTGGATCCCGGACTTGAACAATTAAGCAAAGGATGAAGGGCGGCGGGAGCCAGATTTCCCACCATGGCCGGTGGGGGGGGGGGGGGGGGACAGAAGCAAAAGGAGGGGCCGGAAAGATCCCTTTGTGTGGTAATGGGTTAAAGTTGAAGATGCCAGTATGGTCGCATCTGATGCAATATAGATACAGAGGCTGTGAGTCTGTGCCTACACACGGGTCAGTATATCCACATATACTTTCTTGCTCTGTCAGTTGAGGCAGCCCAGAAGCAGTGAGCCCACCCAGCCCGGGTGTTGGTCTCATACACCATCCTCCAGTCCGAGGCCCCAGGGCTCCCGGGGAAATGGCTGATCCAGGACTAGGGCAGGAATTACACGAGATAAGCCGAGTATCTTGCAGCTGTAGAAAGTAAGGAATTAGGAAGGAAAGAAGGAGGGAGGGAGGGGAGGGAAGGAAGGAAGGAAGGAAGGAAGGAAGGAAGAAAAGAAGGAAGGAAGGAGAGGAAGGGAAGGAGGGAGGAAGGGAGGGAGGAAGAGCCCACATACAGGAATGTCAAAGGGACCCAGGAGCCTATTGAAGGAGCTCCCAGTGACCAAGACTGGGACAGTTGGAGCAAGAAAATAAACAGTGGGTTATAACCCAGAGAAGAAACTGAATATCCAAGAGCCCGTACAGAGAAAATAAATGGTTGAATAAACAAATACGTAGGGGGAGAGCAGGCCAATTTCCCACGCAGAAGAATTCAGAACCCCTTCTGTGAATGGACGGGGGCCACGCCTCACTCTCCTCCCACGCAGACTGGGCTCAGTGACCTCCCCCCAAAGAGGACACTGTGGGAGGGCACGATGGGGTGGCTTTGCAGGGAAGCCGCCTGACAGACATGTCCCAGCCCGGGGATCGGGCTCGGTGCCGACAGTGACGGGGCGTGTTGACAGCACACGCCCTGGTCACGACACGGTCGAAATGGCTCTTAACCTCTGTGGCCTTCCTCCCCCTGTGCACACCCCAGTCTCATCATGAGAAAAACACCAGCCAGATCTCAGCGGAGGGGTGGCACAGCTGACGAGGGCTTCTTAAAACTGACAAGGTCGTCGACAGCCGGGAAGGTCTGAGACACCGTCACAGCCCAGAGGTGCCTCAGGAGACCTGATGACCGAATGTAAGGGGACTTCCTGGGTGGGATCCCGGAACAGACCAAGGATATTAGGGAAACAAAATAAGACAAAAACGAAACAAGAAACCCTGACCAAGGCTTGGACTTGCCACAAGAATACAGTTATCAAGGGGGTGCCTGGGGGGGGGGGGGGGGCTCAGTCGTTTGAGCGACCGACTTCGGCTCAGGTCAGGATCTCACGGTTCGTGGGATCCAGCCCCACACCGGGCTCTGTGCTGACAGCTCGGAGCCTGCTTGGGATTCTCTCTCTTGTCTCTCTCTAGCCCTCCCGCAGTCGTCATCTCTCTCCCTCAAAATAAACAAACTTAAAAAAAAATTTTTTTTTTAAAGAATACGGCATCCATAGCCGCTCACTGTGACAAGTGTAGCTCACGAAGAGAGGGCACTCCCAACGGGGACACCGTGCAGGGTATACGAGAGCTTTCTGTAGGACCTTTGCAAGTTTTCTGTAAGCCTGGAGCAGTTCCACCATAAAACCTTGGTTTTATAAACGTCATGAACTGTTCAGCCTGTGACTCACGGGTCGTATTGCCTGGGCAGTGACCCAGACACCTCGGCCCCTGCTGCAGTGACTCACGCTGGGCCCCGTGTGGCCCTCCGGGTTCCCTCCGGGACACTGCTCACCCAGCGCCCAGGAAGGTACCCTCTGCTCGGGTCACAGGGCCGACAGGACGGGGGCTCCGGACCGCCAGCCAGCCCTGGCACGGGCCTCAGGGGGAAGGGGCGTTGGCGGAGGAGAGACAGATGGATAGACAGACACAGATTGAGACCCGGATCAGGGCAAATCCAAGCGTCCTGATACCCCTGGATGTAAGGAAGCCCTGCTCCGCGCCTCGGATCTGACGTTTTACCCTGCGTGCCGTCCTGTGCTTTAGAACAGGGAGAAATTCGGAAAGCCATGTCTCGCATCGTCGAAAAATTGGAATTTTTATGGGGCACGTCCAGAGGAGAAGCTCAGACTGTGTGCCGAAGCACCGAGCTTTCGTCTACACGGTGGCTGGACCCCCTTGAGTCCCCCTGGCGTGTTATGCGGCTGAGGACTGGCCGGCCCTCGGAGGGCACCGTGGAGTTTGCTGCTAGGCTACTCTGTGCTCGAGGGGAAGGAGGGGCAGGAAGTAGATTCTCGCAGAGGACACCGACGACACCCCAGGCGTGTCCTGTGACCACAGTTACAGAACTCCTCCTGTTCAAATGCCACCGAAATGCGGACGGCTGGTCGCCAGGGAGATGGCCTTTGGGAAGGGTGGCTCTGTGCACACAGGCGTCCCAGCGGGGCTCTGGCCGATGCGTCAGCGGGATGGGCTCCTTTCCTGGAAGGCGGAAGGCGTGGGGGGGATGGGAAGCCCTTGCCGGGTCCCAGGTGATTCTCATTAAGGACGGAAGTGACCCCGGGGGCGGGGGGGGCCACCCTCCCAGCAGCCACACTTCGCTGGGCGTTAGAAATTTTCTGTCGTGTTCAACTTGCTCTCAAGGGGCCTCTTTAGCAACCCTTAAACCTCCGCTGCCCCGAGGGGGACAAAACCACCACTGCCATGGCAACCGTGATCTCGTGCCTGTCATACAGCAACCGAGCCTCACAGGGCTTCCACACAGCGGTGTCAATTCTATCCACATACATTAGAAAGCACGGGGCGCCTGGCATCCGACCTCGGCTGAGGTCATGATCTCGCGGTTCGTGGGTTCGAGCCCCGCGTCGGGCTCTGTGCTGCCAGCTCAGCCTGGAGCCCGCTTCGGATTCTGTGTCTCCCTCTTTCGCTCTCTCTCTCTCTGCCCCTCCCCTGCTTGTGCTCTTTCTCTCTCTCCCTGTCTCTCAAAAATAAATAAACACTAAAAAAATATTTGAGAGAAAGAGAAAGAAAGAAAGAAAGAAAGAAAAGAAGGAAGGAAGGAAGGAAGGAGAGGAGGAGGGAAGGAGGGAGGGAGGGAAGGAAGGAGGGAGGGAAGAAGAGAAGGAGGGAAGGAAGGAGGGAAAGAAGGAGGGAGGGAGGAAGGAAGGAGAGGAGGAGGGAGGGAGGGAGGGAAGGAAGCATAAAGAGTCAGGACGGGGAAGAAGAAAGGCACGGATAGTCATGCCAGGTGCTGTATGTATACACCTCTACCATTTAATCTTTGCAAAGGCCCTGTGGGCCCATTTTACAGAGCGGAAAACTGAGGCTTAGCAATTCAGCCAGTGTTGCCCAGCAAGGAAGAGCTGGACTCCTGGTCCCAGGACCCGCGGCCCTGGTCAGCCCGGCCTCCTCGCACACGTCACTTGCTTGCATCCACGTCAGTCAGCTCTCGCCACAGCTTTTGATCCTCCGGTGGCTTCCGTCACACCTGGAATAGAGCCCCAAATCCTGCCAAGCCGGCCTCTCTGACCCCTGCCCGCTCCTCTGCCTCCCCCACCCGACCCGTCTCCCCACCCCAGCGCTGGCTGCGTCTGGCTTCTCTTCGTCTGGCTCTCCTTTCCGATGAGTCTCCTTCACTTGACTCAGTGTCTGCTCAAATGTCACCTCCTCCGTGATGACTTCCCTGACCACAATATCTACAATGTCAGCCTAAGAAACTCTCTATCCTCTTTCTCTGCTTTATTTGTCACGTTACGGGTCTTATCTCTGTCCTGGTGTTGTACATCTATTTATACGACGTCTTGTATGGTGTTTCCTCCATTGCCTATCTCCCCGCCAGAATACAAGTCCTGGGGCAGGGGGGTGTTTGTGGTCGGTTTCCCCACCAGAATATACGTCTCAAGTTGGTGGAACTGTGCATGCCTTATTTACTGATAGAGCTTTCCTCCAGCCGCCCCGGAGAGAGGGGCTTAGACTGTGTGTGTGTGCTGGGGGGGGCGGGCGGCAAAAGTGTGTCTGCTTTTGTTTTATATCCTCCTCTCTGTCTGCCTCTGAGCTCATCAGAGAGCAGAACCAGCCCCACAAATCTTTGCCCCAAGCCTGCTCCAGGCTCCCAGCTCCCTGCCCTTGGCCCCGTGCTTCACCCCGACCAATGCTCGGTGAGCTTTATTTGCTGTCGTCTGAACCGGGCTGGACCCAGAGGTCGGAAGGCCTGATGGATCCCGTCAGTTCACCTGCTTCACGCTTGGCCTTCGTGAGGTTCCGGTCAGAAACAGGCCATGAGAGACGCCGGTAAACCCTTTTGATTCCCCCCGTCTCCCACCTCGCCTAATTTCGTAGTGGAAGCTTCTTGGAAAATCTCCAGGCTTATCTGGTCCACTGATCAAGAAAAATGCTCTCCTTCACTTAAGGGTGTCATGATGGTGGTAAGAATAAGCCAGGGGCCCGGCGGCCAGGGGGAGGAAGGAAGGAAGGAAGGTAAGAAGGAAATCCACTGGTGTGGCGGGGGGTGCGGAGGGTGGAGGGGGGCGGGAGGGCAAGTTAAGGGAGCTGTAGAACCAAGCAGGGGTGGGGGGTGTCCAGGGGGTGATAAAGCTGTCCTCTGGCAGCCGTAACCCAGCCCAGCTGCAGTCTGGAGAGACGGACTGGAGGCACCTTTCTGAGGGGGGGCGGCCCAAGGCGCACGAGCCGACGCCGGGAACTTCACCCGGTCCCGGGCTCTCAGACCCAGATGATTTAAATGAACAAATACCAGTAACAGCTCAGTTGCTAAGAAAGAAAACAAAAAAAGGAACGGGCTTTTCCTACTGTTAAGATCTCTCTTTGCCATCACGCTACCGTTTGCAAACTCTAGTCTGGCACCTGTTGGCGGAGGGGCGCGTTGGGTTTCTGCGCTTGCGTTTGGCGGAAGCTCGAGAAGACACCGGCAGGAAGGAGCCGCGTCCCCCACCTGCCGGGAGGATTCAGAGGCCCCTCCCGTTGGCCTCATACACCTCTGGTTTGGGTCCCGTGGGAGAGAGAGGGCGGCTCTCGGGTCAGGGGACAGGGAACCTCCAGCTCCTGTGGACAGGCGGGCACTTAGGAAATTAACCACAAATGCACAAGAGGCGTGGCCAGGGCGGGACTTGGAGTTCACGGAAGAGGTTCTTGCACTAAAATGCGTACCGGCTCTGACCCCTTAGAACTCGCATTGGGCGGATCTTTAAGGTACCCGAAGGCGTTGTGGAAGCCATCCAAAATCACAAGCCTCGCGCTCAAGGACCACCCAGGAGGAATCCCACTGAGCCGGAGTGCTAGGGTCTGTGGACACACACCGTCGGTAAATAACCAAGGACAGGTCTGCATAACAATGACTCTGGGCCCTATTTCTGGAAATGACGTCATCGGCCTGCCGTGGATCCCACGCACGGCCACCGGGTCAGCCTGGGCCGGGAGGTCATTTGGGTTCTCGGACCAGCCTGGATCCTGACTTAAAATTCTGCAGGTGCCCCACACGGTCACCGAGGGAGCTGCCGCACGCAGGGGGCGCGAAGGACCCACTCGGTGGCCCAGCACGGTCTCCAGCACCTGCCCAGGGGCCCGGATAGAAAGAAGCCAGCGTGCTGGGCGGGTGTCTGGGGCAGCCATGTCCCCACTTGCCAAAGAACCTGGGGTGACGGGGGCCGAAATGAGGGCGGGGTGGGTTGGCAACATGGGACCCCCCTCAGGTGACTCGGGCCGGTGTGCACGAGCCCCCACTCGGCCCACCTTCACACACCTGGAACCTCCTCTCGTTTTCAACGACGAGCCTGGTCTGTGCCCTTCTGGCAGTTAACACAGCTCTGGGAACCAGAACGCGCTCTCCACTCTGCCCCCGACCCGATCACACGGAACACGGTCCAGAGAGACTGGGGGTCGCCTCACAGGCCGGCAGCCCCCGACCCAGGGCACGTGTCAGTCAGTCGCACTCACCTCCGACCTCGGAGCTCCTCGCAGAGAACGGCCTGAGACGCCAGCCAAGGTCCCTCGAAAGGGTTTGCAAGTCGAAAACGCACAGCGGTCCAAAGGGTGGGTGGCGGCCGCGGTCAGCACTGGTCTGTGCGACAGGTCGGGGAGCACGAAGCCTCGGTGGAAAGTTGAGGGGGTCTGCCCGGCAGACCTGCGCAGGGACAGGTGAGGGTGCCCCAGAGAGCCCACCATCAGCTGTCAGCTGACCAGGCCCCGGGGCTGCAGTGCACGACTCCTGAGCTCCCGGTGTGCCCCTGTCCAGCTCCGCAGGGCAGACGGGAACCAAGTTCACCCCGAGGCTGGAGGGCGAAAGACGCCCTTGCAGGGTCAGCACGAGGCAGCCTTTCCGTCCTCGGAAACGTCACCGTAGCCAAGGCGTCGAGGATGCACGGTTGGCTCCCAGGACCCTCTTAACGTCCATTAAGGGCAAGGCCAAAAATTCAGCACAGGCCACGTGCAGAAGGAAGGCTTCTTTCTTTCTTCTTTTTTTAATTTTTTTTATCATAGATGGTACTTCCTTTCCAAGCTGAAAGGAAACCCAGAGTGACCCCCAGAAGACTAAGAAGGGCCTTGATTCTTCACACACCTAAGAAGCACATTATAAAGACACCATGAATAAAGCTGAGAGATAAGCCAGCAACTCGGAGGAAATATTTGTAAAATACACGATGGCCGATGAGCTGCTATCTTTTGCACACAAGGAGCCGGTTAAAAAAAATCAATAATAAGGGATGCCTGGGTGGCTCAGTCTGACTTCGGCTCAGGTCATGATCTTGCAGTTCATGGGTTCGAGCCCCCCCACCGTCGGGCTCCGTGCTGACAACTCGGAGCCTGGAGCCTGCTTCGGATTCTGTGCCTCCCTCTCTCTGCCCCTCCCCTGCTCATGCTCTGTCTCTCTCTCTCTCTCAAAAATGAATAACATTAAAAAGAATGTATTTTAATCAATAATAAAAAGATTTTTTTAATAAAACAAAGGGCAAAGCAAATGGATTTGCCACAGAAACACAAACGGCCCACAGTCCGGAGAGACGTCTCCCCTCGCTCGTAAGCACAGACATGCAAGTCGAAACAAGACGTCTCTTCCCTCTTCAGACTGGAAAACAAACAGGATTAAGTCGATCTTATTTTGCGGAGAGTGTGGCGACACGGCACCCCCGCTTTCTGACGGCGGGCACGTACGTCAGCCGCACCGTCACAGACGGCAATCAAGCAAAATAAAAAATTGAGCTGTGCACACACTCCCACCCAGAGGTCTGACTTCCAAGAATGAGTCGCACAGAATAACAGCACAACTACCCAGGGATACACAGCGGGTTCTTTTTGCACCACGGGCAACCACGATGTGCTGGGAAGATCTCCAGGCCCGTCCCGTGGGGAACCGGCGAACGAGGGAAGAGAAACGAACGTACGCGTGTCAGGGACCCGCGGGGCGCGGGTTCGGAAGAGGGGACGTCCCCACCTCCGGATCCGGATGGGACTTTGCCTCTTCCACTGCACCGTTTGAAGCATTTACAACCGGTCATAATTCTGTAATGACCAAAGCCATAAAAAGAAACAAGCTGATGTGGGTATAAATCAAACGCCAGGAACGCTGGCACCCGGATGGCTGCTGCCTGCACGTTTCTCCTCCCTTTGCCCCGGAGCTCGGGGCAGGCCGGTTCTCAAACTCTTGGCGCATCCTGCCGAACGGCTCTCCGCGACGGTGAGAGCCGTTTGTGGGGTATTCGGTGCGTTATGTACGTGTGAAGCAGGCGGGTCCCTCCGAGAGGCTGGCGGTGCGGCTGTCAGAGTGTGACGCGCCTGATCTCTGGGCAGTTCATCCGTTTCCCTGCCCCACGGTGCTCCCACAGTCCAGGGCGCTCCAATCCCCCTTCATAAGGCCGCTTATGTGTATGGGGGGCACTAATACACTCTGCTTGTTCAACGTGCTCATTCGGCGCCCCCCCCCCACCCATGGTTCGGAAAAAGAGTTGGCAGAGGAGGCGGTTGGATCCTTTTCAGAATGGTTATTACCAACACCAGGTAGACCCAAGAAAGAACAGGCAGGCGGTGTCCTCAGGGCACAGCAGCCCGCTGACCCATTTCCCCGCCCCGCCCCCCAGTCCCAGTCCAGGCGCTCCGCCAGGAGCCAGCGCTGGGCGCTGCTGGCCACAGGGGAAGACGCCGTGCCTGGCCCGGCCACTCCGGACACGCATCTCCCTCTGCGGTTGGATGCATCCTCTAGACTTTTCCCGAGTGCCCGAACCCCCTTCCTCATCTCTGCATCCTTGCTGGAGACTGCCCACCCTGAAGGGACAGGGCAGACCCTCTCTCCTCCCCGTGTGGCTTCGTCTCCTTGAGCCGGAGATGAACAGCTGTGGGACCCGGGGACCGGGGCCCGGCCCCTCCAGCCCCGGTCTCGGCTCCGTCCCTGTCATCTCCATTTTGGCCCTGATGCCTTACTCTGGCGTCTCCCTCGGCACAGTCCTTGTGGCAGATTAAAAGGGTAGGTTCCGCGCACAGGAACGAGCTTGAGTGTGGTACCCGAAGAAATGTGGTCGACGTGCGGGCCAGAGACGGAGGCTGGACCCAGCCGTGGCTCTCAGACGCGGGGGGACTTTGCGCCTCTGGGGGCTCCTCCTCCCCCTTCCCCGTGAGAGTCGGGCAGGATCTGGCACTCGGACCGCCCAGACAATCATAAGCTTCCTTCCCTGGGACTCCCCCTGGGACTAGGCGAACGCAGCGGCCAAGTTCCTATAACGCTCTTGGGGCTCCTGCCCCCTGCCCCCAGCCCACCTGGCAGAGGCAGGCGGTTTCTTTCGTTTTTGTCTCGATTCTGGGAACTTACGTTGGCTGCATTCCTGGTGGCCAAGCCAGGGTCGGGAACACAGGTCAAGGACACCGGGGCGACGCTTGGGCTGATTTGGTGCACAGGGGGTAGAACTGGCCCCTCCGAGCCTACCCCAGGGGCCGTCCAGGATGAAGGAGCGTGAATTTAGGCAGGGCCACGTTATATAAAAGGGAAGGAGAGCAAAAAGCAGAAATAATGCCAACCTAAGCAATGAGCAGAAAGGAAAGATCTGAGCAACCTCCCAAGTGGTTACAGGTTCCGGCCACTTCTCACGGCCCTGGTCCAACCACCAGTGTTCTTAGCAAACGCTAAGAACCGTAGGGGTGGGTTCTCGGCTCTCCCTGCCGCAGCCCTGCTGGCCAGCAGCGGGATGATCCTGTCCAAACACCAACACTCGAGTAGACCACATCCCGTGGGGCTGGCCAGGGAGAGTGCCACCGGGTCACTTGCACGGTCCACGTGGGGGCCTGCCGCCCCCTCGTCTCTGGGACCTCACTTCCCACTCCAGGCCCCCTCTGTCCACTCCCTCCCGCCCACCGGCCGCACTGGCGTGGAGGTTCTCCACCCTTCGCTAGAAGGTTCTTTCCTTCTGGCTCCCCGATGCCTGTGTGCTGTCTACGTCAGCTCCCCACATGCCCCAGTTTGTATCTCCTTCCCCCGTGACTTCTCTCCTTCGCACTCGTCATGACCCCACAGGCCACAGGTCACATTTGTCTGTCCCGTCTCGTCTGTGTCCCAGCGAAACGCCAGCTCCTCCAGGCCCAAGACCGTGTTTCTTCTCTCCTGACCGCCAGCTCCTAGAGACGCAGCGACGCACAGTGAAGACAGTGCTGGCTAGATCCGCCGGCCCGCTCGGGAATAAGGTGACGGCGGGTAATCCTCTTGGGCCCCCAACGGCAGCAGGCTCCCTGAACGAGAATGTGTGTGCAGGGCCGGTCCAGGAAACACTGAGGAGAGTGATTATTATTCTGAATCCAGACCCAGCCAGCCAGTGTGAGGACGCCCCCCCCCCCCCCTCGCCCGGGACGCCGGGAGCAGTCACAGAGCCCCACGCTCCGATCTGGGACCCAGAGCTCCGTGGAGAGCCACACACGGCCTTTCCGGGGCGCCAGAGGGAGATGATTGGAGAGGGTCAGACCAGATGACTGTAAGACACGGGGAATAAACAAGCACCGGGCTAATGAGCCATCTGCTGGGTGGTGAGATTCCCACACCACACAGCGCACCAGCCCCACGGACCCATCGCTGGCTTAGCCCAAACAGCATCAGAACATTCGACAACAAAACTGAACCATGACAACAGTGCTTGCTCCAATTTTCTGGGGGCACGTGATCACAGCTGTGAGTCAGGTGACCGACGACAGCCACCCAAACGAGGCCACCCCCGCACCAAAGTTCCCTTGCTGCCCTCTATCTCCCCCTAGTCACTTCTGAATCGAGTCTCGTGTGCCCAGGCTCTGACGTGGCCCCTTCGCTGGGCTGGAGGCCAAGGCAACGCTACGGGGACATGAAGCCACACGTGCCTGACTGTCCAAAGGCTGAGGGAAGACCACTTTGCCTAAAGACGATGAGCCCCACCTTCCCTGGGGCTCCAGCCTGGCCAGTGCTCCGCGTGGCTGGGGTGGGGGGGGCTCTGGAAAGCCTGGGCACCAGGTGAAAACCGGGTGGCCAGAGAAGGCAAAGGAGGTGACCGTTGGCAGTGGTCAGGCTGGCTCGGGCCGGCGTGGAGGGCGGGAGGAGCCTGTGTGCACCGGGCCCTCTCAAAAAGCAACACCCGGTTTTCACCAGCCCTCCCCCCATCGGGTTCCCACTGGGAGATCCCAGAGAACTGGGAGCCACAAAGGAGCCCCCACTGTGGTCTGCAGATCTCTCGCTGCCTGAAATCCCTTCTCTTTCCCTCCTGCCTTTCCCACACTCCCTGTAGCCACGAACCAGGTGTGGGGAGGGTGGGCAGAACAGCGCGGAAACCAGCACAGAGCCGGTGGCTGGGTAATCCTCACTCTGGCTCCAGTAAGGACAGAAATAAAATTGCCATTTCAGCTCTGGGTGCAGCTGGGAGAGGCTGTCAGTCCCGAGGATGTACGGAAAACTTAGGCGAGGGAGGTGCATGAATGAGAAGCAACTTTTCTCATTTCCTCGTCAAATTAGGCGAGGATAGCAATCGCAGCAGGGGGAGGCTGAACCCAGGGGAGCTGCCCGATGTGAAATGGGGCCCGGGGTTGGCTAATGACTGCAGGTAGCCTGGGGCGGGGGGGCGGGGGGGGGTGCCCCCAGTCCCTGATGTGTTTGATTAGCCACCTGGGGCAAAGGAGTCACTATGGGCAACTGTCCGTGTGGGGAGGTGACCAGCCTGCAGCCAGAGGGGGTCGCTATGGGATTTTCTGGCCGGCGGAGGGGTGACCAGCCGGCAGCTAGAGGGGGTTACTGTGGGAATCTGGTCACATGGGGAGGTGACCAGCCTGCAGCCAGAGGGGTCACTCGCTATGGGCACCTGTCCAGAGGTCACTTGGAGATAGGCTTCTCTCTTGGCCTGGTCCCCAAGGAGGCTGGAGTCAAGCGGAAGAAGAGGGGGTGTGCCCTAATGTGGGAAGGGAGGGAAGAGGGAGGAGGGAAGAGGTGGGAGGAGGAGGGAGGGAAGGGGAGGAATCGGGAGGGAGGGGGAGGTGGAGGAGGGAGAGAGGAGGTGGGAGGGAAACGGGGGAAGGAGGAGGGGGCGGAGGGAGGAGGGGGGAGGCCGAGGCCGGAGGCGGAGCACGAGCCTAGACGCGCGCGCCAGAGGCGGCGGCAGAGCCCGCACCGGTGCGGCGCGGCGCTCTGGTTGGCTGGTCTCCTCCTCCCTCCCGCCGCCGCCCCCTCCTCCCTCCCACTCCCCGCCCTCCCCGCGGCGGCTGGCGTCGAGAAAGTACAGTAAAAAGTCCAAGTGCAGCCGCTCGGCGCACAAGATGGGGTCCGGCTCCTCCAGCTACCGGCCCAAGGCCATCTACTTGGACATCGATGGGCGCATTCAGAAGGTAGCCTCCTCCCCGCCCTTGCAGCCCCCGCTGGGTGCCCCCACCCCTGTGCTCCGTCCGCGCCTCCCACCCCCCTCCCCTCGTCAGCACCGTGGCCCTGCGATCCCGGGCAGTGGCCCCTCCCCGGGTGAAGGGCGACGCGCGGGGGGAGGGGGGGTCGCCGCGGCGGGTGGGGGACCGTCTCGTCTGTGCGTCCGCGCGTGGTGGGTCCGGGCTGCAGCCTCTGACAACTTGGGCTGGGGGACGGCGGGGCCCTGCGGAACTGGCATCCCCACGCCTCGGGCCCCGTGGAAAGGGGACGACCCACGCGGGGGTATTTTTTCCGCCTCATGGGCAGAGCTTTCTCTGTAATAGATCTCATCCGGTTGAGTTTGCATGTTCAGAGGGCTGATACGTTAAGCCTTTCGTTTCGCTCGAAACGACCCCGAAGCAGACACAGCTGAGCCAGTGGGCAGCGATGGGCAGCCCTGGGGGATGTGGTCCCCGCGCAGGGATGGTGACCGTGGCACTGAGGGTGACCGAGTATGCCGCCCCCCCCCTCCCCCCAGCCAGTAGCAGTGCCTCCTGCCCAGTGGGGAGCAGGTGCGGAGGGGGGATGGGGGTCTTAGAGAGAAGCGACCCTCGTACCTGCCCCCACTCCCTCCGTGTCCCCTCCCAGGCGGGCGGTCAGCTCTGACCGCAAAGGGGGCTCCCTGAGGCTGCTCATCCCCCCCACCCCCCCACAAAGCGACAGGCTCTGTGGTCCCTCTGCCCTTCTCTGGAGACATGAAGCCCTCCAGATGTCCAGTGACCCTAACCAACTTGAGTCTCATAGGAGAGGCTTCTGGGACAGACCCCCCCCCCCTTTGTCCCGGGCCCCTCCCTTTCTAAACCCCTGGCCTGAGCCCAGAGAGTCCTGGACCCGTGCCTCTGATTGGCAGAGAGGGACAATAAGAAAGCTGGCTTGGAGGGGGGATTTTCAGCTCTTCCTGAAGGCCCCGGGGGAGGGGGGGAAGCCACCGTGAGGCAATGACTCCCATTCTTCAGCTGCACATTTCACGGAAGCCCCCGTAGCTGCCGTCTCTCCCCTTCTCTTCTCCAGGACCCCCCACCCCCACCCCTGCCAGGAAGCCAGGGGAGGGTGTCCCCGCCAGTCACAGAGTAGGCAGGGGGCAGGAGAGGGTCTCTCCGAGAGATCTGGAGTGCCTCTGCCAGCTTGCCAACAAGCCACCCTACCCTCACTGCCACTGTCCCCATGTCCGTCCCGGGGACGTGAGAACCCACCCTTCCCCCACCCCAGCCCGCCCTGGTCGAATCAGAGAGCAGGGAACAGGAAGCATCTGCAAGGGCAGGCTGGCAACCCTCTCGTTTCATGAGTGCTGGGCAGGTGGTCAGGACGGGCCTCCGGCCCCCCGACTTCCAGGACTGGGCGTTTGCCGGACCGCTCAGGAGCCTCAACGGCCTCCTCAGAGGAAGAAACGGCCCCGCGTCAGGTGCACGCACACGCAGCCCCACACACGCACTTACACGCGTGCACGCGTGCTTCCACGCACAATGTGCGCACGAAACCATGCGTGCACACAGCACACACGTGCACAAACACAAACCCGCACACCCGCCTGCACACACACGAGCACACGCTCTCCCGCCCTGCCGGATGAGACTTCTCTGAGGCCGGCCCCCTCGATCTTTCGAAAGAGGTGAGATGAGACCCTGCCGCAGGGTCAGCACTGACAGCTTCTCCCCCAGAGCTTCCCAAAGGTCTCCCCGAGAAGCTGGATCGGAAGCGGGTGAAAGGCGGAAGGCAGGTGTCGGAGGGTGCGAGGGGAGGGCTGAGTCTGGGGGCTCCGCCGGCGGTGCGGGCAGGCTGGCATGTAGGAGCAGACGCACCTGGGGTGGTGGCGACTTCCAGAAGGCAGCCCTTGAAGGCACACCCGCCATCAGGAGCGGGGAGGCCGCGGCCTCCGAGGGGCCCGATCTGCTTCCCCGGGGCGGCTCCACCCCTTCCCGTGGTTCTGAGCAAGTCCCCCCGCGGCGGAGCTGGCCTCCGCATCCGAAAAGTGGGACAATCGCATCTGCTTTAGAGACTGGCCTGGGAAGCAGCAAGAGCGGGCGGCCAGAGCGCCTGGGGCTGCGGGACCAGGGTGGGCATCGGGCGCCCACCCCCGGCTCCGGCCACGAACGGCCTCTGGCCGCGGCGCGCTGGGGAGGGGAAGTGCGGACAGGCGTCTGCAGCGCCTGTTACTGTTCCTCGACCTTGCTCGGAGCGCTCTGCCTTTGCCCTTGACGCTGTTGGAGGCTCGGCTGGACTTGCAGCCCTGGGCAGAGCCACGCATTTGGGGTTTCCAGGCACGTGCCAGAAAATGACAATGGGCCACTCACCGCACGCCCAGCAGCACCGTGGGGACGTCAGACGTCTCTGCCGAGAGCGCTTCCAGCGGTGTTTTCTGTGGCTGCGCCCTCCTTCCTTAAGGTCACAGGCGCCCGGTTGATTCTGAAAGGTCCCCGCGTGCTGGCCGTGCTCTGTCTCCCTTTAACCCAGCAGAGCCCTTGTCCCCCACCGAAGGCCGTGGACACAGACCCCACGTTGCTTCCAAGGGGAAAGCGTGATGGGGGGACGGGGGAGGGGTTGAGGCGCGTGTCTTCTGGCGTTTGCGCTGCTTTGCCCCCCTGGTCATCAGTCCCGTGGCTCCGCCTTATTTCTGCCCTGTGCTCCGCGACTCACCCGGCTCTTGGTCACTGCACCCTCCCCCCAGAGAGGGCACAGATGGAGGGGAAGAACGCCCCCAGCAGTGACCCTCGCAGATAGAACCGGGTCCAACAGAGCTTAGGGGGATCGTCCGGAGTTGTCCGAAGGGAGGCCGCCTTCCCCGTCCTGGGGTGATGAGGCTGGGGCGTCTCAGGTGCCCGGTGACACCATTGCAGCCATCGGACAGTTGGTTCAGTGCTTTTTGACATGAAGGCAACTCTAGACGCGCACGTCACATACAGTCCCCGGGGCATACAGTGTGACAGCAGCAGTGGGAACTGGGGGGATCCTCGGACCGCCTCGGGGAATCGATCTTTCGCCTGCAAGCTTCCCTTCAGAGGCTGTGCACAGTGGGCTCGGAGGGCACAGGTGGCTCTGCTTGGGGCCCGCGCCTCTCTGGCCCCCCCCCCCCCCCACATACACACAAAGACAGCACACGGAGCCAGGCCGACCGTGGGCCACACTCTCAGAGCCTCCCCCCTCCGTCCACATGGCCTGGGCGCGGTCCTTAACCTCTGCGCAGGTGCGCGAACTGCCAGGGCTGCTTGACGTAGAATCAACGGGACAAGGCGAGTCACTTAGCCCGCTGTCCGGACGAGCTGTTGAACAGCTACCGTGTGCTGAGCGCTGGGTCCGGCGTGACCGTGACACCCACGATGCCGTTCCCCCCCGTGATGGCCTCACAAATAGGCAACCACAGCTGCCGCAGGGCGCCCCGGGACGGACAGAAGGACACGGGGGCGGGGCAGGACGTGGGGGGCTTAATGGATACGTTCCCTTCCTTGGTTTAGACTGGCTGGGGTCGGGGGGCGTTTCGCAGACTGGGAAGCCTCAGAATGACCCGGATGGGGAGCCGCTGGTTGGCTAAGGGGACGGCCTCACTCACCTCCACACACCTGTCCCCATCACCTCTCCTCCCCTGCACCAGATGAAGCCGTCCCCTGCTCGTGTCGAAGGGGGAGCGGTGTCCTCAATCCTGGATGGCTGGGAACCCCTGCTCCAGAGGACTCTTCTCTAGAAGCTAATGCTTCTTGTCTTTGCCCAGACGGTTGGCTTTTTTCTCTCCTCTGCGGCCCCGGGCCTCAGTACCTCTGCCTTCGCACTCATCTACCGTGCCCACGGAGAAGGGGTGCGCTCAGCTGGGATGTCCAGGGGATGGCAGGATGATACAGGTGACGTTGGGGAGGTTGAGGGGCCCCTGCCTGGTGGCACATCCAGGCATGGGTTTGATGACCTTACGGAGAAGAGTGAGGCGTTCATGTGACCCTTCAGCCTGGCCTTGGGCTTGGGCTGGTAAGAAGCCTCATGTGGACAAGAGTGGGCCTCCCGGAGCTCCCGAGGATAGAAGGGGCCACCTCTGCTGGTGCATCGCCCTGGGCTGGTGGCTCCCTCAGGGACAGTCCCCTGCCGATGGCACCCTGCCCGGCCCACCCTCAGCCCCCACTCCGAGCCATTGCATTCTTGTCCCAGCCTCACCGCAGCTGGGACCCCAGCCTCGCTCTGAACCTGGAGCCCAGGTCCCCAGAAGCAAACGGCCGCTTGACTTGGTGAAGCTGTGTCTACTCTAAAACGAGGGAACAAATGAGAAAACCCGAAAGCGGAGAGCGGTGTTGGAAAGTTGTTCTAGTATCTGTGAAAGACTGTGCTGGGTTCACCGATTGCTGGTCGCCCCACCCGCTGACTGCGGTCCCTCCGCCCCAGTGCACCCGGCTGTCCTCCCTTCTCACCAGGAGCCGTGGTCCCCGGAGCCTGGGCCTGCAGTGCCTGGGTCCCGTTGAGTCCCTGCGGTTTCCTCTGCGGCCAGGCCTCCAACAGCCCTGCCCGCCGTCCCTCTCCCCGCCGCCTGCCTCCCTGTGCCCGCCACCCGCCCTGCTCCAGCCCTGCACCCTCCAAGGGACTCCAGGCTCCTCTGCCTTCCTTTCTTGCCTTGGGCACAAACAGCTACTGCACTTCTTTAGGGCAACCCCACCTTCTCTTTTGCGAAACGTGGAGCTGCCCCCCCGCCCCCCCCCCGCATGTGGTCAGCACGGCCAGGCCCGGAGACCCCCTTTGGGGTATCTCCCCCCTTCCTGGAAAATATGTCTGTCTTGCCACCTGGTAGAGCCTGGTGAAATTGTCCTTTGGAATCTGAGATGCGTGCACCTGCCCTGCCCACGTGCAGAGCCGACGACGGAGGGGCCTCCGCTCCGTTTGCGCAGGACCGCGTCCACTGGCCGCGTGACCCGTCGCGAGTTCTCGGGGCCTGGGCGCTGCTGTTACCCCTGCACGACCGCCAGGTGACGGCGACTCCCCGTGGCCATCCTCCAGCGCAGTCTGCTTCTCTTCCTTTAAGTGTTTGTAACTTACGATATTTAAGTGGATACTTGAAATGGTAACATAAGCTAATCGCCAAGTTCAGAGATGCCCAGGTTCAGAGAGGGTCTCCAGCTGGAGATGGTCCGGTAGTGAGGGGGGAGGAGGCGTTTTGCCTCCAGCTCTGTCCCCCTGGGCTTGCGATGACCCCTCTGTCTCCAGCTGGGTGGGAGCTGGGAGGGGGGATGTAACAAGAACGGGGGTGTCTGGTCTCTTACTGGACAAGTAGATCGACCAGACACCTCTCGGAGAGGAGGCCTGTCCAATCCTGTCTAGCCTGAGGGCACCGACGAGTCAGGGAACCACTGGTCTCCCTCCCCCTTCCCATTCGCCATGGCCCGAAGGTCTCTTAAACAGAAGGACGCGGAGATCTCTCAGACGGCCTGCAGCTCACCCTGTCTTGGAGGGGTGACCGCACAGAGTGGCGAGGACCACGGGCCCCGCAGACCCGGCTCTGTAGCTTGACCGCCAGGAAGCCCGAGGGAAGTCGCCTTCTCCTTGGTACAGTGGGCACGGCAGAGGCGCCCCCATGGGGTGACCGCGGATGGCACCAAGTGACAGGCAGAGTGCCCAGGGCGGAGCCGGCCCCCAGGAGGCTCACGTCCTGTCCTGATAGCAGCCCCCGGCCCGGCACCCCCTGCCCCTCCCTCTGCCCTGGGAGACCGCGGCAGGAGCCGAAGCAGCACTCTTGTCACTTGTCCGCATCTCTGTGAGGCCACCGCGAGCCTGAACTCAGCCCCCAGGACCCCGGGTGCCTGCTGGAAACACGACCCCTGGAGCCCCGAGCGGCCTGGGCCAGCGGCCTCCCCGTGGCCTGAAACACGTGCGGAGCACAGCTCTGGTCTTCAGGGAAGGACAGCAAGGGCAGAGGAAGGGCTTGGTGTCCCATCAGACAGCTCACGTGACTTGCAAATGAAAGACGAATCAGGGACGCGGCCAAGCCGCCTATGTCAGTGCCGTTGACGGGGAGCCCAGGGCCCAGCCCGGCGGTGGGACGGCAGGGACCGGGGGGCGGGGGGGGGCGGGGCACAGGCAGCCGTGGCTCCCTGGAGGCTGGGTCCCCACACCCTGGCTTTGCCTCCTGGGAGTGGTGGGCACGTCCCCAAGGCCCTTCCCCCAGCAAAAGGCACAGGCGGAGCCGCCTACATCCAGCCCCCGCTTCCTCGGCTGCGGATGACCCAGCGGCAGCACTACTGGGAACTGGGCCAGGTCTTTGGCTGGAAGGGATAAGAGAGTCCCCGGAAGATGCGGAGGGCCCCCCAAGTATCCACCTCGACAGCAGCCCGCCAGCTGATCTTGACCCTAGGAAGGATGTCCCCGCGCGTCCTAACTCCCCCCTCGGGCACGCGGACGACCAGCTGAGAGGCGGCTGCCTTGAGGCACGTCCAGGCCCAACATTCCCATCCGCCGCGGAGGCACGAGCTCCAGGCTCGAAGCCGGCGCGGTTTGCCAGTTAGCGACCCCGGCCCCGAACTGGAGCTGGACCCACAGCCTCTTACTCGGCTCCCGGGGCCGTCTCCTCCCGCTTGGTGGTCGAGTGTCTGCGTTCCCAGGGTTCCGGATCTTTCTGAGCAAAAAATATCCTAAGCGCGCACGTCAAGAGCCACCTGCGGGAGCGCGAGGAGCACGCGGCGTCTCTCCCCGGGTGTGTTGGGCACGCGGCCACGTGGCGGGAGATGGCCCCAGACGGTTGCAACCTCAAAAAAACAAATGTCTGTAGTTGACGGTGTGGTTCGCTTGCCTTGAGCGCACCCTCCCTGTCCTCCCGTCCCCCCTCGCCCCCACCGCGGTACCACGCCTGCCCCACGAATCCCCAAGCTGATCGCCCGAGGGGAGCGTTTGCCTGAACAGAAGCAGTACCCCTAAAAACACAGTCTAGAGCATTAAAGTAGAGCCAGAAAGTCTCATCGAGTTAGCTTTAGGTGCCCTGCGTGACTTTTTTTTTTTTAATTATAGCAAAATACATATAAAATTGGGGGCACCTGGGTGGCTCAGTCGGTTAAGCGTCCGACGCTTGATCTCGGCTCAGGTCACGATCCCAGCATTTGTGGGATCGAGCCCTGCATCAGGCTCTGCGCTCACAGCACAGAGCCTGCTTGGGACTCTCGCACACATGCGCGCCCTCTCAAAATAAATAAGTCAACTTAAGAAAATAATGTATAGGGGCGCCTGGGTGGCTCAGTCGGTTAAGTGGCCGACTCCAGCTCAGGTCACGATCTTGTGGTCCGTGAGTTCGAGCCCCGCGTCGGGCTCTGGGCTGATGGCTCAGAGCCTGGAGCCTGTTTCAGATTCTGTGTCTCCCTCTCTCTCTGCCCCTCCCCCGTTCATGCTCTGTCTCTGTCTCAAAAATAAATAAACGTTAAAGAAAATAATGTATAAAATTCACAATCTTAACCACTCCTGGCTGTGGAGCTCTGGGGCATGAAACAGATTCACAGTCAGGTCACCAGCATCCCCACCGACCATCCTCCCCGACTGAAACTGTGTCCCCAGTACATGCCGCTTCCCCATCCCCCGGCGCCCACCCTCTGCTCCGTCTCCGTGGACCTGACTCTCCGGGCCCCTCGGACGAATGGAATCAGTCCTTGTCCTTCTGTGCCTGGCGTGTTTCCCTGAGCACGATGTCCTCGGGGTCCGTCCACGTTGTGGCATGGGTCCGCTTCCTGACTCCTTAAGACTGAATAACATCCCCCTGTGTGTATGGCCCACGTTCTGTCTCTCGGTTCCACTCTCGGTGAACCTGCTCAGCGTGCAAAGCGCGGGCCGTGCTGTGGTGGCACTCTTACTGTCTTTTCTGAAAAGCGTTGTCCTCCCCAAAGCCCTCCGCCGTTTCCTGGCCGCAGTGGCGTTAATCGAGGACGTGGTGTGTGGTGTGGCCGTGACCACACCACACGGGGATGGTAAACAGTTCGGGGAGGGTGGGCGCTTCCCAGATTCAGTGACGCTCTGTCCACGTACCGACAGCATGATGTCACAGTCCAGAGCCCGGATTCTGGGGCACGCAGGCAAGTTCCTTACGTGCCTCGGTGGCTCCATCCGTGAAGGGGGGTGGAGGGAGCGTCTCCCTCGGGGGTCGTTCGGATGAGACACAGGACTGTGTGTCCAGTGCCGAAGCGGGGCCAGTCCGTGGTGAGTGCCGCGTAGAGCCCTCGCCGCTTGTATTGATCTGTTGAGAGTTTATCTATTCACGCTGCGGACGGAAGGCAGTCAGATGCCCGTGTCTTGTTGGGAGGGCCTCGCCGAGACCCCCGGCTTCCCGCTGCGGGGCGGCAGGTGGCTCCCGGGCAGCTGGCCGTCAGTCCCCGCGCCCGGCCCGTGTCCAGGCGCGCTCTGTGACATGCAGAGATGCTTCCTGCCCAGGGACACCGTGCTTCCCGGGGCAGCCCTACGTCCACCCTCCTGCCCCCCAGCCTTCTCACCGAAGAGAGGACCCACACTTGCCTTTCCTTTCTCTTCTCGCCGGTTCAGAGGTGGGGCCACGGGGACTGTGGAGAGGGGGGAGGGCGGGCGAGGTGGCCGCTGACCCTGCCACGCCCGCTGCGCAGGATGAACGGGGACAGCCTGCCCCCCCCCCCCCCCGGCCACATTAGGGCTCCAGGCTCAAGCTTCATTGGTTTTGCCGGAAGGGGTGTGGGTGCCGCAAACACTCAACAGTAATTGTGCTGTTGAAGCGAGCGGGCCTCGGGCTCACGGTGTGTGGCTGGTCGCTGCCCGGGCTGCCCGCGGGGGGGCTGCTGGCCACACCTCCCCCCACGGGCCCCTGGCCCCCCATGTGCAGCCCGGGGGAGCACCTCAGCCCTGGGAGAGATGGGAGGTGCTTCGGGGAAACAAAGTCAGAGCCTACCCGTGCAGTGGCGGGAGTTAGCGGGACCTGGTACGTTCCCCGCTCCGTTTAGCCCAGAACACGGCCGTGAGGAAAACTGCCACCCTGTCCTGCAATCGGCACCACCAAAGGGACGGTCGGGGTAACGGGCATGGTGTCCAGATGGAGTCTGGTCACCCTGGAGGCCAGTCGCCCACTGGGCCGATTTGTTTTGTAAGCAGAACGGTTAACGGAGCCCTGGAGCCCGGTGATTCAGGCTCTTTATCCTCCCAGCTTCTGCCTTCCGGGTGTTTTTTTTTTTTAAACTTTTATAGTCTTACAAATGCCAGAGAGAGAGGCAGCACCCAGTACCGCTGACATTATCCTCTAGAATCTTCAATAACGTTGAATTTACATTCGCAAGAGGGGCTAACCCCCGGGTGCTTATGGAAAGGCTGGCTGTCCACCGAAGCCGCTGGGTGCTGGGCGTGGCTGGGGAGCTGAGCCATTTCCAAAGTGTTGGGGGGAGACCCCCAAAATGATGTCTTTGCCCAGAGTTGCATTATATAAACTTCACACAGAGAACGGTTAAGATGTGAGCAGTGCTTAAAGGTTCATACATCCCCTCAGATCTCTAGAAGCTTCTGAAGCCTGAGACATCACTGCAGAGAACAGAAAATCCGGAGCTCAGAACAGACACCAGAAGGGCTGGGAAACAGGACTCCAGAGATGGCCGTGGCCTGCGGAGCCCTTAGGACTTTAGACTCGGCCCTCGAGCCGCCAGGGTGCAGAGCTGTGGTCCCATCCCAGCGTGAATTTGATCCCATTTCGTGGGTGTTGTTTGGAAGGCTGAGCCCTAAGCAGCAGAGGAGGGAGGTGGCCTCTGTGCCCCCCCACCTGGCAAAGCCAGCCCAGAAAATTCCAAGGAGCCGGGGTCCAGAGAGGAGCTTCCCCTAGCAGAGGAGTGAGTAGGGAAGTGTAGGAGCAGTGAATTCCCCGCCCCCGCAAATATTTCTGGAAGCAGTGTGGGGTGGCCCAGGGCTGAGCAGGTGAAGGAGGTGGGCATCAGCGTCGGGGCGCTGCGTGGACACGTGGGCAGGTATTATGAAGGTCGGCGGGAGGTAGGGGGAGGCGCTGAGAAGCGACAGGTGGGTGGGGAGAGGGCTTTCTTGGAGTCAGAATCAGACCTGCCCCCCAGGTGCTGCCTGTGTTAGAGCCCTAATCAGTGTCACCAGTGCTAACGCCGTGGCCCTGAATGAGCCTGGAGGGCTGTGGCTGGGCGCGCCGGCTCCCACGGCTCCTGTCCTGAAGGTGTAGACGCGTCACAGGCCACCCCACACCCTGCGCCCCACCTCTTGCCCAGAGCACCCTGTTTCTTCCAGCTAGCTTCCTGGCCTGCAGCTTCCCCCCGCCCCAGGGCTTCCCCTGAAGCCCAGGGCCTCCCCAGGGATGGGGACCCTGGGTCTCCTGGGTGTTGGTGCGGGAGCCGCAGGCTGGATGCAGAGCCCCTGACCCCCCGGTGTGGGTTTCTGATTCGGCCTCAGCCCCTGCAGTGAGCCCTTGTGCGTCCTCCAGAGGGATCCAGGAGCAGGCAGCTTGAGAGGACGCCCTGGAGCGAGGCGGGTCCAGGCAGCAAACGGACCCCTCCTAAGGGCCAGGCTCTCCTTCTGGAAGAAAGAGTCGGGGAGCTGGCGGCTTTCACGCAGCTGCTGTGAGCCCCAGGCATCAAACTAAACAGTGAGCCGCGTGCGGGCCTTCGGAGACACGGCCCCCGGCTGAGGTTCCATCGCGGAGACAGGCCACCCCCAGAGTCCCATGGCGTTGAGCAGAAACCCTGACCTTTGCAGGGACGTGTGGCAGCCACCCAGGAGGCACGGGGCGTTTCAGCCTGGCGGGTGGAGGCCAGCCTCTGAAGACAAGAAGCAGGGCCAGGGGGCCACTCCAGCCACCTCGGCGGCAGGCACGCAGCCCACTGGGACCAGCGCGAGGACCCTGGTGCCCACACCCAGAGTCCCTTGTTTTCTGGCAGGAAAACCATCCTCGATTTTTCTAATGAAATCTCAAGGTCATGAAAAGGAAAGGGAAAAGAGGAGACCCGGACGCAGGAAGGAGGGACTCCTCCCCCGTGCAGATGAGGGCCTCTGGATCCCTCCGCGCCGGGTGGCCACCCAGCTGCCCACTTTCTCCCACGTCTCCGATTTCCACGCCCTTGGCCTCGGCTCACCAGGGTGGCTGGGTGAGGGCGTCTGGCCCCGCCTGCCCGCGCTGTCCCCTCCCTATGCCGCTGCCCGCGTCATCCTCAGCTCGTGACTGATGCCGGATGAGCTGTCCCCATCCTAACCTCCAGTCCTTCTGGGAGTATTACAGTTATTTCAAAGAGGATTTAAAGTTATATTTGGAGGAGCGTCATGAAAAAGAACTTTGAATAAAAACATGCCCCTGCCTCCGTTTGCCTGCCTTCCGCGCTGGCAACAGAGTGGCCTTGTAGAGGGAGTGGTGTGGTGCAGGACGGTCCCCGTGGCGTCACTGGCGGGAGGGAGCGGGGTTTGCCCGAGGCCGGCCCCCCGGAAGGTGGACGGGAGGACGGAAAAATGTGACCCGCTTCTCGGGGTCGTCCTGGGCTGTCTCTGCTCACGGAAGCTGTGGGTTCTAGATTCCATGCGAGTTCGGGCCATCGTGTGTCTCGAGGCGGCCAGAGGTGGTGAGTGATTTCTGGGGTTCCGTGAAAATACTTGGATAAGGAGAGAATGATGGTGCGCGGATTCCTCTCGAGAGAAGTCGCGGTCCCCTGGTGTGATGCCCGGGAAGGAGGCTGGAGCAGGAAGGGGCGTGAGCCTTCCGCCTTGACGGGTTCTCCTCAAAGGGCTGCAGGACCCGGATCCCCAGGGTTTGCGCCCCGCTCCTGACCTCAGAGCCAACACCTGCCATTCGGCCAAGGCCTCTGGGACACCGTTCAGGACCCGC
This sequence comes from Prionailurus viverrinus, assembly GCF_022837055.1. Lineage (NCBI taxonomy): Eukaryota > Metazoa > Chordata > Mammalia > Carnivora > Felidae > Prionailurus > Prionailurus viverrinus. Next base: position 3,450,487 of record NW_025927609.1, on the reverse strand, counting down.
TTCCCGCGAACAGCCCCTCCGCCGGCGCACTTCTGCCTCCCCCCCCCCCCCCCCCCCCCCCCCCCCGATTTCGTTCCTGCTGGGACAGACGGTGGAAGTGATGCCACTCGCTTTCCAAGGTGCTGGAGCTCCGGGTCTCCCTGGGGAGGGTTTTCCTGACTCCCAGGCTAGGTCTGGTTGCCACAGGGCTTCCCCACGTCTTTTCACCCTGCCCCGCCACCCCCTCGCCCCTCCCGGATGCGGCTGAGGGCTGTAGGCTTGGGGGTCTCCCGTGGGTGGCCCTTCTCGAGGCCCCTCCCCCCGGGCACGAAGGAGCCCGGGGCCCAGGACGGTCTCGCTGGCCGCACTCAGCCTCCTGATACAGCCGAGCCCAACAGAGCCCTGGGGGACAAGGGTGCAGGTCGGGCAGGAGAGCCAGGCAGGGGCCCAGGGAGGGGACACGGGACGGTCGGGCACCCTTGAATGGGACCCAAGAAGTAAAGCAATTGTCCACCGGAGAGACACCTTCAGAAATGTCCCCACACAAAACAGTCCTTGGAAGGGGACTCCACCCCCACACATTTCTTACCCGTTCGGCTGTCTGCTCTTTGCATTTTCCGTCCCCTGTGGTCCATTATTTATCACGGCGGAGACTGGCCTCAGACACCAGAAGTAGAAAACGAAACAGAGCAAGCCGGAGAGTGACACGAGGGGTGAATGGATCGGCCATGACAAATGGGTTCAGCGCGGAGGGGGCCGTGGGCCCTCGCAGACACAGGCGCAGGGAGAGGGGCCCTGAAATCCTGCCGAGCCCAGGCCCGGAGCCCGAGCTGGAGGGCTGTTTAGACGGTCTGGGCGGCCGTGTCCTGCTGATGAACATTGTCAACCAGGACAGGAGTTCCCATGGATCCCCAGGCTGCTCTTGTCCGGCCTCCCCGCCCAGGCCCACATCGGCCCCTCCAGGAGGGGAGGGGCGGGGGGACAAGGTGATGGGTCCCCTCTCTGGAATCCGGCCCCCCCGGCCCCTCCTGGGGTGTGCCCCCAGTCATATCCGCACCCCGTGCCTCACACAGCCTCAAGGATTCCTATTCTCTGCAAAGAGAGTCCAGTCTTAGAATGGAGGCCAAGGACACAACGGCTCCTGGGACGACACCAGCGCATTCCCACTGTCAGCGTCACTGAAAACAGCACCAATTTATTCTCTCGCGGTTCTGGAGGCCAAAGTCCAGGATCAGCACCACGGGACCCCCATCAAGATGCTGGCAGAGCTCCCCCCCCCCCCACCCCCAGAGGCTCTAGAGGGAAGCATTCTTTGCTGCTTCCTACTTCGGGGGGCTGTCAGCACACTTTGGCTCGTGGCCACACACTCCAGCACCTTCCGAACTCTCTGTCTTCACATCACTCCTCCTCCTGTGTCACCTCTCCCTCTCTGCGGCCTTGCGATTCGGGGGTTTCCCGTATGGCCCATCCAGAGAATCCAGCTAATCTCTTCCCAGGATCCTCAATCTTACCGCGTCTGCTGAGGCTTTGCCTCGGAGGGCGGAGAAGGACGCCACAGGGCTCTTAGCCGCCCAGTTGTACGTGTTTCCGGCCTCGGATTAAACCACAGGCCCTTGTCTCCAAGGCTCCTCACATAACGGCTGTTCCCCAAAGCCGGCGGGATCATCGGTCTGGAGCGCGGACGGGGCGCAGTGGGGCGGTCACACCTTCCCTGCACCTGCGGCCCGGTGCATCGTGCTCCTTGTGGCCTCCTGTCCCTCAAGGCCGGCCCTCCTTCACAGATGGGTCACATCTGCCTTTATTTGTGCGTGTGATGATGTCACTGCCTCCCCTGCCTGCCGGCTGCCCGCACACTCCAAGCAGGGTCCTACATTTCCGTCTACTCTACTCCCACACCAAATTTTGCTGTTCATTTTGACGGAGTTAACTCATGCCGTGCTGAGCAAACGTGCCTCCAGACCCGTTCACTTAACAGACGAGAGGGCCCCCCGTGCGTGCACGGGAGCCGAGAGGAGATGCCTGGTGGGCCGTTGGCCGTGCGCCCGCCCCCCAGCCCCCTCCGCCACCGTGGCCCCGCTTGTTTATCCGGCAGCCCTGGGATCAGCAGACTGCAGTTCGCATCTGGCACAGACACGCGTGCAGCTGTAGGATCCTGACCCTCGGATTCCACGCCTGTGCCACGGGGATAGTCCCTGCCCAGCACACATCCGTCTCGCGCCCACAACGTAGCAGGGATTTGCAAGTATCTTACAAGGGCGACCAGTGTCTCGACTTCCCCGTGTTGCGGAGGACGACAGCGTGCCCACCAACCTCAGGGCGCGTCAGAGGCAGAGCTGGGGCCGAACCAGGAAGGCTGGCTTCAGGCTCCGCGCGCCACTGCACAGACCTCAGGGAAAGGTCTACCCATGGGGTGCGAGGGTCACTCCAGCCCTCGGGCTCGGTGCGGCGACCGCCCCGTGGGGGCCTCCCGGCACCTCGAGGCAGGTGGAGCTGTGTTACCCCCACTGTGAGGATGAGAGGACCCTGCAGGGGCAGGGAGGGTGGCATTTGGGGGATTCCCCTTGTGTTTGCTCCCAGCTAGCCCTCCCACGATTCGGGGAGACTTTGTGCCACGTCCGAGGGCGGTCGTCAGTAGTTCTGGGTGTCCTTCGTCACCCTGAGCCGTCGCGTCCTCACCCCTCCCCGCCGACCATCGCCCCTCTGCCGGACACTCACGCACGCCCTTCCCCTCCATCGCCGCTCCCTCGCTGTGTGACTCTGGAAGAGTTCCTGACGCTCTCTGAGCCTTCCCATCTACAAAACGGGAAGAAGGATACCCACCCTCAAGCGTACTTTAAGGATCAAAGGTCATGAGCGTTCTTCACCAAATCGCGCAGGGAAAGGAAAGGGGACCGTGTCTCACACACTCACACACGTGTTTGTTTTCAGTTCGGGATCCAAAGCTGGCCCACACATTGTACTTGTTTGCGGTCTCCCTAAGCCTCTTCCTGTCCGCGTGTTTCATGCCCTTTACGTTCCTTGCCATTTATTTGGAGATGAACGCTTGCTACTTCTGATCCTTAAAGACACAGACACGGATACAGGCCCGGGTACAGACCCAGATATAGAAATACAGATGCACCTGCAGCTATGACGCCCCGAAGGATGATAAGGCAGATTGTTGTTAGTTTTCCTTCCGTGTGAATATCGCCCCGTGGCTGTCTTGAACCGTAAGAAAGGATCCCGTAGGTTAGGGATCCACACCGACGTGCATACAGATGAAGCCATATGTCTACCCTGGGTTTTCAGTCACCCCGCGGGGGAGATGTCGGGGTGCAGGTGACTCGGGCTGGGCCTGTGCTGGTGGCCGTGGGGGTCGGGGGCCGCGGTGGGGCCCCGCTGTCGTGCACGCTCGAACGTTTCCAGAGCACAAAACTTCTCTTCTGTAGAGGAATGGATGTAATGAGTCTGACACAGACTTATAAATGGTAGTTTCTGCTGTTACTTTATATTCTCTTCAAACGCAGTGACCAGAAAAATACCTCCTAACTTGGAAAGGGAAGCGAGGCCTGATAGAGAGTTTATTTTAGCGGATTGCCTGACAGTTAACTGTAATCCACTCTGTGGCATCATCCTTAAGGGTTCGAAAACAAGGGCCAACACAGTGAATGTTGTGCTCACATTTACATGACTGTAAAATTTGTAATTAGAGGTGAATTGCAGACAGATTGCAGACAGAGATAGACGGAGAGAGAGGTAGACGGCCCACACGCTTCCTCGGCGACACGTGTTTATTTCTTGCGTATTTAAAAACATAAAATGTGGGATTGTGGTCTTGGTCTCTTTTTAGCCTGTTCTCTATATTAAACACTTGTAATTCTTGGGCACTAAAAAGCCGGTGGAAATTCGTCTTTTAATTCCCTCAAAGATAGAAAAGTTGTGAGTCCAGGGATGGGCCGTGATTTGGCCGCTTTGTGGGCTGTGCGGGTTGGGCTCTAACTCCTGGAGCTGGGGCATGAGATCCGGGAGTCAGACTGAAATACCCTGGTTTGCTTTGAAGGCAGACAAAGCCTTATAAAAGCTTCTAGAAGCGGATGTAAACCTGAGTAGGTTCTAGGAACTACAGAAAATAAGTCACAGTTTGATAGACGAAAGATAAGGAATTTGAATTGGTTTCTTTTCCTCTGGGAGAGGAGCCTAAGTCAATATGCCATCAGAAGTACCGATATTTGAAAACAAGGCAAACGGAGGACGTATACGCCATTATGGGCAAGTGACAGTGGCAGAGGCCAAGAGACCACTCCTGCTTCCGTGCAGACCGCCCCTAGAGGTCTCCGTTCAGGAACAGCACGCGGCCCTGGGTTCAGAGCCAGGCGGGCCCAAGTTTGCATTTGGGACCACGCTGGCCAGGCCAGCTTCTTCTCTCTCTGTGGCTCGGAGCCCTCATCTGTGACAGGGGTGATGATGATGTCCCAGGGTCACTGGGCTCAGATTCTGGCTCAAGAATAGTCGTGATCCTGTCAGGTCGTGGTGATGGTGGTGGTGGTGAAGATGTGATGACAGAGGTCAAGGTGGAGGTGATGGCGGAGGTGACAGTCGAGGTGACGATGGTGGCTCTGGCATCATCAGGGGTGTGACACAAACCAGCGGATGCAGATTTCAGCCCCAGCTCGTTTGCAGAGGCCAACGCTTGGGCGCCAGTGCTCCCGGACCTGATGGGCAGATCCTGTGCTCCGTGGGAGGCAAAGAACCGCCCACAATTCTGCCCTCGGGGACCTCATCTTCCGAAGACTTTCTTCCTGTTTAACGAAGACAAAACGAACCCGGACCAGAGCCCAGCAAAGTCTTCTCAACTCCTGCTTGGTGATTCGGTGAACTAATCCACACACGTCTGCGTCGATCTGACCCCAGGTTTCACTGCACTGTGGGTGTAGTTGAATGTGGTTAATGAGCAGCACAAGGATACCAGAGCGATGGAACCTGCTCTGTGACAGCTTTCCCAAGATAACACGTCCTTTCGCGCCACACTCTGCTGAAACACCCAGGAACGCCGACACGTCGAGGTCGAAGCTGTGTGCCCTTGCTGCCTCTTGCTTGTGAAAATGGCCTTTCACAAGGGGTCAAGGAGGAGCCTCCCCAGCCCCATCCCCAGGGAAGGGTTTCAGAGGGCCCCTCCTGTAATCACAGCGGCCACATAACTTGGCACTTAGTGCACACCAAGCTCCCCATGTGTCATGATGAACCTTCCTGACATCCCAGAGGCACAGGAAAACTACTTTCCTCACTCTGCGGGAGAGTCAGAGCCTCAGAGCGGTGAAGAAATCTGCCCTGGGTTGAGCCGGTGAGAGGAGAGGCTGGAGGTGAACTCACGTCTGTGGCTCCTCCCTGCTCACCCCTCTGCCCTGCATGTGCCTGGAGCAGTGCACAACACCAGCGTCCAGCCAGGGGTAATCCAAGGGATGTGAGACAGCTAAAATGGCCCACGCTCCAGGCAAACCAGGACCTGCCGGTTCAGACCAAGCCAGCTGAGAGCAGCCGCTCACCCAGCTGACTACTCGTGGCCAGACCCACTCACTCTGCCCTGATGGCCAAAGAGTTAGTGCTGTGATTTGCACAGTGCTAGCAACCCATCTGGTCCCCCCCACACACACACACACAAAATTTTACACGCAATCCTAATATGTGAAGCTTATATAAAGTTAAGTGACATGTGTTAGTACCCATTTGTCCTGTAAGTTCACATCTACAGCACGCAGTAAAGAATGAATGGGAACAGAGGGGGTCCCTGCGTGAGCACTGGGGTTAGAATCAGGAGCTCGGGGCGGCATCCACCAGCTAACGGCCTCAGGGTCAGTTAACGTCACTGGCCCCAGATTTACTGGCCCCCAAGACGCTCCCTGAGGAGCGCACCCTGGCCCACACTGTCCTGCGGACGTGAGCAGGGCTGTGTGGCCCCGTGACTCGGGGGCCAGGACTCGGCCTTAGGACAGCGGTCACGGGCGGCCTCGTGGGGGCCAACCCAGCGGACCTGACCCCAAAGATAACGTGTCCCCCCCTCAGATCGTTGACACTTAGGTTATTACAGCCGAGGGTTTGCTTTGTAATTACATCTAAAGGAGTTTGAGGCGACCTACTGGAAGGAAGGAAATCTGAATCAGGGGTTGCCAAGACCCCGTCCTGCGCCCCCGTGCCCCCGTGCCCCAGGGCGGCTCTGGTCAACCAGAATGCGCGCTTCGGAAGTCAGCCGCTTCCCGGCCTGAGCCGGTCTCGGCCCATCTGTTGGTCTGGACTCTGCAGTCCCCTGAGCCTCATTGCAGCTTCCTCAGCAGGAGGCCCCGGGCCTCCACACCCTTCCTGGTCCCTGGTCAGCAGGGCCCTGAAGATGCATGGGTCTGAGGGGCGTTCCAGTAAGGTCTGGAGCCTAGGAATTCTTTAACAGGGAGTCCCAGCCCGTGGGGGAGCACCTGGCTGCGTCTCCAGCACTCAGAGCACCTGCTGGGGATGGGAGCACCACCCCCCCCCCCCCCCCCCCGCCTCCCCCTTCAGGTTCCCCGACTCGGGTTTCCTCCGGGTCCCAGTGCCCCGTGGGGTCCCTCCAGGCCCCAGTTTTCTTTCTCACCTCATTCTGCCCCAGGAGGCACGTGGCCTCGTTCTCTGCCCCGGATTCTTGCTCTACCCTCCCCCCAACGCCTTCTCTGGGTCCCCCCACCCCCCACCGGCTCTGCACCCTGCCCCCCATGTTCCCCTGGTGCCTCCCTCTCATGCTGGTTCCCACACTCCTTGCTGAGTGCTATTTAAATTCTGGGTTTTGTCCTCTGGTTAATTTCCTCATCTGCTTGGCGTAATGCCAAAGAATATTCTTTCCGAATAAAAAATGGTAAAGGCCGTTATTTGTCTCCTAAGAATTCTATGTAAATGCAGTAGAGCACGTGCCCTCGGGGGGGAATGTTCATAAAGCTACTTCTGTTATCAGTTACTAACCTCAGCTTCCAGATCTAGATAACTCTTGCTTGTGAAAGCCCTGCAGAGTCGCTGTAGAATATTTGGAAAACGCAGAGCATATAAAAAGAAAAGAACCCATCGTGCCATCAGACGTTTCGGGACCTCTCCCGAGGCTGTGTTCTCGTGTGTGTGTGTGTGTGTGTGTGTGCGTGTGTGGCTCTTTTTTGTTTACATAATTCCTTACCCTGATCACTTCACTCAGCATTACGTCAGCTGTACTTTCCGATAGAACGTGAAGTCGTCTTCAGAAACATGATCTTAGTGCCAACATAATGTTCCGTCCTGGAGACTGGCTCAAATGGAGTCATTTCGTCGTTTATGTGATATTTCTCCTAATCCCGTTTCTCTGCAATAAATCACAGGAGAGGAGCCTCCCTGGCCGTGGCTCTTTGCTTGCAAAGCGGCCGCGCAGGTCAGGGCTTTGGCTCGCCGTAGGCGTGAGCTCACTCGTGAAAAGGGCCCGAACGGTGTTAGAAGGGCACTTTATAAATGCTCTTATTATTATGTTCGCTGTATTGTTTCCCTAAGAGCGGTTCCTGGAAACGGCTTTCTGGGTCAGAGGGCACGCGTTTGCCAAACCCCTTTCCGCCAGGGCCGTGTGGGTGCACATTCCGGACGGGGCGCCCCCTCGCGACCCCCGGCCAGAGCTACCGCACAAAACCTCTTGATAGGTAGACACACAGTTGTAGCAGAGAATACAGAGAGGGGCGCCTGGGTGGCTCAGCCCTTGGAGCATCTGACCCTTGGCTTTGGCTCAGGTCATGATCTCACGGTTCGTGGGTTCGAGTCCCGCACCGGGCTCTGTGCTGACGGTGCGGTGCCTGCTCGAGATTCTCTCTCTCCCTCTCTCTCTCTCTGCCCCTCCCCTGCTCCCTCTCTCTCTTTCTCAAAATAAAGAAATAAACTTAAAAAAAACCAGAGGGAAACCCAGATTCCCTCGTGGCAACTTCTTGCAAAATTATAGGAGTGTCACAACCAGGACGTGGACGCTGAGTTGACCCAACACCTCACTCAGATTTCGCCCGCTTTATCGTGCTTGTTTGCGTGTGCGTATTGAGTTGTATACGTGTTTGTCAAACGTACAGATTCTCATTGCCACCCCCCCTCCCCGATCGCCCCTTTTGAGACCCCACCCCCCGCTCATCCTCCCCTCTCCTGCCGCCACCCACCCAGTCCCCAACTCCTGGCTGACGCTAATCTGTCCTCCGTGTCTAAAGTTTTGTCATCTCAGGGGTGTCATCTGAATGGAATCACACAGTATGGAACCTTCGGGGATTGGCTTTTACTCACTTGGCACGAATCCCTCCGGATTCATCTGGTCGTTGTGCGGACCGGTAATTTGTTTCTGTTTCTTGCTAAGCGGTGTTCCGTGGTGTGGACGGACCCCAGCGTGCTGGCGTTCACCCGTTGAAGGGCGCGTTCGTCGCTTCCAGATTTTGGCCGTCTACCACTGTTTCACCATTGTCAATTTGGTTATTTCCTCCTATTTTCTTGGAGGCCGATATGGCTATTTTTAGAAGTCCGTACCGTTGTTTTGGTGGAGTACAGATTTCTCATGTCAGCGGGACATTTATAATTAATGAACATCATCATCAATTACAAGAGTAAATACAAGTTAACACTGAGATTTAAAATGCCCCGGGGGGCTGAGATCAACAGCCAGTGTGAACAGAGCGAGGAGGAGTGCGGGGGGCGGGGGGGGGGGGGGGGTGCCAGAAGCGAGCGTCCCGGAAGCATCCATCCAGTTCTGATTAACCAGAGGAGGCCACACAGAACATTCCCTGTGTGGAGAAGCAGAGCTCACCCGTTGCTCCGCGGGAAGGGGGACTTGGTGGAAGAGGAAAGCGTCTTCCCCCCCTATGCTGGGACCCCAGCAATGTGGTGTCCGTGGCTCAGTATCCTCAGCGGAAGCCCGTAAAATCCCTTGGGGGGCAACACTGCAGGAGAATCGTAATGAGGACAATTTTGCCTGCGATTCGTTACCCCCAGGTTCTAAGCAGCTCTGTGAAAACTGTTGCTAAGGCAATTGAGTAAAAAATTTCACAGGCGCCATACACGGGAACAGCAAGACAATGAACGTGATTGCATGTTTTACAACAGCCAACCCCGAAAGCACGACATATCTGACACCGAGAGTTTTTTGATGATTTTCAGGGGTTCCGGGGACGTTTTCCGTGACTTTGAAAGGCGACTAACTGGTTTGCCAGCTTCGTGAGACTGCCCGCGCCCCGATCGGGATGGTGGCCGGCCTCGCGGAGGAGATCCCCGGGGACGCTCAGGTCCCTCGGGAGGCCACCCCCGCCACCCCCACCCTGCCCGGTCCCTGGTCCCCTCCCGACATCCGCAGATTGAACTTTTCTTTTGCAGCTTTCCCAGGCTGCAAAACTCAGCCCAAACCCACGCAGCCACTTGGTTATCCTACTTGTCCGGACGGGCAGCATTTCGTAATGCAAAACCACAGATATCTGCGCAGGAAACCCAGCTTCTAGTGGTCGCTGACTTCGTGCCAGTCCACCCGAGAATGTGACAAGCTCGGCAAGAGTCGTTCTCAGCAGCTGCGGGGAAGCGCCTCGGCCGGGCCCCCGCCTCCCCGAGCGGGTGCGGGACACCCGGAAGGGCGCGGCGCGGGGCCTGGGGGGCACCCCCAGGCCTGAGCCCTCGGCGGCCCTCCTACCTGCCCGAGCGCCCGACGGCTCCCAAGAGGGGGTCACTTCCTCGGAGACGGTGCCAGCCACAGCTGGCAGAGCAAGGCCCGCGGGCAGGACGCCACAAGTCACGTGTGTGAAGGCCACGAAGACGCCGTCAGCCCGCTTCTGCGCACCTGCCCCCTCCGGAGCACAAGCGCCCACCCGCCCTGCGGCCCTCCCGGGGCAGCCGGGCTGGTTCTGGGCACCGGGACCGCGGGGCCCAGCCCGGGGCTGTGCACCCCCCCACGCTTTGTAAAGGAGAGCGGATGGTGGACATTAAGGCCAGCTTTCCTCAAACATTGCTTTGTCTGGGAATCGCACGTGAATGTGTCATGAGGCATGATACATCCTTCAACGGTCCCCGGTATCTGGCCAACGTGGGATGCAGCACCCCCCCACCCCCCGCCACGGCATTTCCTGAGCGTCCGCCACCCGCTGGACCCACCCCAGGCTCTGGGCACAGCAGAGCGGGACACGGACGGTGTGGCGGCCACGGCCACCTGTGGTCAGGGCTGGGGTGGACGTGGAAGCGGGGGCCGGGCCTGCCTTGACACGGCCAGATGCGGAGCAGGGCTGGGAGCCCGGGGAGGGGTGGGGACGTGCGGGGACCGGGGCGCACACCAGCCACCGCCTCCCTCCGCTGGAGTAGGAGCTTCGTAAAGCCTGTGAGTCACAGCCTGGCCGCTGCCCGCGCCATGCACACTGCTGCCGACTTGAAGAATTGGCCACCAAAAGTGTCTCGCCAGGCCAGTCCCTCCATACTGTTGGGCGTAACACCACACCTCTCAGGTTCACGGAGCCAGGTGTGGTGACGCAGGAGTGGTCCGGGTGAGAGGTGACAGCCGGAAACGGGAGGGGGACACGAAGGAACCCTGGCAGCTTGCCACTGGCCGAGGATGAGGAAGCCCAAACTGCCAGGCCCTCTGAGTAGGGGAAAGAACCTTCTGGAAAAGGTCCGGGCTGCCCCCATCTGTGGGTGAACGCCTCATCACCTCTGCTGGTCTCGCCGAAGCCTGGAGCCCCCACCGCACCCCGTCCCCGTGTCACTGCTGGCCCGCGTCCTGTTTCCCAGTCAGTGCACCCGTCGAAATCCTGTTTCTGCTCCGGAACATCCCAGGCAGCTCATCACTGTCACTGGGGTCTCCTCTCCTCGCGAGATGCCCGCCCACATCCTCACCTCGCGCTTCCTGCCGGATACACAGCTTCATCGCTCCGTGGAAGGTCCTGGTTGAAAGCTCCCGGAGGGAACTTGGGAACAGCGCTGTCCTGCGCGTGGGTTTGCAGGCAGACCACACACAGAGTGCCCTCCGGGAGCCGCGGTTCAGCCACGATCAAATCTTCACCCGCCTAGCGTTGTAGCGGGGAACTCGTTTGCCTGGAGCTGGCGCTGCGGCCCGGAGTCCCCGTCCACCCCCCTGCCTTTGGCAGGCAAGCAGCGCAGTGTGTGGCTGGAAGCCGGGACCTCGAGGGGCCCTCCCCGCACGCTCCCTCCACAAGCCTCTGAAAGGGGAGTCCGGGGAGAGCGGGGAAAACACAGACCAGGGCCCTCCGTGAACAGAATCACATTCCGGGAAGAGGCCTCTGGACCCAGAATCAGAGAGAAGCCACACCCCGTCCTCTAGAACCGGCCCATCCTGTGTCTGTAACCCGCAGGCCACCCGGACGCGGGTTTGGCGGCCGATGGCCACCCTCTCTGCAGCCACCAGCCCTGCTCCTCTAAGTACGTCGGTCAAGGTGCTTTTGATACTTGGAAACAAAAGTGGGGTTATGTCAGTTCAAGAGGCTCAGGGTTCGCGGTGGACGGATGTGAGGAGGTGCATACGGGCGGGTCCCGATCTGGGGCTGCGGGAAATGTGCTGGGCAGCTAGCGGGTGGGGATGCCCTGCGCTCTGACGGGTGTGCATTGGCCACTGCCGTCCCTGCGCCTTGAACCTGAGTCCCCGCCTGTAAGGACAGGCCCGGAGGACACCTGTCAGGAAGGAGCCCCGCTCAGCCAACCTGGCCAGAGCCCCGGGTCTCAGCCCTGGGCGGCCCGATAGGAATGGGTCAAGGCTGGTCCCAACTGTGAGCTGAGCCAGAAAGTCCAGTCAACCTGGGCTCCAGTGACACCTGCCTCTCTTCCTCGTCCTGACCGACTTGATCAGTGCCACAAAGCAGCAGGACCGTCCTGCTGTGAGCTTGGGGATCCCCCTCCCAACCCCTGCTTCCGTCTTTGCCTTTCTGGAGTCAAGCGTTGCTCCCTCCCCAAGAAACAGTGAAGCAGAGAACTGGGTTCGATGTTCCTTCTTCAAGCCCTGGAAATCCCACAGGCTGTAAATTTGAAGTCCTACGAAAACAAAACTGGGTGCCGAACAAAATGGAGCGGGAGGTCATCCGGTGCGTTTGGCAACGCGGAGCCCCCGGGAGACCGGCACCCAGAAGTGCGGGATTCCAGAGCCACCAGGAACCGTGAGGTCCGTGCGCAGTGGAGACGGCTGGCGTTGGGGTTGTGTGGAAACACGGTGTCCGAATGATGCCTTCAGCCACCCGCCCTCCCGTGTCGCTCCTCACGGACCCGAGAGCAGGTGCACCTGTTGTGATCGGTGCCATCTGCAGAATGGCAAACCGAGGCTCCAAGGTTACCGTCTTCCCGGTGAGGGGTGGGGAGGGCGAGAGAGGAGCCGGTGGGCAGAGGGAGTAGCCGGTGGGGACAAGCCCTGCCCTGCCCTGCCCTGCCCTGTCGCTGGAAGGAGGCTGGTGTGAATGCAGGCACCGAATGACACCCACGACCTGGGAGTCTGGGTGCTGCGGCCAGGTGTGTGCACGGGGCGGGGCGGCCCTGGACGCGTTCCGACCGCCACTGGCTGGCGGGGCCTGAGGGGGCCTCTTTGGCTTTGATCCCGGCATGGGGCTGGGCTTGTGGCCCCCGTGCCCCTCATCGGTTACGCGGCAGCAGGAAGGTTCTAGACACGGAAGCTCCCGCTGGCATCACGGGCCCCAGCTGAACAAGAAGATCAGCATCCAGCAGGCGAGAGATGGGTCCTCGTGTGTTTCTCGTGTCTCGCTCTAATATCACGGTGCTGCCAGTCAAACCGCGTGAAAGGGTCTACTTACGAGCGTCGGTCGCTGCCTCGAGCCGGACGGAAATACGAAATCTGTGTTTTTCTGTGGGCTTGCTCCCCGTACATCTCCCGTTTACATTTCCTGTTTCCAGCACTCTTTCTTGGCTGCACAAAAGGGCAAAGATTTGCAGAATGATTCGGCGCGGGAACCAAAAGCCACGGGGCCCCCTGGCAAGGCTTCCCGGGGTTGGGGGGGGGGGGCAGTCTCCCGAGCCAAACAAGCGTCTCCCACAGCCAGGAGCACCTGACCTCAGCTGGGGAGCCTCTCCTGCCACCAGCGAAGAACCCCCGTCCCAGCCCTGCCACCATCAGGCACGCCCGTCGCTGTGCCCCAACCCCTCACCTGCTCGTGGCGTATTCGGTCAGGGGAAAGCCTGGCTCTCACACACGTGTAAGACGGCCCCACATCCAAGACGTCATTAGCTGAAGGGGGGGGGGGGGACTAAGAAGATGTCACAACCAGCACAAAAGGGAAATCCAAGGACCATACGCCTGCGTGCGGTAATCTTTTTTTTTTTAATGTTTATTTATTTTTGAGGGAAGGACAGAGCGTGAGTTGGGGAGGGGCAGAGAGAGGGAGACCCAGAATCGGAAGCAGGCTCCAGGCTCCGAGCTGTCAGCACAGAGCCCGACGCGGGGCTCGAACTCACGAACCGTGAGATCACGGCCTGAGCCGGAGTCGGACGCTTAGCCCACTGAGCCGCCCAGGCGCCCCTTGCGTGCGGTAATCTTGAAGCAGAATCACAAGTGGATGCGGCGTGACCTTCCAGTGGAGACACCCAGCGTCATCTGTTTTCTTTACCCCGGATTTCCTTCCGGCCTCCTGGCCTGTTGTCAAAAATCACCTCGACGGGGGGTTATTCTGGGTCTGGAGCGAGGCTGGCCTCGCTCGGTGTGGCCGGGTAGCTTCCACGGGGCAGCAGGTGGGCCGGGGCGCCTCGTGAGCCTGCCTGACCTCGTCTCAGCGGGAGACCCCATACGTGCATTTTTTCAAGCTTCTGTTATTAGCTGTCCCGAGGCTGGGCGGGCGAGCAGGACAGTGTGTCTCTCTTCCAGCGGCCACAGGCGGCACTTAGATGCCGGTGAAGCCTCTGCAGACAAGCACAGGACACGCCCCCCTGGACCGAGTTCCCGTCCACCGATTGTGGGCTGAGTGAGCCCATGAAGCTGTCTGTGTCCCAGCTAAAAAGAGTCACGGTCTGAACGCTGTCTGAGCGAGGCCGTCAGAAGCCCGTCCCCGGGAGTCTGCCCCTTGGCGTGGAGGTAGTTTTCGTCCCGTTCTCTGGGGCTCCGAGGTGGCCCTTCCGGGCGGAATCGCAGCCTGGCCTCTGGCTGATGCAGAGACACGGCATAGACATGACTCTGCCCAGTTCTGCCCGTTCCCACAGAAGAGAAATTTGAAGCGCAGAGAAGCTTGCCCAGGGTCGGAGAGGTCAGAGGCAGCGCGTCAGCGTCCCCCAGGCGCCCCGGTTCCCACGCTGTCACCCCAACCGCTGCAACAGGAAATCCCCGCCCGCGGGCCGGCTGTGCTGGGCAGGGTCAGAGGAGCCCTCCCCGTCTCAACGGGCCGCATTCATGCATCTTCGGGGACGCTGCTGTCCACGCCCCTCCTCAGTCCAGCCTCCAGGAGCCCACGGCGGAAGCTGGCTTTCCAGAAGAAGCCGGAGAGAAAGAATCTCGGAGACCTCCCCTGCCTGTGAACGCTGCAGGCTGGCACAGGGCCCCGACCCGCCGTGGGGAGCCGCCGTGCACATGAGCCACGTGGGAGGCGACCTCTATGAAGGAGTCGCGTCTGCCCTGACAACACGGTGCCCTTCTCCTGGTCTGAGGCAGCCCACCCAGCCCACCCAGGTCCCCGGGAGGGACCTTGCTGCGGTCAGGCAGGGAGGGAGGAGCGCGGGGCTCACGGCAGCCGGGAGACCCCCGGCTCCTAACCCGCGGTTCCCGGGGCCCAGCCCAGACCCTCTGCCCCAGAATCCTCGTGCCGGGGCCCAGACATCGGCATTCTTCCGCCGAACACACCCTTGGAGGAACATCTCGTCAGCAGGGCCAGGGGGGGAGGTGACTCTCCGTTCCCCTCTGCGAACGCCCTCGCCTGCCTCCTTTGTGCACCCCTGCCCTTCACCGGGGCCTGGAAGAAAGCCCCCAGTCAACCTCACAGAGGTTCAGGACGAGAACGTCAGAAGTGGTGCTTGCCGGTGGGCGAATCGCCAGGACCCCAGACCCGGCCCTGCTGCCCCTGCCCGCTCACGGCACGGCCAGAAAAGCCGAGGCATAGACTGTGGCGCTCGGGCCTGCGCCGGGGTCACTGGGGATGCGCCGTCGTGAAAATGCGGGCCTGGCACACGTCAGATAAAGGCGAGGCTCCTCTCCCGGGGGCGGGGAGGCTTCGTAATGCAGCCAGCAGTGGGGGGAGGGGCATCCAGAAGGCAGGGGTGGCGCCGATCGGAGGGCCCGGGGAGGGGCGCCACGGCCTGGAGCGAAGCGGGGGTGGCCCCCGGTGAGGCCCCAGGCCGGAACCCCCCCGCAGCCAGCTAGGACGCGGCCACACGGGCAGCCAGAGTCCCTGCTGCACAGGAGTCCCAAGGCCGTGTCCGAGTCCCAAGGCTGGGAGCTGGGGCAGGACCAGGAGCGGGGACAGTGCGGGGGCCACTGCAGGTCGCCAGGCTGAGCCAGGGCGGCGGCCACCAGCGCGGGGCGGGCCACCAGCGCCGTGACTGCGGGTGCAGATAGGCCGGCGGGGAGAGGGCGCGCTGGCTGGGCCTCAGCGTGGCCAGGCCAGCAGCGCACGGCGAGTGGCGTTGGTCACAGAAAGGCGAGGTGCACGGGGGAGAGTATTCACTGCGTCCTATAAAGAGAGACCCAGAGGGTCTTAGAAGAGAAAGTGGTGCTCTGGGCACCGGAAGATGCCCACCCATCCCAGGGCTGCTTCTCGCCACGCAGGGATGAGGGGAGGGGCGGTCGGCCAGGGACAATGTGGAAGGAAACGTCCAGTGGGTGGAGACGGGGGCTTTGCCGTGGACTGTCCACACCCCGTCAGCCACAGAGATCGGCCGCTCCCGGGGAGGGATTCAGAGCAGTGACTCACAGTCGGGACCCCTTGGACGGAAGACGCTGATGCAAACGTGTTCCCCCCACCCCCGTTCCTGGGGCGGGACCCCCCGGGCGCTGTGCACCTGCCTGCGTGCTACGTGTTTTGCTGTGGAGACCGCTGGTTGGCCGGTTCGCTTTGGCTTTTCCCGTGATGATGCCCCCTTGGATTTAGTCCTACAGCCTCAGCCCCCCGAAGTCCACAAGGGCAACCTTTTTTTTATCTAAGTTAATCGCCTTTAACAAACTTTTTTCCATAACGGTCTCCAGGAGTCATCGGAGACTCCCCGCAATGCCGTGTCACGAAACCGAGGGGGTCAGCCTGTGCGTCAGACGTCACCGATGGTGACCGTCACCCGCAGGTGTGCGCCATGGGTGAGAGCTTTACCTCTCGTGACATTTTCCAAGACACAAAGAAAAACTGAAGTTTTCACAGTCCGCGTGGATGGGCTGGATGAAAACACATTCTTACAGCATTCCCGTGCCCACAGTTCTATTGTCTCTTTTTACGGTGAACCTGCAGGCTGGGCGGGGCTGGAGGCACCTGACGTCGCCATGGAAACCGGCACCCCGCCCCGCCCGCCCGTCACCTCCCTGTTGCTTGTGTCTTACAGGTGGTTTTCAGCAAATACTGTAACTCCAGTGACATCATGGATCTGTTCTGCATTGCCACCGGCCTGCCTCGGTGAGTGATCCGGACGCCCCACTGCCGGCCAGGCCTCGCCAGGCCAGTGCACCTTGAGGGGAAGGCGCCTGGGAAGGAAGGGCGAGCCGCCAAGGCTGAGGACGACAGGTGCACCAGGGCCCGGTGGGCTCGGTTCACACGTGGGAGCCCTTTCGGATCCGTGAATGAGACCTCGCGGGCCTGGGCCACGGCCTGTGTTCATGGAGGAAACCGCTGGGCAGAATTAGGCAGAAACCACCGTCTTCCGAGGGGTTTTTTTCCTTTTATTTATTTGCTTTCCAAGAAAGGCCAAGGGAGGGTGGTTGTGTTTTGGCTTTAACACAGGTGAGATTCTTCCGTCTCGGGACGGGGTCTGGTGGCCATGGGGCAACGTTTGGGAAGACGGGTTGAGAGTAGTTGGAAAGGCCAGTGACCCCCTCCCAGAATCATCACAATTCCAGAAGCGCTGTTTCCCCCAATCAACAGTCTGAGTGCAGTCTTTCTCCTGACTTTTTTTTTTAATATTTATTTATTTTGGGGGAGAGCGCAGGCGGGAGAAGGGCAGAGAGAGGGGGACACAGGATCCGAGGCGGGCTTTGCTCTGACGGTCTGACAGCAACGAGCCCAGCGTGGGGCTCGGGCTCATGAACGGTGAGATCGTGACCTGAGCCGAAGTCGGACGCTCATCCGGCTGAGCCACCCAGGCGCCCCTCTCTCCTAACTTTCTGACTGTTAAGAGTGGTCAGGAGTGGCCGTGGCACGGCATCTCACTCCAGAGCTGTGGCCCCGGTCACGGGCCGGGACGAAACACCAGGAGCGTCTCACAGACAGGGGAGGAAATTGCGTGCCTGGAATGACAACGAATGGCAGTTTTTAGCTGCAAAACTGGCCCACAGTCCCGGGCATCTTTCCCTGACCATTCTGCTGAACAATACACGTGTATAATTCTTGAGGACAACCCGGGATCTGGGTATCACCCCCCCACAACCCCGTGCACGCCACAGAAGGGCAGAGAAGCTTAAATAACATGGTCAAGGCCACACGGCTTAGGCGAGACCCCAGGGGCGAGAGGTCGGGGGAAGATTCAGCTCACGCACTCGAAACTGCTTCATAGGAGAGCGTGCCCCGCTTACACGGGCCCCCACAGGGCGGTCGGGGAGCAAACCGAACTCGTCGTTGGCCAACATAAACGCTCCTTGCTGTCTGGCTGCCGTCTCCTTGATCTCCCGACTCCGTAACCTAGACTTCCTCCGATTCCCATTTTAAATTACTTAAAAACGGGGGCACCTGGGTGGCTCGGTCGGTGAAGCAGCTGACTCTTGATTTTGGCTCAGGTCACGATCTCACGGTTTGTGCGACGCAGCCCCGTGTTGGGCTCTGCGCAGACAGTGCGGAGCCTGCTTGGGATTCTCTCTGTTCCTCCCCACCTTGTGCTCTCTCTCTCTCAAAATAAAATAAACTTTAACAAAAATTATTTTAAGTTACTTAAGAAAGGACAAGGTAAACCCCACTTGGAATTACGCACGGCCGCTTGCGTGTTACAAACGCAAGTGTCGTGTCTGGGAGCCGGGCTGGCCCCGGGACCCCTGTTGCCCTTTTGCGCGTGGGGACGCTGACGCGGTGTATCTTCCAGGAACACAACCATCTCTCTGCTGACCGCGGATGACGCCATGGTGTCCATCGACCCCACCATGCCTGCCAATTCAGAACGGTAAGCGGCAGCCGGCCGGCCTCGGCAGCTCGGGGTTCTTGGGGCGTCTCTGACGCTTCTCTACACGCGCGGGAGGGGCTCTAGATTGTCCTTGCAATTTGCTGCTGTAGGAAAATCCGAATTTAAGCCAAAGATGGGGTAGGGGTGGGGCGAGGGGCGAGGGAAGCTTGTTCCTTTGCAGACCAGTCCCTCCCCAAGACAGTCACATTTGCAACAGTGCTCAGGAGGGCTCGCTCTCAACAAGAGTCCTCTGAGGAGCCACGGATGGGGAAACTGAGGCATGGAAGGCAGGCGAGGAGCAGTGAAGCCAGGTCCCAGGGCCCTGCGCTGACGGCCCCACAGTCTGCCTCCAGAAGTTTCCCTGACCACATCCCCAGGGGTGTTGTGTTCACACTGGAGCAAGATCTGGTGGTGGCCCGGTGCTGCCTGCCCAGACCAGTGTGCACAGGAGGTGGGGGGGGGGGGTGGCCTGGGGGCCTGAGGAGCGGTTGCGGGTGACCTGGAAAGTGAAAGGGACATTTGCAAACATGAACATTCATAAAATCGTCCAAGCCCGCCATGTGGTGGGAAGAAGGACAAGGCCTCTGGGCAGGGGCCCCTCCCCTCCCTGAGCAGCCCCCTGGCCCAGCCACCTACCGAGTCCCCGGGGCCTCTGCTCTGTGTCTGCGGCTGGGCAAGGTGGGCGAGCAGGGTCCACAGGGGATGCCCCTCAAGAGCCCCCCCACCGCCGCCCCTCTCCCGCTCCTGCTTCCCACTGAACATCTGCTCCGAGGGACATTTGTCACTCCGGCCATTGGGCTGTCCCACCTGATGACTGAGCCCTGCCGGCCATTCCCAACCTGAAGGAGAAAGCATGCCCCAGGCGGGCCCCACTCGTGCCCCAGCAGCTGGAGGGCCCACGGTGCTTAGTGACAGTTGGAAACACTTGGGCTCCATGTGATGGGGTGGTCTGAGACCCTCACTGGAGGCCCCCAGAAGGATCCCCCCACCCAAGGTGTGTGCACACCTGAGCACCCAGAGGTGCCCCGGGCTGGGTGCCGGGTCCCCCAGGCCCTGCCCAGGGCGCAGACCCTCCCCCGCACAGCTTAAGGCTTCAGTGCAAGGAGCCACACGAAGCCGCTGGGAGGCACAAAGTCCTCGACCGTCCTCGTAGCCACACCGTCTCTCAGGCTCGGTGAGCCGTGGTGGGCGCTGTCCTTCCCCACGCACCCAGTTGCCTCCGCCAGGCCTCCCCTCCACCGTGCCCATCGGTCTTCCCAAATTCCGCCCGTCGGGAGCTTCTGCCCCACACCCTCGGGCTCCGATTGCCAGCCGCGGGCTCCCCGGAAAGAGCGGCGCCAACCTGCTCCCCAAAGACTCCAGCGTGAGTCCCGTAAATCACGGCACACGCTCGGCCAGATCGCGCTTCAGGAGCTGAGTCTTGAGCGACCTGTCACCCCCGACGTCCACAGACTAGACTGACCTTGGGGTGGGGGGGAGGCGTTCCACTCAAAGCAGCACAAGCTGGTCTCTGAGCGAAACGGCATTTCTTCTCAACAGCGGTTTGTCCGTAGCTTGTCTGTCTGTACTTGGTGGCTTCCGAATGTCTGCTTTGTACTTTATTCTGCGCCAGTGGCTCTCGGCAGGGGAGGCGTTGTTCCCCTGGGGACACTGGGCAGTGTCTGGAGACACTGTGGCTGTCACAACTGGGGCGGTGGGCGGAGAGTAGGGCTGCTGCTACCCATCCCACTGTGTGCAGGATGGCCCTACCATGCTCAGGATGGTCCCACTGTGTGCGGGACAGTCCCACTGTGCACGGGACAGTCCCACTGTGTGGATGGTCCCACTGTGCACAGGATGGTCATACTATGCCCAGGACAGACCTACTGTGCGCAGGATGGCCCTACTATGCGCAGGGTGGCTTCCATGCAGAGACCCACTGCCTGAAACACCAGAGGAGCCGAACTTAAGAAGCCCGGGTTTCTGTGCTCTCTGGCATTTTCTTTCCAGAGCTACCCGTCCTGCTCACAGGTCACCAGCCCCCCACCAGCTGCACAGGAGACTTCCCGTCCTCCCTCCCCTCCCTGCCCACCCCTCAGGTCCTCACGCTCTGGATCTGGGCTGGGGCCCCAGAATTTGCCGTTCTCTCGGCTCCCAGGTGGAGGTGGCGATGCTGGGTGGATGCCACTTCCCAGGTCCCATCCCAGGGGCCCCCAGACCCCGCCTGCCCCAGGTCTCTCCAGGCCACTTCTCTAGTTGCCTGGGGGTCCAGTGCCGCTAACCCAGTGACTTGCAGCCCTCCCGCTGATCAAAACCACCAGAGAGCATCGCAAAGGCCCTGAGGCCCAGACCCCGCTAGGACCCGCCCAGTAAATGTGAATTTTTGAGGGATTTTTTCAGTGTCACCAGGTGATTCCAGTATACAGCCCTGGGGGAGAGCCACTGGTATAGAGTGTGGAAAACATAAGAGACTGCCCTTGACCCCAGGTCGGTGCTCACCAGAAAGCCGTGTCCACCAGACACAGGGCTTTCCTCTCTGGGAAAGTGCTGGAATCTTGTTTCTTCCCAGCAAACAGTGGCCAAGTAGGCCGTGCATGTGGTCAGGCTGTCTCTCCAGCGTCTTCCACTTCTGAAGACATTCGCAGCCACTCGTCACCTGCTTGCTTCCCCAGCCTCAGACTCAGGAGCCATCTCACGGGACAGGGCTGGTGCTGGTGCTCCTGTGATTGTCAGCTTTCCAGGGTCTCTTCTCCAGATTCCGAGGGCTCGTGACTGGCCACCTGGCTACTGATGAGAAGCGGGGTCCCGGTGGCCCTCAGGCCGATACTTTTGGGCTCATTTCAAAGCAAATATCATAATCGTCTGAGTCTTCCTTCAAAATACGTTTCCCCTTAATGCCTTCTTTAGATGCTCCCAGCCAGCCTTTGCTTTGGACTGTCCTACCCCTCCTCCGGGCTTTGCGATGCACAGACGCCTGGTCTCTGCCTCCAGGTGCCCCTCAGCCGAGCCCCGTGTACCTTCCAGGAGACTCGGCCCCAAACACAGCTTCATCACAGTGCTCCCGGCACGGCCTGCTTCGGGGCCTGTTGGCCACAGGACATTGTCCAGATGCCTCCAGTGCATCCTCAGCCCCCTGTTGACTGGGGCCAGAGAATTTCTAGAGCTTAGCCATTCAAGCAGTGCAGGAACACCTGGCCCTCTAATGCGTATTTGAACGCGGAACGTTACCTCCGTGAGGACAGGAGCATTTTTGTCTTTGTCACCTGTACCTGACCTGTGAGCCCTCCGGGAACAATTTATTGAGTAACGACCTGAACACAGGACACGGGACGATATCCCCACGGGCTAGCAAGGTTTCATCTGGTACGTTTGTTCCTAAATTCTTGCGCTGAGTCAAGGTCATGTGATGGCCTGTGAAGATCAAGGATCACGCGTGGGCCTGTTAACCGGTCTTGCCAGGACTCCTTCCAAGGCTGTGACCGTCCATACTCCCCCAGTGATGCTTTTTCACCTGCTTCCCTGTGTCCTTGCAGCCTGCCTGTCACAAGGTTTTGCAATTTTGCTTAAAAAAACAAAAAACAAAACACAAAACCAAAAACCCAAACAGCCTCTCTCTTGAGGTTCCTCTTTAAAAAACTATTATGAGCTATTGCCTATGCTTTTGAACTATTTTCTGTTGGTCAGTCGTCTTTCCCTCCCCCCGTCCCTTGCTGTAAGTCCTGGTGTGTCAGGGGCAAACCTTCTGTGTCCATCCCCTCGGGGCCTCGTGATGACCGGGGATGGCGTCACCAAGATGCCCGTGCATGTTCACCCGGGCGGCTGACACCACCCGCTCTCGTGCACTTGGGAGATGTGGCCGTCGGGAGCTCGGACCGGGCCAGGGGCAGAGCGCCTTCCCTGTGCGAGTCAGGTGCTGGCACGGACGTGGGCACAGGAGCCCTTCCCGGCGGGATCCCACACCCGAGCGTCAGTGGTCCCGATCGCCAAGTTTGTTGAATTCACCACACGTGAACATCAGAGAGGAAGTTCATCATTTAAATGATATGTTTAAAGTGTTCGGAATTCTTCCGAACGAGGAAGCTCAGAACAGCCAGAGAAACTAATTTCAGAAAAAAACCCTAATCCGCTGGATTCCAATTTCTCCCGAGTGCTTATCTCCCGTACCAGGCGTGCTGGGAGCACCTCGGACGGCATCTCACAGAGAACTGTCTTCTGTCTTGCAGCACCCCGTACAAAGTGAGACCAGTGGCCATCAAGCAGCTGTCTGGTAAGGCCCTGCTATCATTTTTAAAATTAAGAGAAAAAAAAGAAGGCTCCAGGCTGCCCCTGTGATTGAATATATATTAGGTAAGCATTTGAACGTAAACCCTGTGCTGTTACCGAATCTGAAGCCCTGTGTTACGCTCCACCCTTGACGACCCCTCGGGGGCCTCCCTCCCAGGCCGTCCCCACGGACTTAGCAGACCCTGGGTGACAGTCCGCCCTTGTCTTCCTGGGCGCGGAGTCTGGCCTGCGCGCTCAGACCCATGAGCCGCCAAGTCCGCTCGTCAGGCCGTGGGCCGTCCGCGGCCCCCAGCCCCCAGCCCCCGGGACGCCGGGTGCGGTCAGTGGTGTCACGGTGGTAAATTCCCATTTCCTTCTGGATCTTTTCTCTCTCGTATTTACGTATGATTCATGCAGAATACAATGTTCCCATTTAAGTGCATATTTTGATGAGCTTTGAAAAATGCATACCCCCTTGTAACCGTTCCCGAAACCAAGACGCGGAACATTTACGTCACCCGAAGAGGTTCCCTTGTGTCCCTTCCCAGTTAACCGCCCCCCCCACCCCCGCCCATGACCCCTGGCCTCTGTCAGCAACCCACCTGCTTTCTGACCCCGTAGATTTAGCTTTTCAAGAGCTTTGTATAAAAGAGATTACATAGGATGCCTCCTGCTTTTTGACTCGGCCTAACGGCTTTGAGACTTGTGTGTGTGTCAGCTGCCCCAGTGGTTCATTCCTTTGTATCGCTGGGTAGTGTTCCCTGGTGTGGCTGGACCCCAGGGTGGTTCCCCACCCATCTGTTGAAGGACAGCGGGTTATTCCCACTCTGGGGGCTTTTAGGGTCAGGCCGCCATGAGCATTCAGGTGGATGCCTTCGTGGGGACGGACGTTTTCATTTCTCTCGGATCGAACGGGACCGCTAGGTCGTAGCGTTAAGTAATTCGCCGAAGAGCCTGCCCATCGTTTTTTCCAAAGTGGCGGCACCGCCTGACCCTCCCAGCCACCAGGGGTGAGCAGTCCCCGGCCGCGCTCGGAGTCGTCAGTTAATCATTCTAATGGGTGTGGTGTGATATTGCGTGTGGTTGGACTTTATGCTTCCCCAGTGACTAATGATGGCGAATGTATTTACTAACCGGTCATAAATCTTCTGTCATGATCCGTCGTGGTAGGTGACTGCTTTCCTTATTATTGAACAGTGAGTGTCCCTGATTTATTGGAGACCCACACCCTTAGGCAGACCCGTATCATAAATATTTTCTCCCAGCCTGGAACTCGCTCCTTTGCTTTCTTAGCCGTATCTTTCAATGAGGAGAAGTGTTCCATTCTGATTCGGCCCGGATTATCAATTTTGATCTTTTTATGGTTTGTGCTTTTCGGTACCCTACCCGAGAAATCCTCGTTCGTCCCCTCCCTGTGAGGTTTTCTGCCGTTCTCTCTCCCGAAGGTTTTGTATTTTTAGTTTGTCCCTTTAGGGCTGTGATCCCTTGCAAGATGACTTTTGCGTATGGCCTGAGACAGAAGTCGAGGTTTATTTTCCTTTTTAAAGTGTAAAGTTAATTTAATTTTGATTTTTATAAGGTTGATGGCCACAGAATAGAATTTTGAAGCCACCCATCCCATGCAGGCCGGGATGAGGCACTTATGTGTCTGCACCTTGTCTCATCTTTAAGGTGACAGTTGTCAGGGCACCTGGGTGCTGGGCAGCTCAGTTGGTTAAGCATCCGGCTTCAGCTCAGGGCATGATTTCACAGTTTGTGGGTTCGAGCCCTGCATCGGGCTCTGTGCTGACGGCTCGGAGCCTGGAGCCTGCTTTGGATTCTGTGTCTCTCTCTTTGCCCCTCCCTTGCTCGTTCTCTCTCTTTCTCTCTCCTTCTCTCTCAAAAATAAATAAGCATTTAAAAAATAAAAAACAGGAAATCTTCTGGATCTAAGGGGAAGAGTTTTCAGACTTGCCAACAAAAATCACATCCACCAAAGGAAAAATTGATAGAGGTGCCCGGTTGGCTCAGTCAGTTAAGCATCTGACTTTGGCTGAGGTCACGATCTCACGGTTCGTGGGTTCAAGCCCCGTGTCGTGCTCTGTGCTGACAGCTCGGAGCCTGGAGCCTGCTTCGGATTCTGTGTCTCCCTCTCTCTCTCTGCCCCTCCCTGGCTCATGCTCTGTCTCTCAAAAATAAAAAAATTTTCAAAAAAAATTTTTAAGTGACAGCGTTTACATGTGGGCACTGATTGCTTTAAATTTTTTTAATGCTTGGGGCATCTGGGTGGTTCAGTCCGTTAAGTGTCTGACTCTTGGTTTCGGCTCAGGTCATGATCTCTCAGTTCATGAGTTCAAGCCCCACTCGGGGCTCTGTGCTGATAATGCCGAGCCTGCTTGGGATTCTCTGTCTCCCTCGTTCTCTGCCCCTCCCCCACTTGCACTCTTTCTCTCAAAATAAATAAATAAACTGAAAATAAAATAAATGTTTTGAATGCTTCAGTAGCTCTTTGAAAACTCTTAATTCAATTCTCTTGATAGTAGATGTTAGAATAAAATAGGAGTTCTAACTTTTTCTAGAAGGAAAATTCCTTTTTTAAAACAAAAAGCAATCGAGCCCTTGACTTGATAATGAATGTGACTTTTTTTTTATTAACTCAACCCCACACTTTATTCGGATTTCACCAGTTTTTCTCTGGATGTCCGTCTTCTGTCCAGCATCCAAGCCACGGTGCCGTCTGTGTCACACTGGCCCTTGGGTCTTCTCCATTGGCCCCGTCTGACAGGGCCGTCTGACTCAGACACTTTGGAGAGTCTATAGAATGTCCCCCAGGCTGGGTTTGTCTGAGGTTTTCTTCAAGATCAGCCAAAGGGTATGGATCTGGGGAAAGAATGAGGGGGCCCACGATAGCCCTTTGAATCCCTGGCTTCCCCACTGCCGAGTTGCTGTTTTCCCCTTCCTTACTCTGCTCTTTGGAAGGACGTCGCTCAGTCTAGCCCACCTTCACGCGGGGCGGGAAAGGACTGAGATTCATTCTCTCTGCATGGATATCCATTTGTTCCAGAACGTTTGTGGAAAAGACAGTCCTTTCCCCCCATCGAGCTATCATGACATCTTTTGTTGTTCCGGGTTCCCTGTATTTTCAAATAAATTTTAGTATCAGTCTGTCAGTTGCCATGAAAAAAAAAAATTCTTTCAGTGGGACTTTGAAATTGTACTAAATACACAGAACAAGTTGAAAAGAGTTACTGTCTACATTGCTGAGTCTTCTGATTCATGAATGTGGTATCTCTCGATTTATTTGGGTTTCTTTTAATGTTTCACAATAACATAGTTGTCAATGTAAAGTTCTTAAATCTGTGTTAATAAATTTATCACTAAGTGTTTAATATTTTAATGTTACTGTCAATGGATTTTTATTTCAATTCCCAGCAGTTTTTTGTTTATAAAAAATATAATTGGGAGCGCCCGGGTGGCTCAGTCGGTTGAGCGTCCGACTTCGGC
The DNA here is from genome assembly GCF_022837055.1 of Prionailurus viverrinus. NCBI lineage: Eukaryota > Metazoa > Chordata > Mammalia > Carnivora > Felidae > Prionailurus > Prionailurus viverrinus. The sequence continues at coordinate 3,424,549 of NW_025927609.1, read as the reverse complement.
TCAGGTCATGATCTCGCAGTTCGTGAGTTCGAGCCCCGCGTCGGGCTCCGCGCTGACAGCTCAGAGCCTGGAGCCTGCTTTGGATTCTGTGTCTCCTTCTGTCTCTGCTCCTCCCCTGCTCACGTGCTGTCCCTCTCTCAAAAATATATAAAGATTAAAAAAACAATTAAAAAATATATATAATTGGTTTTGTGTATTGATTTAGCTAAGCTCATTCAGTACACCTAGTACCTTTTTGCCAATTTCCTATGATTGTCGACATCTGCAGATAGAGAATTGCTTCTTCCTTTCAGACTGGATGTCTTTTGTCTCTGTTCTCTTTCTTGCCTTGCTGCTCCTGCTGGGATGTCTAATAGGAGAGAAGCACATGGTGTGAGAATGCATATTCTTGCTCTGTTCTCATCTTAGAGACAAAGTGAAGCTTTTCACCATCGGTTATGATGTCAGCTATAGGGTTTTTCTGTAGATGCCCTTTCTCGGGTTGAGGGTTTTGTGGGGTTTTTTTCCCCTTAATTCCTAATTGGTTGAGAGTTTTGATCATAAATTAGTGTTGGATTTTGTCAAATACATTTTCTGCCTCTATTGAGATGATCACATTTTTTACTCCTCTGTTCTGTTACTGGTGGACGTACTGATTGATTGTAAAACTTTAACCTTGAATTCCTAGTGTAAATTCCATTTGGCCACGGTCTACTATCTTTTTGCTTTGGATTCAATTTAAATACGTTTTGTGAAAGGTTTTTGTTATCTGTATCAGCAAGGATTCCATAGTTTTACTTTCGTACAGTATGTTCATCTGGTTTTCGCATTAGGGTGATGCCGGCCTCGTGGGAAGTGGGGAGGTGCTCCGCCCTCCTGCTTTCTGGAAGTTTGTACAGGGATGGCACTATTTCTGCCTTAAATGTGTCCTAGAATTCACCAGGGAATCCTCTGTGCTTCGAGTTTCTTTGTTGGAAGGTTTTAAATTATGAATCCGGTGTCTTTAAGAGACAAGTATGCCCAGGTTTTCTGTGTACTTGGAATGAACTTCAGGAAGTGGTACCCATTCGAGCAGAGATTTCATCTAAGAATTTGTTGGCCGGATGGAGTCTGGGAAGTGCTGGTCATCCCCTTTATGTCCATGGCATTGGCATGAACTCTGCTTTTCCATCCGAGATACCCAGAAGGTAGACCTTCTCCGTTCTCGAGTCAGTCTGATTTATACATTTTCTTGATTTCTTTTTTCTAAGAGCCAGCTTTGAGCTTCATTGGTTTTCTCCATTATTTGGTTCCTCTTTCACTGATTTCTCCTCTCATCCTTTTGATTTCCTTTCCTTCCTACCCACTCCACATCTAGTTTGCTCCTCTTTTTCCAGCTTCTGAAGGCGGAAGCTTAGATCATTAATTTTAGATCTTTCTCTTTTTTCTATAATAATTCGAAGCTAACGATAGCCCTCTAAATATAAGTTAGCGGTATCTCATAGATGTCGATGCGTTTTCGTTTTTATTCAGCTCACAATATTTTCTAATTTACCTTGGGGTTCCTGCTTGGATCTATTTGTTATTTAGAAGCGTGTTGTTTAATTTGCAGATGGTTGTGTATTTTCCAGTTACCTTTCTGTTACTGATGTCTCAGTTCATTCCACCGCGGTTAAAAGTGGACCCTTGGGGCGCCTGGGTGGCTCAGTCGGTGAAGCGTCCGATCTCGGCTCAGGTCATGATCTCACAGCTTGTGAGTTTGAGCCCCGCGTTGGGCTCTGTGCTGACAGCTCAGAGCCTGGAGCCTCTTCAGATTCTGTGTCTTTCTCTCTCTGCCCCTGCCCCGCTCACACTCTGTCTCTGTCTCTCAAAGATAAATAAACATTAAAAAAAAATTGTTTTTAAGTGGACCCTGGATGGCTTCTGTCTTTTCTAATGTATTGGAATGCATGGTGTGGCTTGGGGATTGTTCCATATACACCTGAGGAGAATGTGAACCCTGCTGTTACGGAGCGGAATATGCCACCAATATCAGTTAGGTCGAGTGAGTTGATAGGGTAGTTCAAGTTTCCTCCGCCTTCATTTTCTGTCTATTTGTTCCATCAATTGCTGAAAGCAGGGCGTTGAAATATACAAATGCCTTGTAGATGTATCCATTGCTTTTCTCAGTCTGTCAGGTTTGCTGCATGTGTTTCCCTTCCTGTTATTGGGTGCGTACTTGTTTAGGATTGTTCTGTACTCTTGATGGATCGATCCCTTTATCCTTCCAAAAATGTGGCCTTTGTCCTTGGTACTATTCTTTGAATGTCCTCCTTGTCTCATATTAATGCAGCCACCCCAGCTTCCTTAGGCTTTAGTGCTCACATATTATACCCTTTCTATCTTTTTATTTTACTGTGTCTGTGCCTCTGTATTTGAAGCAGGTTTCTTATTGGCAACATTTATCAATCTTGGCAATTTCCGCCTTTCAACTGGAGCCGTGAAACCATTTACATTAAAAGTAATCATAGATACAGCAGGGTTATCTTGCTGCTACCTTGCCACTCATTTTGGCTTATCTCATTCATTATTTTTTTAATTTTTTTCTCTCTTTTCTTATGTCTTCTGGATACTGACCATCTTTTCTCCACTCTTGGTCTCTAAACTGTACTTCTTTGTCTCTTCTCGGCTGCCCTTGGTTTCACAATCGGTATCACCGACGTATCGCAGTCTTCCTTTAAATTGTGTCCTGCCACTTCTTGAAGGAGTGGGGTCTCAGAGCCATGTGCTTGTGTGTGCCCCCACCCTGTGCTCTATGTCATACATTTTACTTGTGTGCTACATATGTTTTTAGGCCCATAATCCACTGTTACTCATTTTTTGCTTTCAACAGTCAATTATATTTCTTTGTATAAATCCACATTTGCTTTTTTTTTTTTTTTTTTGCTATATTGTTGATCATCTGGATTTCGTTTTCTCCCATTAAAGAGTGTGGGTTCTGTCCTGGCAGGCAGTTCAGTTACTTACAATTCAGTTTGATGCCTTTGAGACCTGCCTTTAGGCTTTGCCAGGATGGTTGTAGTGGACCAGGATCCAGGGATAGTTCAGTCCTACTGCTAAGGCGTGATGCCTCCAGGGTGTCCCTTGAACTCCTGGAGATAAGGTTGGGGGTGTCAGGGGCTCATCATGTGGGACTTTGAAGGCCCATCAGGAGGCTGTAATTCCCGTAGGCAGAGAGGAGCATGGAGGCAGCGGGGGTGGTGAGGAGTGGCCAGATTCTGGTATGCTCTCTTTTTTTTACTATTAGTGTTTATTTTTGAGAGAGAGAAAGAGAGTTGTGAGCGAGGGAGGGGCAGAGAGAGAGAGGGAGACACAGAATCCAAAGCAGGCTCCTGGCTGCAAGCCGTCAGCACAGAGCCTGACGGGGAGCTTGAAGTCACGGACCGTGAGACCGTGACCTGAACCGACGTCAGACGCTTAACCGACTGAGCCCCCCAGACGCCCCCAGATTCTGGCGTGTTCTGAGGGAAGAGCCCTGCTTATTTCCTGAGTGGACATGGGACATCAAAGAGGAATCAGAGGAGCCCACAGAGTCACTGAGGGGACGGAACGGCACCCCCCACGTGGGAACAGGCTGAGGGCGTCTGGCACACGGGAGGAGAAGGCGGCTCACATTGGGCCATCTCCGCGCGGTGTGGCTGTGGGCACCAGTGTTGAGTAGATGTGACTAGAGCCTGCGGCTCCCCCGTCCCCCAGCCCTCACTGGGGATGTGCCGTGGCCCTGCCAGTGATGGTGCTGGCAGTGTTTGCAGCCCGGGCTCCATGAGCTCACCAGGGAGGCAGGGAGCTAGCATGAGGGACCCAGGATGGGGCCCCGGGACACCACACTCGGGCACAGGATTCCATCGGAAGAAGGACGCTGGCCGCTTGTCACCATCCCGAGTGGAGGGGCCAGAATAATGAAGCCTTTGAGGAATAACGAAGCAAAAAACAGGCCGAGTGCGCAGCCGCCCGGACAGGAATGAGCTTCGGGAAGGAAGCCTGGGGGGCGTGGCAGGCGTGCCCAGGTGTTTACAAGATTGTCTCTGGAGGAATAAGGAGGGATTTTTGTGTAACTTCGGGGCCCAACTTGGACCCGTGGAAGTGGGTCTGTGCTCCTTAAGAGAAAGAACTTAGCAAAAGCTGGAGTGCACCTGACCGTGTGGGGACTCACTCAGCCTCCCGCGGGAGCTGGCACAAAGGCATGTGTTCTCTGCAGTGACGGCGAGCGGTGTCCTCCAAACGTGCGCATCCCCCAGCACCGTGAACACCCGCGCGGGGCGGTCCGCGCTCGCCGTCTGCACACTGATGGGCAGGCTCACACCCTGGTGCACGAGGACCCCTTGTCTACAAATGCACAGTATCCTGGGTTTTCCTCTGGGAAAAGAGTTGGTATCAGGTAGACCCCCGTGGTCCGAGCCTTCCTGAGACAGGTCAGGGAATGGCGCTGTGTCTTTCCGTCTGGAGCTTTTTCTGCGAATGGGAACTCTCGGCTCTCGGCAGGAAATGCCCCTCCTTCGCCCACGCACCGGCGCCCAGCCCGGCCTTGCTTCCAGAGCCTCTCAGCCTCTCCCAGGGTCAGTCGTCAGCCCCGGCCTTGCCGCCCTGAGTGTGGCGGGAAGGAGCCCCAGCTGCCCGTGAATCAACAGGCCACAGTCACAATGGCAGGAAAAAGGTCAGGAAAGGAAGTAGAAGCCTGGGGTCCAGACTTCCATGCAGCTGCTGAGGCCCCTGGCCTGGCCTTTCCTGGGGGTCGCCGTCCTTCCCGCTGGCCCCACGTTTTGGTCAACGCTCCTACCTGGTCCTGGGGGAGCCCTGGTCTCTCAGGGCGGCGACAGCTACGTGTTGAGAGCCACGCTTCTCCAGGGGAGCGTCTTCAACTTTAGGACTGACAGCAGGTCCCCCCGTTCCCTGCCCATCCCTAGGACCAGGACACATCGCACCGCCCGGCTGCACCTCTGCTGGCCTCTCATCCGGCGGGCCGGTGGGGGCGCCCCGTGGGGGCTGCCCCTGAGGCTGGCTTTCATTTCTGTCCCCCTGGGCAGAGATCAGGGGTGACTCCAGGCCTGGCCTCCAAGAGCTTCCTTGTCCTTGTTCCCAAGGACAGACAGAGAAAGTGAGCTGTAAAGACACATCAGAAGCACCCCTACGGAGCCTGCCTGTGGTTTTGCAAGTCACAGGTGACAGGTCGCTGGGGGGAGTGACAGGTGCTGGTCGTGCCTTGAACGTTGCCCAGAATTCCAGCAGGCCACACGCAGCCCTGTCCACGGGGCGTTCTCCTGCCCTTTTCCCTCCCCAATTTAGTGCGAGATTCAGGGAGTCCCTGCCAGAAGGGCCCGTCTGGATGTCCCCACGTGTGCTTGTCTGCTCGGGTCTCTCCAAGACACCCAGCGCCCCAAACTTGCTCGCCACCACTTAGGGAACAGGAGGCACAGTGCCTGGGACTCACCCTGGCTGAGTGGTGGCTTGCTGAAATCCCAACACCGCAGAGCACTGCGGTGATGGACCCCGGAGCTGTTCTTCCAGGAGGGGACCAAGTGTATGCAAGGGCACCGCGGTCCAAATGCGGAACTCACACTGGATTCCGAAGACTCCGTATGGATAAAAGAACGTGCAACACCTCGCTACTCGTTCTCCGATTGCACGTTTTCCTTGTGAGATAGAAACACGGAATGCGCCGTTTTCACGTGACAGATTCCATGGTTTCTAGTACATTCATTTTGTTTTGTGCAACCACCACCACTGTCTAGATCCAGAACATTTCCGTCACCCCGCAAAAAACTCCCGTGCCTATCGGCAGTTACGCCCATTGACTTCATCCCACCCCAACCCCCCCCCCCCCCCGGCCCCCCGCCTCCGCCCGGTCCCTGGCAACCACCGTTGCTATGGAGATGCCTGTTCGGGATGCCTCCTGTGATGGAGTGCGCGGCCTTGTGCGTCTGGCTTCTTCCCCTGAGCAGCGTCGTCGGGCTCCTCGGTGTCGTGCTGCGCTCCAGTTCCCGGAGGAGCCACGTTCTCACGAGACGTTGGGCCGCGTTTTTTCATCAGCTGACGGCATCGGGGTGGGTTCCACTTAGGGCTGTTGCAAGTGATGCTGCAGGGAACGTGGGCGTGCACGTTTTCATGGGATGCACGTTGAGATGAGATATATTGGGTCAAATAAAATACTGACATTTTTTCAAAGTCCAGCCGGTGCCCAGCAGCGCAGAGCAGAGGCCGCTGGTGCCACGGGCGCCCACGGCGTCCTCCCACCCAAGCTGCCGGCCTGCCTGTGGACCTCGCGTGCACAGGGCCCACCAGAAGTGGGGAGGGCTTGCCGCCCCGGGAGCAGTCCCCGCCTCGAGAGGGGGCCAAAGGACAAATGCACCTCGGCGCCCTTGCCGGTGCTGGGAGGCCCTCTGAGGTGGCCGTCACGGTTGCCCAGGGGACCCCGTGACAGGCCTGTGCTGACTTGCCCTCCATGCATTCTCTTCTGTCCCTTGCCTCAGTCCCACATGCCCTCCAGGGCTTGCTGGGGTCCCTGCTGCAGCCATCTCCCCGTCTGTGGGTCGGCTTCCAGGCGCCAACCTGAGAGCTGTCCCCAGTCCCTTGTCAGTCGGGTGAAATGGCCTCAGGACGGTTTCCTACCACACGGCGCCTCAGTTTCCCTGCAGAACAGGGAACCCACCCCGTGGGTTCTTGGGAGGACAGATGACAGAATTCATGCACAGTGTTTAGCCCGGCGCCTGGCATGTGGTAGGTGCTCAGTTAACGGTAGCTGTCGTCGGTAACGACCCAGGGGCTGCAGTCACGCCTCTCTGGCACTGCTGACGTTTCCTAGGACAGGAACGGCCCTGGGGTCGAAAACGGCACACGTCGCTGGCTGCTGTCCCCTGCGAGTCTGGTGCATGCCTGGAGATAAGCACAGCGTTGCTGATGAGACAATAATGCTCTTCGTAGTATTTTCCATCCTTAGCTCCGCTTCCGCCTGAAGAGCCTCCCGATCACGGCCTCGGTCACCCTGACGTGCGCCACTCCTGAGACACAAAGGATAACCAGCCCTGCTGCCCTGCCGCCTCCAAGGGGCTTACCCCACTCCCGAGGGGTCCTCACGGGATTGCACGACCCGGTCCCACCAGCAAAGGCAGTGGCACCTAGCACGTCGCTGCCAGACACTCGGGCATCACACAGTCATTCGGGGCCTTGGGGACCTGTGTCCTGCCCCCAGAATTTGGTGACGCAGAAATGGCGGGGTCCGAACATTACCTTGAGGACCTCAGGGAGGCTGCCGCTCCGAGCGCTGTCTGCCTCTGGGCACGCGTGAGGACCTGGCAAAGCCACATACGCCCGCATCCCGTGCGGCTGAGACACGCGCACGCCCGAAGCGCACAGTTTGATGAGCTCGATGACAGCACCCATGCGTGTAACCCCCATCCCACTGAGATGAAGAGCAGTTCTGTCACTCTGAAAAGTCCTCCGTGCCTGCTTTCAAGTCAGTGCCCGCTCGGGAGACCGCTGTTCCGACTTCCATCAGCACAGACCACGTGGTCCTGGTCCTGGAGTTTCTCGGGAGCGCAGTCATTCCATAGATGCTGTTCCGTATGGGGGACTCTGTCGGTGTCATGTTTTTTAGACGCATGCATGTTTTTAAGACGCATGCGTGTAGTTTATTAACTTCCATGTTGCAGAGTAGTGTTCCACTGTGAGTTCCCCGCCGCTGGCTGTCTTGTTGAGGGATGCTGGGTGATTTCAGCATGCACCGCTGTAAAAATCGTACAGATCTTACTGTAGGCATCCCTGTCCGTTATCTTGGGCCATAACCATGAGCGATGTCGCTGGTTCATATGGTAAATGGATGCTTGGCTTTATAAGAAACTGGCCAACTGTTTGCCCCAGTGGTCGTGCCGCATTACATCCCACCAGCCGTGTGTAGGTGAGCTGGGAGCTCCACGTACAACCCAACACAACGTCTCAGCTTTTAAGTTTTTAGACATCAAGTAGGTATAACATCATATTTCATCATGGTCTTTTTGGTTTTATTTATTTTTTTAATGTTTATTTATTTTTGAGAGAGAGAGAGTCAGGAAGGGGCAGAGAGAGAGGAGGACACAGAATCCAAAACAGGCTCCAGGCTCTGAGCGGTCAGCACAGAGCCCGACACGGAGCTCAAACCCACGAACCTCAAGATCTTGATCTGAGCCAAAGTCGGACACTTAACTGACTGAGCCACCCAGGCGCCTTTCATCATGGTCTTAATTCACATTTCTCAGATGACTTATTGTTGAGCATGTTTTTACATGCTTATTGGCTGTTTGAACATCTTACTTTGTGAAGTGTCTGTTCTATGTGTTTTGCTCATTTTGTAAACAAGTGTGTGTCTTTTTGTTTTTGTTGTTTTTATCACTGGTTTGTAGGAAACTCTCTATATTCTGGATATAATTCATCTGTCAGATATATGTATGTCAAATATTTTTTCCCACTTCATGACTTGCCTTTTTAATTTTCTTAATGAGGGCATTTGATGAGCAGAAATTTTTAACCTGATAAAGTCTAATTTAACAAGTTTTTCTTGTATATATTGTATTTTCTGTGTCTTCCCTACGAAACTTTCTCCTACCCCCAGGTAGAAGAGATAAGATAAATTTTTAGGAGATTTGAGAGTGATAGCTATTATATTTTGGTCTATGATCCATTAAAAATTTTTTTAATGTTTATTTATTTTAGAGACAGAGAGACAGAGCACAAGCAGGGGAGGGGCAGAGAGAGCTGGAGACAGAATCTGAAGCCAGTTGCAGGCTCTGAGCTGTCAGCACAGAGCCTGACGCGGGGCTCCAACCCACGAACCGTGATATCATGACCTGAGCCAAAGTCAAACACTTCACCAACTGAGCCACTCAGGAGCCCCAATCTGTGATCCAATTTAAATTAATTTTGTGTGTGGTGTGAGGTAGGGATCGACCTTTTTTTTTTTTCCCTGTATGTATATTCAGTCATCATAGCACCACTTGTTAAAAAGACTTCCCTTTTTCCATTGAATCACTTAGACACTTTTCTAGAAAATTATTTGTCTCCATGCATGGGCCTCTTTGTAGTCTTTCTGTTCTGTTTCATCCACCTGTGTGTCTATCTAGACACCAATAACACACTGGCTTAACTGCTAGGGCTTGAAACCAGGGAGCCTTCCACATTTGTGTTTCTTTTACAGTTATTTTGGTTATATGGGCCTTTTTCTTTTCCCTACAAATTTCAGAATTAAGAATCAACATGTCAGTTTCTTTTTTAAAAAACAATCTATGACTTTGATTGGGATTGCGTTCAATACAGAGGTTAGTTTGGGAAAGCTAACATCTTACTAATACTGAGTCTTCTAACCCATGAACATGGTACACCCTCCACTTACTCAGGTTTTCCTTAACTTGCCTCAACAAAGTTTTTTAGCTTTCAAGATGAAAGTCCTGCATATCTTTTGTTAAACCTATTCCATGGCATTTTCTGTTTTCCAGTGTAATTGCCCAGGGGACCTGAATTTAATTTTCCATTTGTTTTCTGCTCATTATTCTAAAAATACAGCAGATTTTCGTATATTGACCTAGTATCTTCTGACGTTGCTTAATTCATTTCTTAGCTCGGGTAGTTATTTTCTAGATTCCTAGGATTTTCCATAAAAACAATCATATCTTCTGATAATAGAGACACTTTGACCTCTGTTTGTTTTCTATCTCTTTCACTTGTCTCGTGGCCCGATACAATTAAGTAAAAATGAGGGCAGGCACCCTTCCTTTATCCCAGCCTTAGGAGAAATGCGTTCACTCTCTCCACCAAGTGTGACATGAGCCACAGGTGTGTTGTAAATGCCTCTTATGGGGTTGAACACGTCTTCTTCCCCTAGGTGCTAATAAACATTTTCCATCAAATGTTCTTTGACAAAATTCTTGGTAAACTGCATCAGGTGTTATATATTTGCATCTGTTGAGATGGGTTGCGGCAATCTTTTTATTCCTGGGTTTCTAATGTTTTTTTTTTATCATAAACAGGTATTAGATTTTGTCACATACTCTTTCTTCATCTAGTGGATGATCATATGATTTTTCTCCTTTATTCCGTTCAGATAGCGAATTACGTTGACTGATTTTTAAACGTTAAAACAACTTTGTTTTTCCATGATTGCTGCACTTGTATTCCTTGAAAAATACTTAGGAATGAGTTTTTTAAAAGTATACAGGATCTCTACCCTGATGTAACATGTATTCTCTTTTACATATTGCTAAATTTGATTTCCTAATAATATTAATAATTGTTAAGGATTTTTGTGTTAACGTTCAAATGGGATATAGGTTTGTAACTTTTTTCTTGTAATGGCTTTGTTATGTTTATATATGGTTATAAAGGCCTTATAAAACATGTTGAGAAGGGCATCTGGGTGGCTCAGTCAGTTAAGCGTCTGACTTGAGCTCAGGTCATGATCTCACAGCTCATGAGTTCAAGTCCCATGTCAGGCTCTGTACTGACAGCTCAGAGCCTGGAGCCTGCTTCAGATTCTGTGTCTCCCTCTCTCTCTGCCCCTGCCCTGCTTACACTCTGTCTCTTTCTTTCTCTCTGTCTCTCAAAAATAAGTAAACATTAAAAAAAATTGGGGTGGGGGCACCATGTGGCTCAATCGGTTAAGCGTCCGACTTCATCTCAGGTCATGATCTCGTGGTTTGTGAGTTTGAGCCCTGCGTCGGGCTCTGTGCTGACAGCTCAGAGCCTGGAGCCTGTTTCGGATTCTGTGTCTCCCTCTCTTTCTGCCCCTCCCCCACTCACACTCTGTCTCTCTTTCAAAAATAAAATAACGTAAAGAATTGCACGCTCTTCTAACTGAGCCAGCCAGTCGCCCCTAAAAGTAATTTTTTATGGTTACCTACATGTATGTCATTTCGGGTGCTTGTATTTACCCCTGTAGATTCCAACTTCTAACTGGTGTTTTAGGCCTTCAGCCTGAAGAATTTCTTTTTTCTTTTAACATTTCTTGCAATGCAGAACTGCTAATGACAGACTCTGTCAGCTTTTACTTATCCAAACATATTTCTGTTTTGCCTTCCTGTTGAAAGATGGTTTCTCAGGGTATAAATTCTGCATACATGGTTTGGTTTTGGTCTTGTATTTTGAGGGAAGTTCAAAGATGTTGGATCCTTTTTTTCTGCCTTCGTCGTTTCTGACAAGAAATCAGCTTTTCCTTTATCATTATTCCCCTGCAAAGAACGTGTCCTTTTTTTTGGCTACTTTCAAGGTGTTTTTCCTTTGTCTTTGGATTGCGGCAGTTTGATTATGATGCACCCGGCCCTGGTATTTTTGTTTGTTTGTTTGTCCTACCTAGTATTTATTGAGTATCCATGGTCTGTAAACTCGGGTTTTCTCCAAATTTGTGAAATGTTCAGTTTTATTTCTTGGAATGCATTCTACGTGGCATTCTATCTCACCTTTCCTTCGGAGATTCTAATTGCACATATGTTAGAAATTTGCTATTATCCCTCAAGTGGTTAGCTCTGGGTGTTTTTTTAAATGTCTTTTCTTTGCTGCTCTTCAGGTTGCATAATTTCTGTTCATCAGTCCTCAAGTTTCCTGACTCTTCTGTTCACTCAAACTGCTGTAAGCCCATCCATGAATGTTTGGAGATATACTTTTAAGTTCTACAGTTTTCATAGGATTCCTCGTCATAGATTTCTGTCTTGAGAGTCTCCATCCGGTACTATCCACTAACATCCTTTCCTCACAGTCCTTGGACATGACTATAATTTTGCTTCATTAAAAGTTTGGTCTGCTAATTTCAACATACGCATCATCTTGGGCTTCTGGGGGGTGATTTTTCTTCTTGACTGCATATCACATTTTCCTGTCTCTTTGCATGTCTCTTTTTTAGTGTAGACTTACACTATGAATAATACATTGCAGAGACTCTGGATTTTGTTATCTTCCTCTGAAGAGTGTTTGTTTTTGTTCGAGCTGGCAGCTAAATTGTTGAGTGATCACTTTGGTTTGGGGGGAGTTGCTTTGGTTTTTTTAAGTTTATCTATTTTGAGAGAGAGAGAGAGAGAGAGAGAGAGAGAGAGAAGCCTGGACTCAGACTCCAAGCTTTGTCTCCCATATGGGAGCACTGATATAGACATATCAGTGCTAAGCTCTCTCACCCTACTAGGCACATAAATGTGTAATTCAGAGATGGATTAGGGAAGGAACAGGGAGTTCTTACAGAACTGGTCACTCCCAACCACAGACTTCCTTCTTTGAGAGTTATCCCTTTCATTTCCACTTTCTCTCTGACAATCCTAGGCTCTGCCCTCTGAACCCTCAACCCCGTGAACCTGCAGCTTTCTGCTTACATTCTAGCCACCCCACACTGCAAGCTCACTCCACAAAAGAACTTAGGAACCGTCTTCCTTCCTTCTCTAGCAGCCCAGCCATGGGGATGTACCATAGTTTATCCAGCTAGTCCCCCATCATGGATATTTATGTCGCTTCCCATCTTGGGCTGTTACAAACAGTAAGTTAGCCATTTTCCATTCCTCTTGCTACAGCCCCTACAACCGTGTGCGACGTGTTCGAGTCCATAGATGGAGCGAAACCTTTAGTCTGTCAGTCTTTATAATCTTTAATAGATTTTTGCAAAAGCCTTGTCTTTTCTACTATAACCAATTCATTTATTGGACCAGGGTTTCTCCTGCAGAATTCTCCCCAAAATTAATCTTGTGACATTGTTTTGATATGTGCAGGTTATCATACGGTGGACAGAGTCCCAGCAACATGTACAGTCCACTGCTTGTTGCCAACTTCAAATCCCTCTGGGGCATCCTCACTAGAATATCATACCCACACCCTTCTACCTCAGAAGCACAGCGCACCTCATCAACCATGGGGGAGGGTGTTTCTGAGAGAGGAGAAGTGTGTGCGGAGTATATTTCCCGCATGGGTGAGCGCCATCCCGCCCCGTCTTCACAGCCCTAAATGGAAACATGACCCAGGTAGGGCAGGATGAGTTTGGCCACATCATGACTCAAGCTGCTCGCTTTTATCACCCAGCCACATCGGGTTACCCAGAGGATTAAATGACCGATCTGTGCAAACCACGTAGGACAGTGCCTGGGCCATAGGAAGAGCTCAGTACAGATTGTTGTGGTTGCTGCAGTCTATAAAACAATAAAGGAAAATTGCACTGCTGGCTGCCCCAGAGGGAACTCCCCTCACGGGTAAGTTGTCTTGCAAACCAAGCCTAAGGAGGAGAGAGGGGCAGAGAGAGAAATCGTGTCCAGACATCTGGGATCAAATTAAACTATGCAGAACACCAAGTCCCCCTCTCCAAAACCGGAAGGGGAAAAGGTCCACCCTGTTCCTGCCCCTGAGGTGCCATGGGTCCCTAACGACCCTGCACGTAGCCCGGGCAAGACGGTAACAAGATACGCTCCAGAGTTTCAGATGTGGTCATCAGAGTCCTTCGGGCCACCTTGCTTTCTGTTACATCTGACGGCAAACAGGAGACAGAGGAATCACTCAAGGTCACCACCAGTCACAGGGAAGTGTCCCTTTGGCTGCCGATAAACATGAGTGATTTCTCGGTCGGACAGACCCTGGAAAGGGCACCTGTGCCTTTAAGAAGCAAGGTGAGTTCACTGTTAATCATATATCTTTACTGTGCTCCTGGGTTATTAGGGAAACATCCTCATTCTGCATGTCTGTTTTATGATGTCCATAAACACTGAATTGCCGACGGCTGTGCCCTGGGCCAGAATGTCCTCTGCCGGCTAGAAGGGCTGGGGGAGGGACACCAGAGCAGGGGTGAGTTCACCCCTCCGCTTCCCTGGAGAAGGGTGGTGACGCTCCGAGAAGGAGGGACAGGGCAGGGGATGGGCAGGGGCGGGCGGGGACTCCCCTTCCCTGTCCCCCGAGGCAGAGCCCTGGGCAAGAGGGACAGAAATGCGCACCTTCACTTCAGGGCCTCGGGGGCGTCTCTTTGGTTTTTCCCCAGCGCGAAGTAAGATACCCCTTTCTGAAGGGAGAGCACGAGAGTCTTGTTTTGTAAATGCTCTGGGAGAATGTCTCCAGTCCGTGTTTCTGGAAGGATGCTCAGCGTCTCACCCCACTGCTCCCGGGTGAGACTGACAAGGGGAAACACCGCTCCCGCGTCACAGGAGCCGCTGGAGCACGGCAGTGGCATCGTGCGACACCGGCCTGCTCATCCGAGAGATGGTTCTGGCCCGAACTCGCAAGCACCCCACACGTGCCGGGGGTCAGTGGCGGGGCCGAGGTCCCCACGCCGCCTGCCCTCGGATTGCGGGTTTGGGGGCCGGCGTCCTAGGGCGCGGTTTGCGGTCACTCGCCCAGGGGAGAAAGGCACAGGTGCAGACCGGCTCAGGTGTGTGAGGGAGGACGAAAGCCCGGCCGTCGCCGTTATTCTGTTCAGGACAAGATGGAGAAGCGCCCCGGCCAGCTCGCTGCCGATCGGGTTAGCGCATCGTGTAAACCACCCCTTAGAGGAGGAATTATCGGTTGGGCTGTGCTGTCGATCAGTTAAGCCAGATTTCCATGTCGTTCCGTGGGGGGGGGGGGGGGGGGGGGGGGGGGGAGACTCGGGATTTATCTGAAACAAGTAAACAATTCCTGGAAGGACTGGGAGAGGCGGGGCGGGTTTCCCGAGAACCGTGTGCAGCCGCCGAGGCGTCGTCGGGCAGCGGCGGACTCTGCCCTGGTCACTCGCGGGAGCCGCTGGGTAAACGGCGTGGGGGAGGGTGCCCGGCCTGCCCCCGGGGGTCCCCTTGGCTCTGTCCCGGGGGCCGGGTCCTGGGGCCACTCGAGCGCAGATCGGGGCCTGAGGGCTGCGCTGATCTGACAGCGTCCTGGCAGCCGGACCCGGCCTCCGCCAACCTCCGGGGTTGCCCTGGAACCAAACCAGAGTCGGCCGTGGGAGACAGTCTGCCAGCCACGGCACGTCCCCGCCGGCGCCGGCCGCCTGGGAAGCCCCCGGACACGCGCCCACGACGCCCTGAAGGCAGCCCAGACCTGGCGAGGGCGACGGGGAGCCTGCCGAAGCCTGTGTCCTGAGCGCTGGCCGTCGGGCAGCCAGATCCTTTGCCTGTGCTGGAGCCACGGTGAGCTGGGAGCAGCGGTCTCCGCACGGCGAGCAGGCTGCCCGCGACTCTCAGCTGGCTCTCCCCAGCCTCCGTCGCCTGGGGCGGCGGTGGTTCATCCGGGCCTCCCGTCCCCTCGGAGCCTCGTTTCCACACCCCCCGTTTTCCAGCCCCGAAGTGCCCGGCCGTCCGCGTCGCTGCTGGTTGCTCTCAAAGCGATTCAGAAATTCTCAAAGCTGGGGCCCCTGGGTGGCTCCGTGGGTCGAGCACCCGGCTCTTGACTTCGGCTCAGGTCATGATCCCGTGGTTCGTGGGATCGCGCCCCGCGTCAGGCTCTGTGCTGACAGCTCGGAACCTGGAGCCTGCTTCCGATTCTGTGTCCTCCCTCTCTCTGCCCTCCCCCGCTCATGCTCTGTCTCCCTCTCTCTCTCAAAAATAAACGTTAAGAAAAGTTTTTTTCAAAAAAAGAATTTCTCAAAGCAAAACACCTAAATATGCTTTAATTTTTAAAATTCAATATGTGCCATGCCACATTTAGGAGAAAGAGGTAAGTTTCCTATATAGTGTCAGATTTTTCTGAGTCCCAACCGGGAAGGTTGGGAATAACTGACATTTGTGATTGAAACTGCTTGCTGCTCCCCCTGATCCAGGGGTTTAGAGCCATCAG
Source organism: Prionailurus viverrinus (assembly GCF_022837055.1). Classification (NCBI taxonomy): domain Eukaryota; kingdom Metazoa; phylum Chordata; class Mammalia; order Carnivora; family Felidae; genus Prionailurus; species Prionailurus viverrinus. The sequence continues at coordinate 3,408,829 of NW_025927609.1, read as the reverse complement.
AGGGTTCCAAAGTTGCCAACAGAATGCAGGCAGGATGTGCCCCCCATCCGGAGCTCAGCCTGTCCCCCAGGGGCTCACCAGGACAGGCACTGAAAGGAGGAAAGGGTGTCCAGGAGGGCTCGTGGCTGTCAAGGACCCGCAGTGATTTAATGACAATGGCATCCGATGGCTCCCGCGGGCAGCGCTTACCGTGGGCCCGGCGCTGGCCTGAGGACTTCCCACACACGAAATCACAGTTCATTTTCAGTTCTGAAATCCACCGGGAGGAAACGCTGGCCCGCTGTAGGAGTCCCAGCGAGCCTGGTGGAGAGGGGAGGCATCCACTTCCTGATCAGGGCTGTTTGTGGATGTGCAGGTGTGGTTGGCCTTTGCGCACATAGGCATTTTTGCCTCTTTCCCCTTGCAAAGAATGCAGGCCGTGCGAGTATCTAAAGCACGCGGGAGCCACGGTGCCGTGGCGGGTGATGGTGCCCGGCGGCTGTAATCACCCGGAGCTCGGCCTCCTCTCGGGCCCCCTCTGAGAACAGCGGACGTAAAGGCCTGAGTTGGGCTGATGCATAGCTGTTAACAGAGACCAGAACACCCGTGTCCCCCCCTGGGACTGAATGAGAGATGAGAAGGTACAGGATGAGGGGACAAACATCTTTACTAGTGCTTTTGGGCTGGACATTCGATTTAGGCATTAAAATCCAGAAACGCTCAAAGGATACGATGTCGAGAGTCCAAAGGAAAAAGGAAAATTGCTCCTTAACTTTTCTATTCCATTCTATCATATTTTTTTTATCAAGCTTTTTATTTTTATTTTTTTGAGAGAGAGTGTGTGTGGGTGTGTGCATTTGATCAAGGGAGGGACAAAGGGAGAGAGAGAAAGAGAGAGAGAGAGAGAGTGAGAGAGAGAGAATCTTAAGCAGACTCCACGTTGAGCGCGGGGCTCAGTCTCAAACCTTGAGCTCGTGACCTGAGCCGAAATCGAGAGTCAGATGCTTAACCGACTGAGCCACCCAGGCTCCCCTTAGCTTTTTATTTTATTTTAATTTTCCTTAATGTTTATTTATTTTGAGACAGTGCGAGAGACAGAGCACAAGCAGGGGAGGGGCAGACAGAGGGAGACACAGAATCCGAAGCAGGCTCCAGGCTCTGAGCCATTAGCACAGAGCCCGATGCGGGGCTCGAATTCACAAACCGCGAGAACATGACCTGAGCCAAAGTCAGATGCTTAACTGACTGAGCCACCCAGGCACCCCAGCTTTCTATTTTTAAATAATTATAGAATAGTACACAGTTGTAAGGAAAGGTACAAGAGAGCCCACGTATCTCTTACGCATTTTCCCCTGCGGTAACATTTTTGAAAACACAGTAAGATGTCACAGCCGCGCCCGGTCGATACAGTCCAGATGCACAACATTTCATCCCCACCAAGATTCTTCCTCCTTAACCCCTGACAGTCACGGTGTTCCCCATGTCCGTGGTGTTGCCATTTCAAGAGCGTTCTATAAATGTAGTCACTCGATAGGTACCTCTGGGGATTGGCTTCTTTTACTCAACATAATTCTCTGGAGGTCCATCCGGGTGGTTGTGCAGATCACTAGTGTGTTCAGTTGTTTCTCATAACCCAGTTTGGGGCTGTTACAAACAAAGCTGCCGGGACCGTCGTGTGCAGGTTTTCGTGTGGCCGTAAATTTTCATTTCTCTGCCCCGGGGAGCAGTTGCTCAATTGTACGGTGCATGATGTTTAGTTTTTTCAGGAAGCTGCCAAACCATTTCCCAGAGCGGTTGCACCGTTTTGCATTCCCTTCAGCAAGGTGTGAGTAATCCGTTTCTCCCCATCGTTACCAACACTTGGGGTTGTCATCGTTTTTTTTTTTTTTTTTTAGCCTTTTTGACAAGTACGCCGTGACATTTCACTGTGGTTTTCATTTGCGTTTCCTAATGGCTAACGACGCCTACGCTTGTGCTCCCTCTGTGTTTGCTTCAGGAAAACGTCTGCTGGTGTCTCCTGCCCGTTTCAGATCGGGCTGTTCCGTTTTTGACCGTTAAGGGGTTTTGAGGGGAGGGGGTTGTCTGCAAAGTTTATCTCACAGGGCTTACGTGGAGTTTTGATGGCTCTTTTCACGTTCTGCATTCAAGTCTCTGTCGAGTGGACTTGGCGAGTCTCTGTCGAGTGGACTTGGCGAGTCTCTGTCGAGTGGACAGACTGTAGCCTGTCCTTTCGTTGTCGGTTTCCCAGTCCCGCTCATGGCCAGAGCTTTACTTCTTTTTTTTACCTTTTTTATTTTATTTTATTTTATTTTATTTACTTTTAGTGTGCATTTATTTTTGAGACAGAGAGGCAGAGTGTGTGGGGGGAAGGGGCAGAGAGAGAGGGAGACACAGAATCCAAAGCAGGCTCCAGGCTCTGAGCTGTCAGCCCGACGCGGGGCTTGAACTCATGCACCGCGAGATCGTGACCTGAGCCGAAGTCAGACGCTTAACTGACCGAGCCACCCAGGCGCCCCAAAGAGCTTTGCTTCTGACGAGGATCACTTTGTCCATTTTCCCTTTTATGGATCGTATTTGAAGCGTCAAGTCCGAGAACTCTGCCTCCCTCAGGAACCTGGAGATTTTCTCTATTTTTTTTCTAACAGCTTTATAGTTTTGTATGTTCCATCCACGGTCCATTTCACGTTAATTTTTACATCAACTGTGAGGTTTTTAGATCGAGTCTCATTTCTCTGCCTGTGAGCGTTCAACTGCTCCAGCACCATTTGTTGAAAAGACGGTCTTCCCTGCGTCGGATTGCTTTTACACGCTGGTCAGAATCAGTTGGGCATATTTGTGTGGGTATAACTCTGGGTTCTCTGCTCTGTTGCACCGATATCTGCATCTGCCCCTCCACTTGTACCACACGGCCGTGATTAGTGTCACCGTACACGGAGCATACCTCGTTTTCTTGTGCTCCACTTCATTGTGCTTTGCAGATACTCTTTTTTTTTTTTTTTTTTTTTTTTTTACAAATTGAAGGTTTGCCTCAAGCAAGTCTGGTGGCACTACTTTTCCAACAGCCTTTGCTCACTGCGTGTCTCTGTCACGTTTCAGTCATTCTTGGAATAGCTCGGGCTCTTCCATTTTTATTGTATTTGAACGGCTGCCATCTCATGATAAAATTGTAACGGATGAGGAGTTGCTTGTTAGGGATGAGCAAAGAAAGTGGTTTCCCGAGGTGACATCTACTCTTGGTGAAGATGCTGCGAAGATTGTTGTCAACAAAGGATTCAGAATAGTACCGAAAAGTCATTGAAAAAGTAGCAGCAAGGTGTAAGAGGACTAACTCCAGTTTTGAAAGGAGTCCTACTGTGGGCAAAATGCTTTCAGACTGCATTGCCTATCAAGAGAAACCTTCGCGAAAGAAAGACCCACAGCGTGATCAGTCAGCGATCGTCCATATTGAGGCAGGACCCTCCACCAGCAAAAGGATTGGGACTCACCCAAAGCTTAGACGATAGTTAGCATTTTTTAACAAAAAAGTATTTTTGGAATGAGGTATGTACATGTTTTGGACATAATGTTATTACACACCTAACACACTGCAGTGCAATATAAACATAACTTTTACACACTAGAAAACCAGACAGTTCATTCGGACTCAGTTTATCGTGATGTTCAAGTTCATTGAACCCAAACCTACGATATCTCTGAGGTCTGCCTGTCATAGGTCTTAAACTCAGATAGACTGATTCAGTACACTTTATCTTCTTTTTAAAAACAGTTTTAACTCTTCTAATTCCTTTGCATTTTCACATAAAAGTCAGAATCGGGGCGCCCGGGTGGCTCATTCAGTTAAGCGTCTGACTCTTGATTTCGGCTCAGGTCATGATCTCACAGTTCCTGGGATCAAGCCCCACATCGGCTTCCGCATTGGCATCGAGGAACCTGCTTGGGATTCTCTCTCCCTCTCTCTCTCTGCTCCTCCTCCACTCACACACTCCTTCTCTCCTTCTCTCTCTCTCTCTCTCTCTCTCTCTCTGTCCCTCTCTCTCTCAAAATAAATAAATAGATTTTTAAAAAGAATAATTGTGTCTATTTCTACAAAAATCTTGCTGGAGTTTTGACAAGAATTATGTTAAACCCATTTATGAGTTTGGGGAAAATTGACATCTTTACTATGTGGAACCTTCCGAACCATGAACATGGTATGTCTCTCCCTTTATTTAGATCTTTTTTTATTTCTTTCATCATACAACTTCTGCATATGTTCTGTTATATTTATACACAAGTTTTGGGTGTTTTTTTCTTTAGTGTTTATACAGTGGTATGGTGATTCTAATTTTGGTGTCTACGTGGTCATTGCTGTGTATGTAAATACAATTTTGTATATTTATCTCCCATTCTGTGACCTTGCTGAACTCATTTATTAGTTCTAAGAGAGTTTTTTGTAAATGCCTTGGAATTTCTGGTGTAGACAGTCACGTCATTGGCAAATGGGGACAGCTTCGTTTCTTCATTTCTGATCTGCTTTGCTTTTTCTTGCCTTGTTGCACTGGCTAGAACTTTTAGCACTGTGTTTAATAACAATAGTGAGAGTAATTCCTGCCGGGTCACAGTTTAAGCAAGAAGCAGTCAGTCTTTCACCATTAAGTGTAATGTCAGCTGTAGGTTTTTGATAGCTGTTGTTTACCAACTTAAAGTTCTCCTCTATCCCTGCTTTTCTGAGGTTTTTTTTTTAATGTTTATGTATTTTTGAGAGAGAGAAAGGGAAAGAAGGAGAGGGCCCAAAAGAGAGGGAGACACAGAATCAGAAGCAGGCTCCAGGCTCTGAGCAGTCAGCACAGAGCCCAATGCAGGGCTGGAATCCACAAACTGTCAGATCATGACCTGAGCCAAAGTCGGACGCTTTACCGACTGGGCCACCCAGGTGCCCCTTATGAGAGTTTTATCAAAGGAACAGATGTTAAATAGTTTTTCGAATGTTTTTTTATGAATTGATAGATCGTGTGTTTTTTTTTTTTCCTTTAGCTGTTAATAGATTGCTTTCATTGATTTTCAAATATCAAACCAGGCTTGCATCCCTGGAATCAACCCCATTGGTTCTTAATGTATAATCCTTTCTATATTTTGTTGAATTCTAATTGCTAATATTGTGTTAAGGTTTTTTGCATCTATATTCATGAGGAATATTGGTCTGTAGTTTTCTTTTGTTCGGTTGTCTTTTTCTGGATTTGGTATCAGGTTCATACTGGCTTCATAAAATGAATTGGGAAATGTTCCCTCCTCTTCTATTTTCTGGAAGAAATTGTTTAGAAATGTGTTCATTCCGGGGCACCTGGGTGGCTCAGTTGGTTAAGCGTCCAACTTCAGCTCAGGTCATGATCTCACGGTTCGTGAGTCTGAGCCCCACATCAGTGCTGGCAGCTCAGAGCCTGGAGCCTGCTTCCGATTCTGTGTCTCCCTCTTTCTCTGCCCCTCCTCTGCTCGCTCTCTCTCTCTCTCTCTCTCTCTCAAAAATAATAAATATTAAAAAAAATTAGAAATGTGTTAATTCTTCTTCAAATGTTTGGTAGAATTCTCCAGTGAAACCATCTGCCCCTGGAAATTTCTTTGGGTAGAGTTTTAAAAGTAGAAATTCACTTTCCTTAATAGTTATAGGCTGTTCAAATTACCTGTTTTATATTGGGTGAGTATAGTCATTCATGCTTGTTAAAGAGTTGCTTCATTTTCCTCTAAGATTTCAAATTTGTGTGTGTCGAGTCCCTTATCCTTCAGGATTTGTAGCCATATCCCCTCCTCTTCCTAATATTGCAAATCCGCGTCTTCTCTGTGTGTTATTTTTGTCAATCTTGCTAGAGATTTGGCAACTTGTTGATACTTTTAAATAACCAGCGCTTGGCTTCATTGATTTTCTGCCTTGTTTTACTAGTTGGTTTTTTTCGCCACTCATTTATTACTTCCTTTCTTCTGCTATTGTGGTGGGTTTATTTTGCCCTTCTTTTTCTAGGCCGTTGGATTAGAGTCGAGTCTTTCCTCTCTTCTAATGTAAGCATTTAGTGCTATAAATGTCCCTCTCAGCACTGCATTAGCTATGTCTCACAGCTAAATTTGGATATATGTTGCATTTTCATTTTCATTCAGTTCAAGGTCTCTTTTGTTTCCTTTGAGACTTCCTCGTTGACCCCTGAATTACTTAGGAGCATATTGTTTCATTTCCAAGTGTTTGAAGATTCTCCTACGATTTCTGTTACCGACGTCTGGCTGGATTCTCTTATGGTCAGAGACCATACTCTACATGGTTTCAATTCTTTTAAATATTTTGAGGTTTCTGTGTGGTCTTAGTCTGTGCTTCCTAGGTGTCTGAAAAAAAACACGTGTTCTGCTGTTGTTAGGCGGTGTGGTCTATAAATATCGATTGGTTGATAGACTTCTAAATTTATCTCAAGACCTCGAGATCATTAACCCTCGAAGGCTCTGTGCGACACCATTTTCGCCAAAGATTTTGGAGTAAGTGATTAAAAATCCCGCTGAGTCCACCAAGGAGGCCTGTGAAGCTTTCTCACCGGTGGCTCTTGCTGGTAGAGTCGCTGTGTCTCTCCCCTGGGGTAGGAGTAGGCTCCCTGAAGGACAGGGCCCCAGATCAGCCAGCAGCTCCACCAAGGGCTCTCTTAAAGTTTCCTGGATGACGTTTTCACTCCTCTAACAGTTTTGTGGTTTTTTTTCTTTTTTTTTTTTTTTTTTTGAGACAGAGAGAGACAGAGCATGAGCAGGGGAGGGGCAGAGACAGAGGGAGACACAGAATCCGAAGCAGTCTCCAGGCTCTGAGCCATCAGCACAGAGCCCGATGCCGGGCTCAAACTCACAAACCGTGAGATCGTGACCTGAGCTGAAGTCGGACGCTTAACCGACTGAGCCACCCAGGCGCCCCATACAGTTTCAAAAGATTTAACAAAACATCGTTTTTCTTCTTCTCATCGGGTCTCAGAATGCTAATGCCACAGAGAACCTTGGTCCATCACCCTTGCATTTGGCAGGTGGAGGGATGAGAGGTCTCAAGAGGCTAATCTAGATTGTTTTTTAAATGCTTTTCGTGAAATTAACATGCGTTCATTGTAGAAATATATTAGATCTAGAGAAACAAAAGGAAGAAAAAAGTGCACCTATAATCTCACAACCAACGTGTCTCCTCCCAATGTCTCCAAAAATGAGAGCCCACGTTTGCATTACTGGTTTGCAATGTCTCTCTCTCTTTTTCTTTAACCACAGACGTGAACGTTTTCCAAAATATTATTTCTGACAGGAGACTTTATTTCCACAGGACAGATGGGCCATCATTTACTTAATGTCCATTTGATGGGCACTTGGGCCTTTAGAGGCCCCGCTAAGTTCAGTAACACTGTGAGGAACGCCTTCTGTGTACATGCGTATGTTCCTTCCTAAAAATGGAGACCGCAGATCAGAACGTGGGAACGGGAGCTTTTTTTTTTTTTTTTTTTTTTTTTTGTGGCTTTCGCGCCCCACTGCCAAACCGGATAATTGAGATCTCGTGTTTGTCTGGGCAGGTTTGGTTTGCTTTTTGTTCGTTTTGGTTTTAGGCATAGAGCCAGCAGAGATTTCGTGGCTCAGGAGTAAGTCCTGTGCGGGTTCTCGGCGTTTTAGGGCGTGGACGAACGGCCACCTGAGGCCAAGGCGAGCGAGCCGTCCCCCTTCCCAGGAGAGAGAGTGCTGGAAAGAACAGTGCCGTGAGCGTCTGTGCCTTCCTATGAGGCATCTGGCGCTGAGCCCAGTCAGGAAACAGGAAAACTGGCAGGTTGTATTCAGCCCGGGACCGGGACCTTGTAAAACCATCACGCGGCCCAGGTTTACGTGCAGGAACAAACTCGCTCACCCTGGCCCACTTCCTCTCGCCAGGACCCGCCATGAGAACGCCGTGTTTTGCGTTTGGAGCACGCCTTGAACTTGCTTCGTCCTAGTAATTGGCACTAAGTGAAAACTTCCCGTATTTAGAGACCCAGTCCTGCCTGCTTTTTATGACTCGTGCTGACTCCGGCAGGACCAGCTCTGCCGAGAGGCCACTTACACGCAGGTTGGCGGGAGCAGGACAGGAGGGAAGAGCCTCTGAAGGTGGACGGGAAGACCCCAGGCCCTGGGGAGGTCCCGCGTGCTGACCGTGGGCCGGAGCGTCCCCCCGCCCAGGTAGCCCAGGCCGCTCCCTGCCCCGGTGTCACCGTCACCCGCCACGACATCCCAATTCAGGCCACAGCGGTCCACGGACTTCTCCCTTTCTCCATCTGCCTTTCTCTTTTGGTCTGCAGAAAAAGAAGAATTAATCCAGAGCATGCTGACCCAGGTCGTAGAGCAGTTCTCAAGGTACAGAATCTTCTAGACACATAGTCTCTGCAGAGGTACGCTTTTCTGCTCACGGCAATGGTGGGGCCTCGCTTGGAGGCCGCGCTGGCCGGCAAGGCTCCGGCACGTCGCTCACCCGGAGGGGCGGCCTTCCAGGGGGAGTCCTTGCATGACCCCCTGTAGCTGAGCCAGTGCGGGTGGGACCCAGGAAGCGCTCGCCTTATACCGAAGAGCAGGGCCGCTGGGCGCTGGGAGCGGGAGAGCTCACGCTGCTGACAGGTCTCTCCACCGGCTCTCCTGGGCTTCAGAGGTCAACCTACAAGAACTGACACCATTTTTGTTTTATTCGCTTATTTTTAATTTTTTTTAATGTTTATTTTTGAGGGAGAGAGAGATGGAGTGTGAGTGGGGGGTGGGGGGGAGGGGGCAGAGAGAGGGAGACACAGAACCCGAGGCAGGCTCCAGGCTCCGTGCTGTGAGCCCAGAGCCCGACGCGGGGCTCGAATCCACGAACTGCGAGATCACGACCTGAGCCTAAATTGGACGCTTAACCGACCGAGCCACCCCGGCATCCCTTATTTATTTATTTTTAAATGTTTTATTTATTTTGAGAGAGCACAGGGAAGGGGCAGAGAGAGGGGGAGAAAGAGAACCCCAAGAGAGTCCACGCTGCCAGCACAGAGCCTGACGTGGGGCTCGAGCCCACAAACTGTGAGATCATGACCTGAGCTGAAATCCGGCATCGGGCGCTTGACCAACTGAGCCACTCGGACACCCTGAATTGACACCACTTTGAAAATGGGCCTGAAAACAAGCATTGCCAGGGAGACCCTGTGTAGACGTGGGCTTCCTTCCGCTCTGAGTTGTCCTGCGCGTCCCGAAGTGATGCCTTCTGCCCTTGGTTATTTCGAGGTGGCATCTTGCCGTCTGGGGGCATGTGGGTGACACGCCCTCAAAGCCCAGGCATTGCGGTGCCAAATGGGCTGGGCCCGGAAGGGACGCGGCGGGTTTGCGAAGGGGTCTGTGCCCGGCCAAGCAGGGTGCAGGGCGAGGGCCGTCCCCGCCCAGGTGTGGGGACGTGAACACATCCCGTGCCTTCCGTCACGGAAGGACGTCAGCCGAGGGCGTCTTCCCCCCTCCGCCCGACCCTCAGACACCTTGAGCTCCTGGAAAGCAGCCCCTCGCCCCCCTGTGCCCCCTACAGGGGTGAGCCTGCCCGCGGGAGGGGTTCGGCAGGTGACCGCCAGGCCCATCGTAATTCTGAAGAGTTTAAGACTTATGTGTTGACTCGTTTTCATTCCTAGAGCGTTTAAGATCAACGAACTCAAAGCCGAAGTCGCGAATCACCTGGCCGTGCTCGAGAAGCGCGTCGAACGTGAGTGAGCTCCCTGCTTCTCTCTCCTTGTCCTTTAACCTCTGCTTAAATTAGCCGCCTAACGGCCGGTGGTGAGCGGCGAGGGGAGCGAGGCGAGGCTGGAGGTGAGCCCCCGTGTCTTTGGTGCCCGGGCGAGAACAGTGAGCACTTCCTGTCGGAACACGTGACACGGTCCGCGTGCGCAGCGGCTCGGGCCACGGTCCGTGTCCAGCAGCGGTGCGTGGCAGCGTGTCTGGGTCTGAAAGGGGCAGAACGAAACCGCGGAGTCCCCCAGACCAGCCCCCCGGAGACGAACTTGTGCTGAACATCTTTGTGCCTCTCTTTACGCAAACGAGGCCTGCCGACGCCCTCCCTGATGTCACGATTGGTTCTGGACCACGGGTACCAAATCATCACCTCCTGCTCCCCAGTCACCACCAAGGCAGCGGAAAAACTACCAGGAAGCACAGGAGAGTGGGTTCGGGGCTTGACCCAGGGGCCAGGGTGCCCAGGCCTGCACCAGACCCCGCACACCGGGAGAGCCGGCCCCGTGACACAAGGTTTATTAATGCCAGGTCGCGCCAACGACCCAGAAGGCTCGAAGCTAAAAACCCAGGCTTTTCCCCGTGCCACTCGGGACGTGTGCTTTATGCACATTCCGTACCAAAGCCGTTGGGGGGAAACGCTGAAATGCAGCTCCAGTCATATGTGTCTTTAAGGAACTTTCGTTAGCTCTGGAGCCGAAGGAGGGCCCTGCCTCCCCGGCCTGTGCTGTTGCCTCTGCCCCGTGAGACCCCTTCCCTCCATGCCGGCACCCCTCCCAGAAAATCGTCCCCAGAGGCTCTCCTTCGAGGCGCCCTGTGACTCGCAGAGGCGCCCTGGGGCTCCTGGAGGGGGTGGCCAGGCTTGCAGGGGGTGCTAACCACGAGTCAGGCAGCTGTGACCAGTCGGGGGCCAAAGCCACTCCTCGTGGGTGGACTCCAGCATCCCTTCATGCTCTAGCTTGGGGTTCCGCTCTGTGCCCACCTATTGAAAGCGTGAGGGCGGACGGGTGAGGCCACACCGTCGAGGCCGGACATCCAGCCTCACTCGAGAGCCGTTGCCGGAGTGAGTGCGGGACTTTTAAGGGGTCCTGCACCGGGCCCTCTCCCTCCTGTGCAGTGGGGGCAAAGTGAAGCTGGGACAGGCCAACCGGGTGAGCGGTGGAAGGTTCCAGAGGCAGCCCGGAAAGGACAGGGGCAGCAGACACGGGCGTGCTGACGCTGAGGGCCAGGCCCCCTCCTCCCGTGTCCTGCCTTTAATCCCACGACCTGTTCTCCGCCCATTGATCAATGCACAACTTTGCCATCTTGTCACTCACTCTCCATTTCCTTGGCAACCAGGCTCTTCATAAACGTAATCACCGTAAATTCTGAACCTCTGGGACTCAGATTAGTGATATTGTACTGTCCCCCCCCCCCAAAAGGCTTCGTTTGAGCATCACTCCCAGTAAATGGCCCGGAAACCTGATCCACGTGAACCAACATCCAATAATCGAACATTACGCCCCCACTGAGAGCTGCTAACGCGGGGCACGCCTTTAACTTACTCACAACGGTAAATAAGCAAGTGAGAAAACAGAACAAGCCGTATGATCCCAATTTTGTCTTTTTAAAACTCCGGATGGACAGATAGCTGTGTCGATGCACGGGGCTGAGAGAGAAACACCTGGAAAGGCGCACGTCAATAGATACTAAGTGGGTTGTTCTCGGGGCCCGTAGGACCACAGATAAATTTTAAAACATTCTTTGAGATGCTCCGTATTTCCCCCATTTTCTACAACAGTCAGATGTAACCGTATCGAGAACATAGTAAGGGGAACCCGGGACCGTAAGTGGCAGGGTGCCACCACCCTGTTTGGACACCCCACTGCATGGCTGTTCACTTGGGGATCAAAGTCTGTGCAACATGCAGGAACTCTTCTCCAGATCTGTTCACTTTCAGGAATTTTCTGCCACACGTCGCTGGGACGTGGCTTCCCCGAGGCTGAGCCTCCTGCGGTGTGGCCCAGGGCCTGGCCGCGGTGCTCTGGGAGGTCCGGATGCAAACCGGAAGGGGTGCGCGCTGGCCTGCTTTGCCCAGAGGAGGACCCGCGGCTTCCGTCCACTTCCCAGTAGGGTCCCTGATGCGAGAAAGCGCTAAGAACGCCCCACTCCCAAAGGAGGGTGTGGGCTCTCGGTGAGAGAGTGGACCGTCCTCCAGCTCGGACTCTCTGCATCTCCCCACCTGGCTGCTGCCACCCAGCCCCTTGCACTGACGGCCCCGGGCCTCGGTCCTGCATCTCTGGGCCTCGGTCCCGTGTCCCCAGCCCTTGGTCCTGTGTCTTCAGGCTTCGGTCCTGCATCCCCAGACCTCAGTCCTACATCTCTGGGCCTCGGTCCCGTGTCCTCGGACTTCGGTCCCATGTCTCCCGGCTTCGGTTCCCTATCGTCTTGGTGGAGCTTCGCACAACATCCCCCAAGTGGCACAAGTCGCCGGAACCAGACCCGAATATCAGATCCTCCAGATTCCCACCACTCTGGGCAGAAAGAAGCCATACTTTCATGTAGCCTTGCCCCTGCGTGGCTCCTGGCCCCGGAAGTGTCTAGAAAACTGCCCGGGGATGCTCAGGGCTCCGGCAGGCTCTCTCCCCACACTTGCTTCAGAACGGCTCCGGAGGCCGTGGGACGGAATTGTCTCTCCCCGTTGTGTGCTTAGGCGCTCAGACCACGTTTGAGGAAGAGGGGAATAGATAGCATCGTGGGTCCCGTCTTCTTGCAGAGAAACCGAGGCGCGATTACAGAGTAACGAGGCTAGTCTTTTCTGTTGCTCGCGAACTGATCTGATCTGAGCGGCTTTCGGAAGGGAAGCCGCCTGCTTCGTGGCAGCCTTTCTGGGCTAAAGGTGCACCTGCCAGAGCAAACGTCTCAAAGGTGAACGCTCCCGGGGAGGCACAAGCTCCAGTTCCTTCCGGATCTTTCTCTGGTGCCCCGTGGTGTCCGGACGTGGCAGGCACTCCCGTGTGGCGGGGCTGCGGGAATGTGAGCCGGCCCGGCTCTGCTAACCCACGACCTGTCCTGTTTGCCTGCCCCCAGCCCCCGCCCCCGCACGTCCACACCCCTTCCTGGCTAACGGCTCCGGCGGGACCTGAGAACTCGGAGGTTTTCTGCTAATGCGAGCTCATCCTTGCCGGGAAGGCTGTGGTTTTCCCTGCTGAGCCTCTTGCTGGGTTTTAATGCGCGGCGGCCACATTTCCTCCCCTTGTCTTTTTAGGACAAGAGATTTCTTTGTCCCCGGTCCTCAGCTGGGGAGGGGAGAGAAATTGGGGGGGGGGGAATGGGTGCAGGAAAACTCAGGACTTGGGGGAGGGGAGCGGCGGTCGCCGTGGCTGAGCTGCACCGCCGCAGGCCGCAGCGGGGACCAGTGCAGGAGCCCGAGCCAGCCGTCCTCACCGCGCAGGGCCAGCCCCGGTTACAGCCTTGCGAGGTCCTCCACGTGTCTCCATGGTAACCCCTGTGTCTCCTTGTCCCAGTGGAAGGCCTGAAAGTGGTGGAGATTGAGAAATGCAAGAGCGACATCAAGAAGATGCGGGACGAGCTGGCGGCCCGAAGCAGCAGGTGAGGTCAGGCCTGGGAAGGGCTGCCCTGGCCGGGCCCCCCGAGGGGGCTCCGGGCTTCGCTCTCCCGCAGAGCCCGGCGGCGGGGCCCCGACCCAGCACGGGCTGCGGCGGGCGCGGTTTGGCTGGGGAGTACTTGTCGGTTGCGCGGCCTCCTTGTCGTAGAAGAGGGTCCACGTCCAAGGCGGGTGGAGGCGACGACATTTCACGGAAAGGAGGAAGAATCCGCCCGCAGATCAAAGCCTCAGGATTAACTTACCCAGCTCGAGAGAAGCTGGAGAGAGGTTGGCATCGGTTTTTGAAGCAAGGGCCCGGTTAAGAGGAACGGGCGTGAGGCTCACAGGGGAGGGCGTCCTGGTGCCCAGAGGCCGTGCTCCTGGGTGGACGTCCCCCCGACCCCCCGCCCCGGCACAGAGCAGGGAGAAAGGCCACAAGGCCTAAGGCCGTTCTGGACACAGAAATCACTCTCCCCCGGGGAGCCGAAATTCGTGGGAAAAAACACCCCGGACTTCATGCCGCCCCTTCGAAAGCAGGTTTTTGTCCAGCAGGACCCTCTCCCGAAGCTGTGAGCACAGCAAGTGTTTGAGCTGGCGGCAGAGATGAGGAGGAGGGGGGGCGGGCACGTCGAGCACTTGCTGTGTGGGGACCTCACACCTGCCGGCCCTGCGAGATGGCCCCCAGCCCCCCTGCCCCCCCACGGCCACTCCCGGGAGGGGACTCCCAGGAGGGGGCACAGCCGGGCCTCAGCGGGGCTGAAGGGGGAGACAGGGAACCTAAGAATCGCCCCGCACACACACCGGGTCGTCTTACGACGACTCATCTGCCACTTTGAAGATCGTTCCCTGATTTTAAAACACTGAGGGCGACCGGCTCAGCGAGGGAGGCCGGCTATGCAGAAGGGTCTCTGAGGGCAGGAGGTAAAGGGGAAGGAGATGGTCCCGGCAAGGTTCCGTGAGATGCAGAGGGGCCGGCCGGCCTCGGGGGGGCTCGGGGAACAGCCTGATGGGCTCAAAGCCACGTTAGTGTGGTCCTCCAGGGACCAGGCCCTGTCCGTATCACACCCACGTGACGCCTGATTTGGATCTGGGGATGTCTCAGCCCATTTGATTTGGGGACGTCAGGGCAAAGGCGTTTGTGAAAATGCACAGAAAATTGGGAGTCAATGATTCATCTTCGACATCCCCTCAGTGAGAGGCTAGCACCCTCGTGTGACTGGGTGAGGGCCCTGGACTGGGCCGGGGACGGGGCTGGGAAGGATGCTCAGACCCACCCCGGCTGTGGTCACGGAGTCGCCCTCGGGCTCAGGATCCACACGGCCCGGCTCAGCCCCGGGGCCGCCCTCGTGTGCCCCAGCCGCCCTCCGCCTTGGGGCCAGGTGCAGGCGGGCTGATCCGCCGGGGACGGTGGCTCCGGCGCCCCCAGCGTTACCAGCCTCATCCGGCAGCTTCCAGGAAAGGGAACTAAGACTGGAGCTTGGCTTCGGTCTGAAACGAAGGAATCTGAACTGGCCTCCTGGCTTCAGCGGCTCGTCTGTACCGCGGGCCGAAGAACCTCACCACCTGGGCGGGAACGATGCCCCGAGCTCCCTTCCCGCCTCTGTGGGCGCCGCGTCACTCACTAACGTGCCCACGGAGCCCGTGGAACACCCACGGGACACATTTCTGAGGCAGCCTCTTGTCCCTTCTCAAATGACCACATCCTACCACCTGCCCGAAGCAGCCGGGGTGAGTCGCGAGCCCTACCCGTGCTGGTCCCGTCACTGCCGTGTCCCAGGCACCCCCCGGCCCCCACCTCCCCCCATCCCGTGGAAGCGAGGCGTGTGCCAGCCTGGCGTCCTGCAGGTCAGGCTGCAAGGGGACACTAACGTGGCCCAGGTGGCCTCGCGTGCCTGTGGCGGCCATAACAAAGCACCACAATCGGGGGGCTTTCTCACGCTAGAAATCTGTTCTCTCAAAGTTCTGATGGCAGACGTCAGAGAGGGAGGTGTCGAGGAGGCCATGCTCCTTCTGACGGCTCCAGGGAGGGTCTGTTCCAGGCCCCTCTCGGAAGCTTCTGGAGGTCGTCGGCAGTGCTTGGGGCTCCTCGGCTTGTAGCTGCATCATGCAGTCTGTGGTCTTCACTCGGCCTTCTCCCTGTGTGTCTCTGGGTCCAGATGTCCCTCTTTACAAGGACACCGGCCGCATCTTAACTAATCACACCTGCAGCGACCCTGTTTCCAAAGGAAGTCCCGCTCGCGGGTGCTGGGGCGTTAGGACTTCAAATGATCACTTTGGGGACGTGGTCCAACCGCAACGCGGCACACGGGGACGATACGCCCGATTTCAGAGCCCACGGGAAGAAGCCCACCCGGGAGCCGAGAGGCAAAACGTCACCCACAGGCACCCATCTGGCCAAGTGGGCTAAGCTGAGGCGTGGTGGGTGCCTGGGCTCATCCCCGGAACGGAGCTCTCTTCCTCACCGCCCAAAAAGTCCATTTTTAGAGCTCCCGATGCCATGATCCAAAGAGAAGCCTTCCCGGTGCCCTAACTGCTTCGAGAGGCGATATTCTCAGCAGACGGTTTTCACAGCATCCCACGTAGGTGAGAGACGGGTAAATGTGACTCTTCAGTCACAAACAGAGGGGGGTAAAAATCTCCAACATCGCTGACACGTTTAGAAAAAAGAACCCCGGGGGCCTGGGCTCGGGCCTCACCCGCAGCCACGCCGCCCACCCCGGACCCTGGTCCGGGAGCCCGGCAGCCCCTTCCGTGCCACACGCTAACGGCCCTCTTGCCCTTGCTTCGCGGAGAAGGGAAGCTGGGAAACAATCAGCCGCTCGCACTCCCCCTTCTGTCTCTGTTGGCTGCAAGGTCCCGTTGTAATGGTGCAAGGACGTCGCGCAGCATTTAGCGTCCCTGGGACCAGGCTCCCCGACACCTAGCTTCGCCTCACTGCGGGGAGAGAAGGGCGCCCCGGACAGCTCTTTCCAGTGATACCCCCCCGCGAGGTGGCGACCGAGCCTCTCCAGAAGGCGGAGGGGACATAGGCGGCGGGCAGGGGTGAGCCCAGCCCCGTACCCGCAGGGATGACTAATGACCCACATTCGCCAGCACGTGAGCCCAGCCCAGCGGGGCCTCGGCACCAGGGGCCCCGCTCTGGGAGCAGGGGTGGGGTAGCGCCGTGGGCAGGCTCCCAGACGCCCCCGGAACAGGCCACACGCCTCCCAGACCCACGCCCTGGGCTTCTCCTGGTCCAGGTTCCTGCTCACATTCAGGGCAGGGCCAGGCCTAGCTGAGCACAGAGAGGAGTGTGCTGCTTCACCCCGGGGCCGGGGAAGGGCCGCGAGGGCCTGGGGTGGCATCCGAGGGCTCCGGGGTCCGCGGCCCCCACTTGCATCAGAAACAAAGGGCCTCGTCCGCCGGATGAGCCACAGGGGAGGGGAGGCCGGGGGCCCCTGGAAATGAAAGCAAAAATAAGCCCCAAATAGAATGAAAGGAAAAGGCAGCGTGCCAGCTGCTCCGTGGCTGGAGGAGGCTGGTTCCCATGGCAACGGGCACAGAGGGGAGGGCCCAGGTGGGGAGGCCCCGGGAGAGTCGCCAGGCGCCCAGCAGACGCCCCCGGCACCGGGAGGGTCAAGGAAGCTTGCCTCGTGCGACCACCCTCCTGGGACACACACAAGGCCTACCTAGCTGGTTTAGTTTAAGAGAGAGAGAGAGAGAGAATGAGCAGGGGAGGGGCAGAGACGGAGGGAGAGAGAATCCAAAGTGGGCTCCACGCTTTCGTGCAGAGCCCGACGCGGGACTCAAAATTCACAAGCTGTGAGACCATGACCTGAGCCGAAATCAGGAGGCAGCAGCTCGACCGACCGAGCCACCCGGGTGCCCCAGTGCCGTCTCCTTTCTCAAGGGCACAGACCACGCTTGTCACTTCTCAGAAACGTGTAGGCTGCAATTTCTCGTTCGCGGGCGACCGCGGGAATCATCCGGTCGGTGTCTTCTGTGGGTTCGTCGGTGACTCTTTGGCTAAATCTGTGTGAAAACCCCCTCCCTACACGGAGTCGGGTGGGTTTTGTGAGCATCCGGGGGAGGGAAAGAGCACGACACCATTTCATTCTGAAGGCACCTGTTCCAGAAGGAAAACAGGCTTGTTACTCTGAGCACAGCCCCCAGGTAAAAGCTCCAGACTGAACGGATGAGGGGGCGAATCTCCGGCAATGGCCACGGCTGGCGAGGCCCCCGCCTAAAATCTGGATGCCGGGCCGCCCGGATCCTCTAGGTATAAGTACCTCCTTTCGAAAAGAAATACTGTGTTGTAATCTTTTTTCACTTACAACACCGTGAGCAATAAATAGATCGAATTTTAACCAACGGGCGCCTGGGGGGCTCGGTCGGCTGAGCGTCCGACTTCGGCCCAGGTCACGATCTCACGGTCCGTGAGTTGGAGCCCCGCGTCGGGCTCCGTGGAGCCTGCTTTGGACTCTGTGTCTCCCTCTCTCTCTCTCAAAAATAAATAAACATTTAAAAAAAAATTTTTTTTTTAATTTCTTTAACCAACTTCATCCAGCTCATCCGTTTGTCCAGGAGGCCACAGTCCCCTCATTGTCCGTCCACAAACGTGGTCTTTTGCCCTCGAACCTCGGCGGATTCTTTTTGCGTTACCTTTCAGTGCATACCGAATGCAACCTTTCTTTCTCCTCTCTCCCCTAAACTCTCCTTACTTCACATAATGCTCATAATTACCTAAAGAACACGTAATCGTCCGTCATGGTTTAAGCCCTTTCCCACATTTCAGTGGCTTCCGGTTTGGGGTTGTGTTTTCGTAACGACAGATAACGTTGCAGTGAATACCTTTGTGCACAGGGATGGCTGCTTGCATCCAATTCTTTTCTGAAGATAAATTCCCCAGGGTAGACACACGGGCTTCATGGACATGAATTTCTCTGTGGCTCTTACTATGTGGTACTAAACTGCTCTCCCAGAAGGTGGACTTTATTTACAAAGTTTGCCAAGTCCGAGGATAGAGAGCGTGTTCGCCTTCCAAGAAGGGGGGGAGGGGGCCACGTGCAACCCCCCCGGGGTACGGCCAGGTCCGCACTCTCTGCCCTGACGGTGGGAGGAGGCTTTCCCTGCAGAGCACCCCCCGTTTGGTGTGTTCTGTCCCCGTGGAGAATATACCTCGATACTGAGGGACGAAGGAAGGCAGATAGCAAACGCATCTCCCGACGGTAGGCGCTGGGGGAAACCGGAAACGTCCTGCACGTCCGTGCTGGGAGACTGGCTTGGTAACACAGCCACATCCGGAAGCACTGGGCAAGGATCTGCCTTGTCCCGCAGCCCCGCTCTGTGGGGCGCCATGCAGTGAGTGTGGGATATATGAGGTGAAAAAAAAAACAAGTTGCAAAAGAGGAAGTTCGGTACAATTCCATTTGGGTTTAAAAAAAAAAAAAATACAAGGCGCTATTCCTGTGTGTCCATACCTAGGAAAATTCTGGAAGGATACGCCAAACTTAACTGAATGCATTTCCAGGGTGTGAGGTTTAGGGGAAAGAAATAGGTAAAGTGGGGGGGGGGGGGGGGCAGGGGACTTGCTTTCTTTTTTTTTACACCTTACCTACTTCCTTGTTTGAATTTTGTAGAATCCAAGGGTCTTACCTGCGTCATTAAAAGATATTTAGGAACCTGTTTAAAATGAAGCTGATGTGTTTTCTGAGAGCCCCAATATCATCTCAGGAGGTCCAGGCAGGGTCCCTGGGGGTTAGCAATGAGATGTCGCCGGATTTAGGATTTACTGTCCCGCAGCAAGTAAGGCCAAGGGGTCTGTGGGGTTGGGGTCGGGGTTGCTCCGAGGAGGTGCCCCAGTGGACACCCCGCTCAGTGGCGATGCCAGAGCTAACCCCGACTTTTCCCCTTTAGGACCAGCTGTCCCTGTAAGTACAATTTTGTGGATGCCAACAAGAAGATGACGCCCCGGCGTGATGTCCCCACTTACCCCAAGGTGAGAGGAGGTGCTGGCTCTGACGAGACCGCGGCTGTGCGTCCACGGCCAGGGCACCGGGCCCCGAGCCCTCAGCCACCCCGACTTGCCGGCCAGGCCCCCTCTGGCTGCGCCTTCGCAAACCCAGCTCCCATGCGGCGCCGGGCTGTGGGACGCCCCTGCTGTCCTCGGGCAGGGTAGTGTTTTGTCTGCTCTGTGTCTGCCACAGGAGCCCCGGGCCCGGCCTCCTGTGCCAGCAGGTGAGGGACAGCCCCCGCCCCGTCCGCCCGTCACCGACGAGGTGAATGTGTCCGCACTCCCATGTTACTGCAAGGAGCTTTAATTTTTTAATTTTTTTTTAAATGTGTATTTATTTTTGAGAGAGGGAGAGACAGAGCACGAGCAGGGGAGGGGCAGAGAAAGAAGGAGGCACAGAATCCAAAGCAAGTTCTGGGCTCCGAGCTGTCAGCACAGAGCCTGACACGGGGCTCGAACCTGGAACCGTGAGATGATGACCCGAGCCGAAGTCGGACGCTCAACCGACTGAGCCGCCCAGGGGCCCCTGGAGCTTTAATTTTTAACTAAATTGCCTCAGATCTGCCTGGTTGGATCTCCCGTCCCCGAATAATACGTAGTGTTTACGAGAAGTTTTGCTCTCTAGTCTCAGATCTCTGTTACAGGAACCCAGGCCCTGGTGACAGGAGCAGTGCCCTGGGAGTTGAGGGGGGTCTTCAAACACCACAGAGAAGGGTCCTGTGGCGTCAGGCGCCATCTCAACAGTCCCTTCAGCTGAGTTGGCAAAACCCTGGCCCGACTGACCGCACGCTCTCGCGCTAAGATTCAGGCTTCCGCGTGCTGGCGCTGAGACCGGTGTCCCGGGTCCCCAGGGAGTCATGAGACCCAGCCGGTGCCCAAACTGAAAGGTGTCTCTCCTCTGTAGCAACTCCCTTTAAAAAAAAGAACAAACCAGGGGCGCCCGGGGGGCTCAGTCGGTTGAACGTCCGACTTCCGCTCAGGTCACGTAGTCACACTGCGTGGGTTCGAGCCCCGCGTCGGGCTCTGTGCTGACAGCTCGGAGCCTGGAGCCTTCTTCCGATTCTGTGTCTCCCTCTCTCTCTGCCCCACACCCCCCCCTCCCCCACTCACACTCTTTCTCTCTCTCAAAAATAAACATTAAAAAAAAAAAAAAAAAAGACCTAAGGCAAGGTTATATCTAATCCCGGAACCCTGTCATCACGGGGTTCCTCCCTCTACGATCACAGCCTCAATCTCCTACGACAGTTTGACCCGAGCTCTGGTCTCCCCTCTGCCCACACCCCTCAGCGAGCTGTGCTGCATTAGCGTATGGCCAAAGCAGGGACAGGTTCCCTCAAAAAAGAAACTCTGAATAGCTTCTTAGCCAGGATTTGAATGTGCGCCACGTTCCCTGGACTTCACTTTAGTGTATTTTTTTCAAGTCCGGTGTATTGAGAGGTAATTGACACGTAGTGAAGTTTCCCTCCTGTGGGTGCAGAGTACTGCGAATTTGGAAAACCTCAGGTGACCTCCAGCAGTACCAAGGGGCGGCACATCTCTGTCACCCCACGACCTTCCTCGTGCCCTCCCCCTGCCCTGGCAGCCACTGATGGGGTTTCTGCCCCTGGAGGTTGGCGCTCCCCAGAATTCTGGTAGAATGTGGCCCTGGAGCCTGTGCACAGGCGTCCTTGAAAGGGGACAGGAGGAAGTGGGAGAAACATCCCCCAGCCCGCGTGCGGCCGGTGGCCTTTGTCTCAGCCCAGAGGCTGACGGTCCCCTGTCCTTCCCAGTACCTGCTCTCTCCAGAGACCATCGAAGCGCTCCGGAAGCCCACCTTTGACGTCTGGCTCTGGGAGCCCAACGAGGTGAGTGAGGGGCCCCCGTGCCAGCGTCACGGGCACCCCAGATCTCTTCCTCCTCTCTGGTCTTTGTTTTTTAACTCGATTCTCCAGGTTTTACTCCAAACTGACTCTGGGCAGGCCCAGGAGGGCCCCAGAGACAGGACTCAGCGAGGGGGGTGTCGGAGCAGAGGCGTGGGCGGTCAAGGGCAGGAGGGCTGGGCCGTGGCGCCCCTGGCTCCCCACCCCCCAAGCACCCTCCCGGGCGGCTGCCGTGCCCACCAAGGAGAAGCCCGGGAGGCGTCCCCCACAGCCAGCGGAGTGGGACGCAGGACGCGGAGTCCCTTTGCACAGCGAGAAGGATCTTTACGTTGTCCGTTTTGCTGAGAAAACACTAAGATGGAGACTTCCCGTTTGTTTGTTTAGTCTAATAATATCAGTTGTACCCCTCCCTTTGTGAACCCCAAGAAAACAAAAGCCGTTCATCATGGACACCGGGCCCAGCAGCTCTACGGACAAATTGTCCGGCTTTCTGGCAACACAGACGTATAGACAAGCTGCCCCCGGCAAGCCCACCGCCTGGACAGCAGGTCCGCTGACGCGGGAACTTTGCGGGGGCTTTGCGCCCTGAGCGGGCGCCGTCTGTGTCTCCAGGGCCTGGGCTCTCGTGCTGTCGTCCTTGCCGACACAGGAGAGGCCTCCGCCCCGCCGCGTGCTGACCCGGGTCCCAGGGGTCGTCCCATAGCCAACACTGAGCCAGACGACACGCGGCCACCGAGGAACGTGCGGACCGGAGCGTGCGTTTGGAGGGGCAGGAGGCTGGCCTTGCCCGCGAGGTCGGTGCGTGACCAGCAGTGACCGGGAGGGTGGGAGGTGGCGTGGCCAGCAAACAGCAGTTGGGTCTTGAGGACGAGAGTCGGGACTAAGGTCTGAACGGGGGGCCCAGGCTGGGCCGGGCCCGCCGGGTGGCGAGTGGACTCAGCGGGGTGCCTCCACGTGCACAGATTCCCGCTTCCCGCGCGTGGGCAGGAGCCCTGCCGGAGCACTTCTAGAAGAGCCGATGCTCCCGGAAGTCATTCTGGCCCCGGCCCACCGGGAGCAAGAGCAAAGCCGGGGCCCCCGGTGGCAAAGCGCCCACGTGGACACGGGCACTCGCCGCCCGTCTCTTACGGAATCTCACCGAGCGCAGGGCTCCCTGTGGCCACGGAGGCCACGCCGCCTCGTGGGGAGATTGAAGGATTCACGCATCCACGATGGGAAGGCCGCCCGCCCGCCCTCCCACGGGCAGACCCGTCAGGGGCCCTGGACCCCTGCCGCTCTCCAGTTTCCAAAACCTGACGCCCTGGACGTTATCCTATCTGCATCCATCCCGTCCCCTCCAGGAAGACCGGTGCGTGGTCAGCTTCCAGGACGTTCCAGGACGTTGCCGGCTCTCCCAGGATCGCGTAGCCGGGAAGATGGCTTATGGGGTGGCACGCCCTGTGTTAGCTCGGGCAGCCACAACTCAAACCACATCCTGGAGGCTGCAGGTCCGAGATCCAGGCGTGGGCAGGGCTGGTGTCTCCCACGTCCCCACGTGGTCGTCCCTCTGTGCGTGTCTGTGTCCTGACCTCTTCTCGTGGGGACACAGGTCCTGATGGATCAGAGCCACCGCAGTGACCTCATTTAACCTGGATGACCTCTCTGAAGGCCTGCTCTCTGCACAGTCACGTAGGGGGTTAGAGCTTCCATTGACTGATTTGGGGGCCACGGTTCAGTCCATAACACGCCCGTTTGGGAGGAGGTGGTCACGCCGTGACCACAGACAGCCAGGGAGCGTGGCCGTGCAGGCCCCAGGTGGCTGGCCGATGGCATGGCGGCAGGGCACAATGTCACGCCCCGGGCCGCCAGGCGATGCCTAGAGATCCCTGCCTTGTGCGTGGCCAGTCACCCTGGGAGACCTGCCTCCCGGAAATCAGAGCCCGTTTTATCAGACTCCCACTTTGTAAAAATCACTTAATCTTTCTTCCCTGGTTTAATGAGCTCCAGAGCTCTGAGCTGTATTGAAATAGATCGCCACAATGATAGCACATCCTCTTTGGGACTGAAAACAAATCTACTTCAACCTGAGATTTCTACAGAAGACAGCTCAGTGAAGTGAAGTGAATTCGGGGCGGGAAGCTCACCTTCCAGACCCTGTAATTAACGCATTAAAATGTGTGTGGGGTCCCAGCGGGCCCCCGAAGGGCAAAATGGAGCATGTGGGGGATGCAGGCCGTCAAGGCTCAGCCTCTGTGTCCGCACACGCACCTGCTCTGGGGTCTGCGTCCGGGGGATCTGTGCCCCGGCCTGTGATGCCCTTCGGAAGACGGTTTCTCGTGTGCCGAAGTTCACCGCGTCACCGCTGACACGGTCATCTGGGGGCGCTCCCTCTCACCCGATCGCTGTCCTTCTAGGGGTCCTGAGACAACAGCCCCCCACCCGGCCCCAGTCAACACGGCTCCTCCCTCCGGGCCTCCCGGGAGGGGAGAGCTCATCCTGTAGGGACAGGCCCGGAGAGGCTGCCGGCTGGCCCTGCACTCGTCCCCGGGGCTCCGGAGGGGCCGTGCCGGGCTGGCTCGCTTGTGCCGCTGACCGCCTGCTTCCCCTGTGCCTCCAGATGCTGAGCTGCCTGGAGCACATGTACCACGACCTGGGCCTGGTCCGAGACTTCTCCATCCACCCCGTCACGCTCAGGAGATGGCTGGTGAGTGCGGGCCCCTCACGTCCCTCTTGAACAACACAGTGCCTTCCGGTTACTCGGGAACAGACCGGCCAGGCACCTTCCTGGACGGACGGAGGCGACGCTCCCAGGAGAGTTTTGTGAGAACAGGCGGCCAGTGTCCATCTGTCTCCTGCCAGAATACTCAGTCCCCCTAAACCCCTGCTCTGGCGGCGAGAGTGAGAACCAGGGAGGGGCCAGTGAAGCAGCCTGTGAGGGTGAGTGTGCAGGTGTGTGTGTGTGAGTGCGTGTGCACAGAGCAGAGTGCATGTACGTGTATGAGTGTGTGAATGTGTGTTTCACAGTAGATTTTTTTTTTAATAAAAGATTGCTCGGAACCAAGTAGGAAAACCTTAAACATCAAATATGGCGAAATCGGGGGAAAGGTGTGCAGGGCGGGGAGGGCGGGCAGCTGCGTGCCAGCAGCCGGGGCCTCTGTCTCTCCAGCTCTGCGTGCACGACAACTATAGAAACAACCCTTTCCACAACTTCCGGCATTGCTTCTGCGTGACCCAGATGATGTACAGCATGATCTGGCTCTGCCGGCTCCAGGTGCGTCTCTGGGGGGCTCCTGCTGGGGGCGGGGGCACCTCGTTCACGGACGCCGCCCCCACCGGGGGCACGGGCTCCCCCACCCTCCCAGGGAAGCCACCTCGCCCCTTGCTGTCCTCAGGCGAGCCGGTGGCTCTGTGCGGGCGAGCAGGGGCGGGGCACCGGGCAGGTGCGGGCCCGCCCTCCCGGCCCCACCCCAGAGAGCGGGCCGGTCCTCCCCATAGGCCAGCTGCTAGGGGACTTCGTCCTACCCGCGTCCCACCTCTCCCACCCCATTCCAGCCCCCTCCTCACCCCCTCCCGCCCTCTCTCTAATCCAGGAGAAGTTTTCCCAAATGGATATCTTGATTCTAATGACGGCAGCCATCTGTCACGATTTGGATCACCCAGGGTACAACAACACGTACGTGCACGACTTTTCTCTCTCTCGTTTCTTCCTTCTCAAGGGCTCTCTGGTTGTCAGAGGTCACCTCTTCAGCTTCACGCACCGACCAGTTCTGAGGTGGGGCTGCGGCAAAGGCCTCACCAGCACCCCCGGCTCAGATGCTTAGGACACGGCTCCCACTTTGGGACTTTGTCCAGGGCCTCGGGCCCCCCCGGGGCAGACCCTTCCAGGTCGCCAAACCCCGAGGGGCCGCCGCCCTCCTTTGCGGTCCTGCCCCAGACCCTGCACGTCCCTCTGCACAGGCAGAGCCGTGGTGGTGCCCAAACTCCCCTCCGCCCGAAGCCGGGGGCAGTACCCGCACAGGATGCCCATTCTCCTGATCTCACTCCGCAGCCCGTGTCCAGCAGCAACGGGGCAGAGACTAGGACTGAGGGAGAGGAGTGCAGGCCAGCAGGGGGCGGGGAGGCGCCTGCCACAGGCCGTGGGGGGCCAGGAGGACAGGCCAAGCTTGGCTGAATCGGTGATCCGCTCCCACCCCCGGGGGGGGGGGGGGGGGGGGCAGAGGCACAGAGTCCACCCCGTGTAGCCATCAGGCCCGGGCCGCGTGGCGCCCGTTCGCATCCCTAGTGAGGCACCTGTCCTTTCGGTCAGATGCGTCTGTGCGGTGACATCACATATGGCCGGGAACTCGCCGGCGGCTTTCATGGCAGGCCTCCGTCAGGACGGGAGTGGGCTCCACGGTGCGGACGTCCGTGTTCCTCAGAGGAGGCCGGCACCATGAGCGCCCGTTCCCCCATTTCACACTCAAGACGATGTGCACAGCACAGGCCTTAACCGCAGCCTCTGACCTCAGAACACATCTTGGTTCTTCTCCCAAACGTCTGCCTTTTGCATATGCCGATGTTTGCAAGGGGCCCGAACAGATTCCCCTCGGGGCGGCATGACTGGGAGAAGTCGAGGTGTGTTGGTGGTGTCTACTCGGCGGGATTCTAAGACCTCGAAGGTGTCTCGTTAAAGGGGCGGCAGAGTCAGAGAGCCCGGGGGAGCAGGTCCCCGGCACCTGCAGGGCACGCCCGGCTTGCCTTCCAGCCTCTGCGGGCACCGCCGCGTCCGAGCGCAGGTGCCCGAGGCTCCGTTTGCTCTCTCCCGCGATGCCAGGTACCAGATCAACGCCCGCACGGAGCTGGCCGTCCGTTACAATGACATCTCGCCCCTGGAGAACCACCACTGTGCCGTGGCCTTTCAGATCCTCGCCCAGCCCGAGTGCAACATCTTCACCAACGTGCAGCCGGACGGGTTCAAGCAGATCAGACAGGTGTGCAGGGGCCCTCTGACCGCAGAGTGGGAGGCGGTGAGCACAACCACGGAGTAGAGCCCCTCCCGCCAGCGGCCGAGGCCCCAGAAGCCCCTGGTCCCACCAGGGATCCTGGGGAACCCATCCCCCACTCCTCGCCCACCAAGGCCAGTGGCATTCCGGGAAGAGGTGCGCCCTCGGCATAAACACACGGGACCCCACTGACCTGCATTTCACATCCAGTGTTTCACCCGAAGCCTTTAAGACCCGTCCTTTCTCCAGCTTGCAGCCCGGGAGAGTGGGGGTTACAGAGGTGAGGGGCACCGTGGGAACGTGCGGGCCCTGGACAGATGCACCTGCTGAGTCCAGCCTAGCCGACTGTTTCCCCTGCCCCCCAGCTGCCTCCCCCTGCCCCACCCTCACCCGGTCGGCCCCACTGCCCACTTCACATAAGAGACCCTGGGGAGGCCTCTGTCGCCCTCCTGTCCTGAGACAGACATCCACCTCGCTGGAGGTAATGCCCCCTCCCACGCAGGAGGTCCCACACTGAGCACAGCTCTGTGCGCCACCCTCTGATGTTTTCAGGGGAGGGAAGATACCAGAATGATTTCTTGGAAGAGTGTATGGGTTGAATGGTAGCCAAAAAAAAAAAATTGTATGTTCACTTCCTAACCCCCAGAACCTTTTGTATGTGACTTTATTTGGAAAAGAGTCTTTGCAGTGGTGATTAAGTTAAGATCTCTGCGTGAGATTAGCTGGTGCTACCCAGGTGGGCCTAAAGCCAGTGACAGGTGTCCTTAGAAGAGACAGAGGAAGAGACAGATACATGGAAGGGAAATTGGCCTAAAGACGGAGGCAGAGGCCGGAGTGACCCGGGGCCACAGGAGCAGGAAAAGTCAGGAAGGACGTTTTCCCGGTGCCTTCAGACTTCTGGCCTCCAGACTGGGAGAGAATGCCCCGCTGTGGTTCCCCGTCACCTGGCACGCGGCACTCATGTGGCAGCCCCAGGACACGCGCACAGGGAGCCACCCTCGCGGTGAGGCACCCTACTCTGCTGTCCCACGGATGACAGCCTCACCCACCGGGTGCCCGGGGGCCTCGCTTCAAGGTGCACCTGTTAAAGACGCTGGGACCCGGGCTGTCCCTCCTGGAGGTCTGACGGGCTGCACTTCATCAGAGAACACCGTCCCTCCATCTGCCGTGGAAGCTCAGAGCCGAGGCCAGTGCCGAAGGACAGTCCCCATCGAGTCGCCAATTTCCGGCCCAACCATGTCCCCTTTATCTATGGGCTTTCTGGCCTCTCTTCCATGTTCTGGAGCCACCGGCCGGGGACACCGCAAGCTGCTGGGATGAGCCCTGACGCGTCTTCCTCTCCAGCGTGGGAAGGGGCGAGTCGTAGAGAGTCCCCGAGGGCTGCCGGTGAGGAGCTCCTGTTGGGAGCGACCTGGAGAAGCGAAGCAGCCGGGTCCCCTTGGTGTGTGCCCTGCCCTCCTACCCCGGGAGCAGTCAGAGCAGCGTCCCCGAGCAGGGGACCCGCCTCCCTCACGCCGCCCGCCATGGGGACGCACGAGGCTTGTCAAACGTCAGACATGAGACTTTCCTGACCGTGAAATCATTCAGCCCGATTTTTAATAATATTTTGTCATCGAGTACCTTGCTTACCAAGGTAGGAAGGCATTTGTAGTTAGAGAATCATCGCATTCTCGCTTATGAATGCGTTAGCAGAATGACGCTGTCAAATGCAAGCGGGCTTTGACCACCCCTGCGCGGTGTGCGCCCAGAGTCACGTACAGATGAGACGCGACAGGGGAAAGAGACTTCTGGAAGGTCGGCCATTGACCTCCGGCAACGGGACGTGAAAGGAACGGCCGTGGATCTGGATTCCTGAATTGAGGGGAAGTATCCGTCCTCAGTCGAAACCGACCGTCATCACCGGGAAGCCCAGCGCCGAGCCGGCCACCTGCCAGCCGACGGGCCTGCCCCGTCCTGGACTCGGCCCTCGGGGCCCATTTGCAGCGCACGGGTGGGCTTGAACCCCCAGCCTCCACTTGCCAGCTGCGGCCCGGGAGGCTCCCCGGCCTCTCGTCTCACAAATGAGGACGGTGTTGTGCAGACGCACACGTAGAGTTGGCCCCGGGACCCCGGGGAAGGGCCGTGTGCCCAGGCGGCGCTCGCTGGGTCCTTGCCGGGATTCCGCCCGGGGCTAACGCTTTGCTCTCACTTTCCAGGGGATGATCACTCTGATTCTAGCCACTGACATGGCAAGACACGCAGAAATTATGGATTCTTTCAAAGAGAAAATGGAGAATTTTGACTACAGCAACGAACAGCATGTGACCCTCGTAAGTAGATCGCTACACCCGTTTTGGGGGCCCTGGTGCACGCGTCCTACGCTCCGGCCCAGACTGGACACCGAGACCCCAAAACCCTGAACCTTGCCCTGCAGCGTCCAGCTCTCCCCGGGCAGCCCCCAGCGGGCCTGTCTTCCGGTCGAAGGCAGCTTTTGCACTTCCTGTGTCGCCTTCTGATTTGAAGGTGGTACGTGGGGGAAAGCAATCCGTCCTGCTCAGTCCCGAGAATAAAGTTGGCTCTCCCACGAAGGCGGTGCCCCAGAAAACACTCCAATTACCAGCTTCCGGGCGGGCACCCCTCCCGGCCCGGCCCGGCCCTCCACGAGCAGGGCCAGCTGTGCAGAGAAGGGCAGGGAGCCTCACCGTGAGGAGGGCCCGCCTGGGTCTGCACCCCACCTGCCCTTCGTAAGAGAAACACGTGGAAACACCCTTCCCCATCTTCGGAGAAAAGGGTTCTGCTGAGCCTTGTCTGGGCGTTAGGCCTGCTTTCTGGCCTTCTCTCTCTCTCTCTCTCTGGCTCTCTTTTTTTTTTTTTTTTTTTTTTCAACGTTTATTTATTTTCGGGACAGAGAGAGACAGAGCATGAACGGGGGAGGGGCAGAGAGAGAGGGAGACACAGAATCGGAAACAGGCTCCAGGCTCTGAGCCGTCAGCACAGAGCCTGACGCGGGGCTCGAACTCGCCGACCGCGAGATCGTGACCTGGCTGAAGTCGGACGCTTAACCGACTGCGCCACCCAGGCGCCCCTCTGGCTCTCTTTTTTAAAACCGATGGTCACTTTCTGTCCCTGGAAGCTGATGAACAAGGAAGTCCTCTGAGATCTGGCCGCCCGTCTGACGTCACGTCCCCAAAACTGATTCGTAGCTAATACACAAGGTGTGCAGGGAAGGACCTCACGTTCTGCAGAAGTTACACGGCAGGAGAAAATGTCCCCTGGGGCCAGGGCCTCCCGAGGCATCGCTTCTTGGGGACGGGGCGCAGGGAGATGCAGTCATGTGGGAGCCGGGTCCCTGCTCCCGAAAACCAGCGGGTGTGGGAGGGGCCGCCTGGCCCTATGGCAGGGTGAGGGCGGTGCGTCTGGAGACAGAGGGACGAGTAGACGTGCCCCCTTTGCCTCCGTTTTCCCTCTGAAACATAAGGAAAGACCCTGGAGGGCAGAGGCCACACGTTTGCTGCCAGTGTCGAGACCATGAGCACACAGAGTCACAGAGTGACCATCACCCCTTTACTCCCTTCCTTCAACCATCCAAGCACGGGGGGGTGGGGAAGAGGCCCCGGGTCCCCGGGGTTCCATCCACCCCCACACCGGGCGAGGGGTGGCGGCCCGCAGCACAGACCAGGGGGTCTTGCCCTGGCCGGGGAGCCCCCAGATCTCCACTTGTTCGTGCACAAGGGTTGGGGGAGGTAGAGGGGAGGAGGCCCCCAGGAGGAGGCCTGAATGCTGACGAGCTCCGCGCGGCCAGGCCTGGGGGCCTGGAAGCTTCCCACCACCTGGCAGCACCCAGCCTGTGCCCCGGGCCCGGCGTCGGGCCGCTGCCCCGAGAGGCCTGCCGGGCAGAGCCCTGTGATGGCCTGTGTTCTGGAGTCACCTGAGCGGAGACAAGGAAGGCCGGGATCGACTACTGGGGACTGACAAGGGGACAGGGACAGGGGCAGCCGAGTCAGCCCAGGTTCAGCTGAGGCCGTGCCAGGGTTTGAGCCGAGCAGAGCCTTGCTGAGTCGCCTTGCGCCTGCGCCTGCCGGGAGGCCGGGGCGCGCCCAGGGCCCGCAGCCCCGAGCTGATGTGCCCGGGAGCACCGCCTGCTGAGTCAGCGTCACACCCTGAGCGCCGGCCCACACATCGGTGACTCCCGGGGCCCAGGACATCAGTGACTCCCGGGGACGGTCGTGTGCCGGCCCCGAAGGCACCCGCCTTCGGGCGCAGGGGCAAACGCCCTGGCCCGACCGGTCTCCTGAAGTGCCCACTGGGCGCGCAAACCTCACCAGACTCGGAGGGCTGGTCTCCGGGGAGGACGAAGTCCAGACCCAAACGGCAGCAGGGGGACGTACTCCGGGCCCCGCTGCCTGATCCCCCCCTCTGTCTTCCAGCTGAAGATGATTCTGATAAAATGCTGTGATATCTCCAACGAGGTGCGTCCGATGGCAGTTGCAGAACCTTGGGTGGACCGCTTGTTGGAAGAGTATTTCATGCAGGTGAGAGCGTCCCGGTGCCACCAAACCCCCTGCAGGGGCCCCGTGTTGGAAAGGGGGATGGGCGTGCCCGGGGGACAAGTGGACGGGAGCGGACGGTCTCCGGCCCCCAGAGAGCCTCACGGCAGGTGCACATCCGAGAGGAAAGACGGCCACAGCCTGCAAAGTAGCGTCGACAGCTGCCACCGGGGACCACGAAAGAGCAGTGAATGGGGGCGGCAGCGTCGGGCAAGTGGCCTGAAAGGGAAGAGGCAGAGGCAGGAGGGGAGGCTCCCCCGGGACGGGCGACACCAAGCAGGTCGGCCTACGCTTTGAGGCCCGGGGAGGCCCTCAGACAGAAGACCAACCAGCCCACGCGGGAGGTGCCGGAAGGGCCAGTAGGGCGCTCGCAACGGCAGCGCGGTGGACCCCGGGTTCAGAGCCGAGAGCCGAGAGCTGCCCGGCGACTCACCCCCCACCCTCCACCCTGTCCCTCCGCCCTGTCGCCACGGCGCGGCCCTGCCTGCCCAGCTCCCGCCACCCGTCCTGGTGGCTGTGAACGTCCCCACGACGGAGCGGGCTGGCTGGCGGTGGCACGTTAACCTGCCTTCCGCCCTCTGAGGCCGGTGACCCTCGGGGCCCCCCAGATTCCGCGCTTTCCAACGTTTCGGGCTGTTGCCTCCCTGCAGAGCGACCGTGAGAAGTCGGAAGGCCTTCCCGTGGCCCCTTTCATGGACCGGGACAAAGTGACCAAAGCCACGGCCCAAATTGGGTTCATCAAGTTTGTCCTGATCCCCATGTTCGAAACGGTGACCAAGGTGAGTGACCATCACCGCATGCTGAATGACGTCGCGCTGAGAAGCACACACGTGCACACACGCACCAGCGTGCTGTAGCTGCCTGCTCAGTGCCCCCTCCAGCACGCCCAGAACACCCTCTCGGCCCCCGCGTCGTGTCCCTCCTGGTCTTCCGGCCTCCCTGCCCCCTGGGGCCCCCCTCTGCCTTCCACTGCCAGGGCACCTCTGCTGACCTGCCCCATCCACGGGCACACGGCCATCCCCAGGCAGATTTCAGCAAGGAGACTATCTCTGCCTCTCTCCCGAACCTTCCATGGCTCCCCACTGCCCACGACGCAGGGAAAACTGCCCGCCTCGTTACACACAGTCCCCCACCCTCCCTAGCACTCCGGTCGTGCAGGACGGCCCCCAGTTCCTGGTCCTCCCCTTTCTTCAGACCACCTCTGACTGTGTCCCTTCGGCTGGCCTTGGCCCCGTCCCACCCGCCAGCCTTCCAGAACCGCCTCAGCACACCCTTCCCTAAACCCCATTCACTCCTGCTTCTCTGGGGCCTCGGCCTTCCCGCACATTCCTTCACGGACTTCTGGGCCTTCGCCACGGCCAGCGGGGACAGGGGCACAGCGCTGCCACATCGGGCCTGCCCCCCTCCGGCAGCAGGATCGGGATGTGACTGGGGAGGCATGGAAGGCATCCCGGGGCCCAGAGCTACGTGCACAGGGTTCCATGGGGCCGGGATGGCAGGATGGCCCGAGTGAAGGCGGACGGCCAAGGCCCTGCCGCGGGAATGGCCTGTCTCCTCCGGCCACCGCGGCTGGGCAGAGACCAGAGGCGAGGCTGGCGTGTGGAACATGGACGCTGGGGGACGGGCAGGTGGAGGGCGGGTCCGTGCGAAGGGACAGGGCAGAAACAGAGCAGGACCCGGAGGTGGGTGGGCAGGGGCAGGTGGGAGGGTCTCCAGGAGGGTCTGCAGGAGCCACTGACCGGACGGCCTCAGAACCCGGGTCGGCGTGGACCCTGCTGCGGGCGGGACCCCAGAGCTCCACGGGGTGCGGGGGACTGACTCACTGCCTGAGCCGCTGAGCCACGCAGGACCCGACACCTGGCCTCCCGGACGCCGCGGCCGCGTGGAAAGACAGCCTGAACGCATCTGCTTGTCCCTCCCAGCTCTTCCCTGTGGTCGAGGAGCTCATGCTGCGGCCCCTCTGGGAATCCAGAGACCGTTACGAGGAACTGAAACAAAGAGATGACTCCGTGAAAGAGGTAAAGCGAGCCGGGCAGGAAACGCGGTCCTCCCCGGGGACGGGCCGAGCCGGGCACCCCTGCAGGGGCCGCTGCGGACCCATTTCCACCACCACCCCCCGAAGTCCAGACCCGGGCAAACCGGGGAGCGTCTGCTCTCAGCAAAACCAAACGGCCCCCGATGGCCCGCGCCCCTCGGAGGGGCCACGTCGTCCCCAAAACCTGTGCTGCAATCGGGTGGGCCAGGGCGTCGCGGCATCTCAGACCCCCTCGGAGCCGCGCCCTGGCCCCTTGCGGGTCCCCGTCCTCCAGCCCTGGGGCTGGCCTTGCTGAGCGAGAGTGTGGTGGAAGGAGGCGCTCCCCGCGGCACAGGAAAAGCATCCTGGAGCTCTCACACACGGCGGCTCGGGCCCCCGGGGTCGGGGAGACGGGGCGTGGCCCCAGGTCGCTGTCAGGACGGGACCGTTCGCAGGGAAGGTCCAGCTCACGTGGGCAGAACCGGCACAGACGCTTTCTGCAAGGCGTGCGAGTGGGCTGACCGCCCCAGGGCCTCCGCGTGCGCACGTCTCTGCTTCGGGGACCCCCGCGGGCCTCCCCTGCGTGACGTCCAGCCACCAGGGTGTGCCTCCCCTCAGCCCCCCGCCGCCTCCTCTCCGGTGTCCCTGCTGCCTCTCGCTTTGTCCTGGTCTGGCCTCCACCAGCGTCACGCACCCCGTCCCGTGCCGTCCCCCGCTCACTTCAGTCGGGGCTCCCTGGTCATGGCGTCCCCCCACCTTGCCGCCGGGAACCCCCGAGCCCCACTGAGCGCTGAGCGGTTTCCCAGGCGCCCCGTGTTGCCCTCACCACCCCCCGAAACTGCTCTGTGTGTGACGCTGGGCACGTGTCAGTGCCTACTGGTCGATGGGCGTCCCACGACTGGCCTCTCTAGAGGGATCCCTCCACTACAAGGTCCCCGAGAGGTCCTGAGACTCCAGAGGCTAAGAGCAAATGGTACAGAGAGCGATGTCAGAGCAGGTGTGCCCGGCGGGGCCCCGGCAGGATCGCTAAAGCACACTCCAGCCGTCGCTATGAAGGTCCTAGGCCCCGCCGCCCAGTGGGGGCCCCCGGGACCTCCAGGATGCTTCCCTACCCCCAGAAAGTACAGACCCCACCCCCCAGAAGAGAAAGGGTGGACGGGCTCCGTGCTCCCTTCCGCCAGGCCACCGGGCTCAGCAGACACCGTGAGTGCATTGTCCAAGCTCTGGACGCTGGCCGAGAAGGGGAGGCCTCCCACAGCTAGGGAGGTGGCTCGCTCGCACAGCCGTGTCTGCGACGTGCAGCTGCGTGTGTTTCGGCACACCGCGGCCGAGGACCTCTGCCTCAGTTACACACCTTAGCGTCTCAGTCAACAGGAAGCACCTTAGCAGACAGTCAGGTCCTCACGGTCTCCTGGGACCTGATCGTTGCCTTCTGTATACCTGTCCCGGTTACAGAGGGAGACGGAGAGCTTGACGGCGGGGGGCACCGACATGTCGTCGAGAGAGAAAAGCAGAGATGTGAGAAACAGAGAAGAGGGTGCTATTCTGAACTGACGTCTCGATGCACATGGTAACTCAGAGCCTAAAACGGGGTGGCACTGAAAATCTCTGGGAGGGGGGAAGGAAAGAAGGTGGGGGCAGAAATCTGAAAGACAGATGGGTTTTTTCAAGTTTTTGGAACATTTTTTATTTATTTGGAAAGTGAGAGAGGGCATGCACACAAGCAGGGGCGGGGCAGAGAGAGAGGGAGACAGAGACTCCCAAGCAGGCTCAACGCTGCCAGCACGGAGCCCGATGCAGGGCTCGAACTCACGAACCGTGAGATCACGACCTGAGCCGAAATCAAGAGTCAGACGCTCAACTGACTGAGCCACCCGGGCGCCCCTGAAAGACGGATGGTTTTTCAGTAAAGTGAGACTTTTATTCCTGGCCTATAATTCTTAGAATTAGGCTCTGAAAGAAGGGGGGGTCACGCTTGGGTTGATAGCCAAAGATCCGTAATTAGCCTATGTGCCGCTTATAAGGAAAAGCACGTTTTAAAATCTTTCCCAACATAAAGCATTTGCGTCTGTCGCCGTGAGCGTTTTCCTGTGCCCCTGACGCAAGCTGTCCATGTCAAAGGGAAACCAAGCTCATTCGGCCTCCGCGTGGTAAGGTCGTGGCACACTCACGTCTGAAGGACCCCTGGAGAGATTCTCGGGACAAAGCTTTCCAGGGCACGGGGTGTGGGAACCTGTGTCTTGTTTGGTGCAGTGGCCAGCTCTGGCATCGGAGAAACTGAGCGCAGCCAAGTACAAGCTGAGAGACCCACACAGGCGTCTCAGCCTCTCTGAGCCTCAGAGCCCTCATCTCCGGCCTCGAGATAATCACACCATCATTACCCCTTCCATGAGCAACATGCCGGTCCATCAGAAGCGCTCGGGAAACACTGGCTTGGCGTGTTTCGGTCACACCCTATTTTTTAGTGGGTCAGGAGAAGGATCAAAATCGTTTCATTTGGCCTAAATGTGCTCAGCCGTGTGTCCAGTCCTTAAACATCCCGTGCGTCCTCCTGTGACAATGCTGATTGTGTTGATTGTGGGGGGTTTCAGCCCCCACGAAAACAAACCAGTAGGTCTTTTCCCTCTTCCGAGCAGACGGAGCCTGGAGGAGGCAGGACGATGCGGGCCGTGGTTCTGGAACAGGCTGGCCGAGCCTCGCGAGCCGTCCGCGCGGGGGAGAAGTTCATTCCGAGCGCCTGACTCCACGAGACCACGTTTTCTAAGAACTGTTTTGTTCACCGATACAAAAAAAAAAAAAAAGGAAAACGGAATTCATGATGCTGTACAGAATTTTTATTTTTAAACTGTCTTTTAAATAATATATTCTTATACAGAAACGGGTACTGTACTTTTTCTTTGTAGTGTTGTGTATCCGGGGGCTGCGTGTGGCAGTCCCCAGAGCCCCCGAGCTCTCACGGGGGGACAGGAACTGTGCTTTGCTCGCAGATGTGTCTGCGCGGTGTGATGTGACGCTCCCTCCCGTGTAAATTCAGAATTAAATGCCAGGCGGTGCCCGGAGCACAAGGACGTGCACGTGTCCTGTTTGTGAGCAGCGAGGGGGCATTGGTGGCTGTGTGTGGGGAGGTGGGAACGTGCCACTTCAGTCAGCAGACTGTGCACACCACGTCTCAGGGGAGGACAGCTGTCCTTTCTTCCTGCCTTTGCTTTTGGGACCAGCGCTGGGAACAATCTGGGGGGCCCCGTGCCCATAAAGGGAGACCTGACCCCGGCTGGCAGGCGGTCACGCTCTCCCTCGGCCCCGCTGCGTGCGTTTAGACCCCATGACGCTTCCCAGGGCCACTGGCTCCTTCCCTGCACCCCCTCGGGACAGAAGAGGCTCCTCTCGGATGAACTGACCTGTCAGGCCGCCCGCCTAATCTGAGCTCTGCGGACATTTCACCCGCTGCCGCAGAGTCTCCTCGGAGCACGCCTTGGTGAATTCCAGAATATTGCTTTCCACCTCTGAATAATTCATCTGTGGGCTGTGACATTTTCCGTCACTTCTTGAATCCAGTTCCGTATGAACGGCGACCCCGGTTCTATTGCTCTTCGCGGTTCTGTTTTTCATGTTAATCCCGCTAAAGCCCGTGCACATGGCCACGACACGCGCAAACCCAGCAGGTGTCCCCGATGCAGGTCTCCCCCATGCCTGCGTGGCGCCCTGCACTGAAGTCCGTGACCCGCTCCTCCCAGCGAGCCAGCCTCTGACAAGTGCCCCCCACCTGCCCGCCCGTGAGCCCGCCTTCTGGCCAGTTCCCTCCACGCTCCCACCCCCGTGAGCCAGCCTCTACCCAGTTCCTTCACCTGCTCCCCCAGTGGGGCAGCCTTCTGGCCACCTGCTAACTTGTGCTCCACACCCACTTGCCACACTCTGCCCCCTTGTCAAAGTTCACACAGCGACCTCTGAGTTCAACACTTGGGCACACACACACACACAGGTCCACACGCGTCTGCGTGAGCATACCCATGCCGACACACAGAGAAGCACGTCCACACACGCTCACACTTGCATGAACAGGTGCACAGGGCTGCACACGTGTGCTTGCCCACCGGGTTGTACGTAGACACGTGCCGATGCACGCCCACGCACACAAATACACAACACGCTCGCGTGCACGTATCCACATAATCACACGGACGGCTGCAGACACACACACGCATACACACTCCCGCACACTTTGTCTGCATCATGGGGTTGCGGTCCCACCAAGTCCTGGAACGAGGAAATCCACAACTAGGAGGGGCCTGTAAGGAGAGGACGTCGGTGACAGTCCCCCTCCTTGTGGGACAGCCTGGGTTCCTAGCGGAAAGCTTAGACACGGGGACAAAAGCATCAGCATCAGCATGAAGGAGAAAATGCTCAGAGCCATGCTGCCCATCAAAGACACGCGGTGCCCGGCACGGTCCAAACGTGACACGGGCGGCCGCCCCCACGGCCCCACACACGGCACACGGCAGCAAGACACCGGCACCTTCCTGCAAACCCCCTACGCCCCCATCACCCTGTGTTCACACGAGGGGACAAGAACACGCTGTTTTCCGTGGTCTTCCTCTCCCAACTTTGTAGCGATTCAGGGAATGATGCGTGGGGTCAAACCCCGGCTCCGACGGAACCCCCCCAAACCCCGCTCCCAAATGTCCTGCCCGAGCTGGGCCCTGACGAGGCGCTGGGCAGGCGGCTCCCGCCGCACCCCTTCTCCCCCTGCTGAGGACACAGCAGCCTCTTGTGGCCCCAGCGCTGAGCCCGGGGAGAAGGAGACAGGAAGGGAGGAGCATCCGTCACTCCCACCCGGGATGGTGACCCCGGGCCCGACGCCCCCACACCGCCTGTCTCTCTGCCTGTCGCGTGTCGGACCACGGGTACCGTCTGCGGCTTCCTCTGCTTGTACTGTCTGAGGCCAGCGGGACAGTCCTCGCGTGCTGGCATCTTTAGCCAAATCACATCGTGAAACCAGTTCCACTGAATGGATGGACATTAAACGAATGAACATTAAACACGCAAAATACCTCATCTCGGCCGAACAGCCGTGGGTGGGAACCGCTGGCTTCCGGTTGCCTCTGCCCCACGTGGCCAGCCGGATGCCACGAGGCCACCCGCCACGTCCCCCGCAGGAGACGCCCTATCCGGCTCGGGCTCCAAGGGCAGCCGCGGCGCCAGGCCCCGCCGCCCCCACCCCGGGAAGGGCCGAAGAGGGACAGTGAGTCGGGTGCGTGTTCCAGACGAGAGGCTTTGCTCTGGCTCCCTGCTCTCCCAGTATCACCGCTGGGGAGTTTGTAAAGTTCAAATCAAAAGAATTCAACTGTGGTTTCTCTAAGGGGCGGATAAAAGTGTCGCTCTGGATTTTGGGGGGCCATTCTCTGTCAGGAGCCCAGAGGAGCTGCATGAGGCTGCTGGGGACTCGCAGTGAATCCACGCAGGGTCCCCACGTTCCCCCAGGCTCGCCGTCAGCCTGTGTCCAGCCGGGCGATCGACGGAGTGAGCCCGGCAAAGATCGGACAGTGTGCCTGAGGCCCCGCAGCGAGGACGGGAGGCGGGCTTGTGAGCTTGGGGTGTGCGGCGAGTGTGTGGACGGCGAGCCTGGGGCAAGGCGGGGCCTCCTGGAGTGTGGCTGTGCAGAAGGGCCACACAGGGAGGCCGGAGGCCGGTGAGGGAGACACCCCGCGCCATCCAGGAAGAGAGGGAGGTGGGGTCCGAGGGGCCGCGCAGGCCCTCCCTAGGCCCAGCTGGACATGGTGAGAACAAGGGGGGCGATGCCCACCCGGGGTCCCCACCGAGCGGGCTTGACCAGCCAGTGACTGGGCCCATCCGGGCCCCAGCCCTTCCCTGGCTCGGATGCCCGGCTCCCGGTTCAGGTGACTGGAATGGTTTAGAAAGGCAGACGCCGACACAAAATGATCTCCCAGGACCCCACCCACGTTGGGGGCAGCCCTGGTGACGTACACGTTACGAACTCAGACATCTGCCAACTGATGAGCGAGTCTGCGTTCGTTTGTGGTCGCTGACCGAGAAATCGTGTAAGGGGAAAAAACAGACAGCAAAATGTGTGTGTGTGTGTGTGTGTGTGTGTGTGTGTGTGCACGTGTGGTGGGGTCAAGGATACTCAGGCAGGTGCCAGGGGTATAGGCACATACCCCTCCTGGCACATAGGCCCCGCTCCCGGCTGGAGAGGGAAGCTGGAAAGATGGGAAGATGGGGGCACCGAGTCCAGGCCTGACAAACGAGGAACGTGGGCGCTTTGTTCAGGGGGAAAAGGACAGGTGTGGCTGCATCACCCCAATCTCTGCTGCCACGTGGCCCTCCTCCCTGTGTGTCTGTGTCCAGATGTGCTTCTGCTATGGGGACATCAGTCACTGCATCAGGGCCCCGCCCACCTCAGGGCGACCTCATCCTAACTTATTATTCTGCAAAGACCCTATTTCCAGAGAAATTCACGTTCACAGGTGCAAGGGGTTCCGCTCTTTCCCGGGGCCTGGGGGGCACAGTTCAACCCCCTACGCGCTCAGTCTTAGCTTTCCCGTCCGTCCATCTCTGCCCCTCCAGCGGCCGTGCGTGCCGAGCCATCAGCATGAGGTCTGGCTCTCAGCTCTCCCTCGAGAGCAGGCCCCTCGGGAGCCCGCCTCTCTCTCTGAGGGTTGAGGCGTCACTGCTGAGGCCCCGGGCAGGGCGGGGGCTCAGCTCTTTGGGGATCCGAGGAAGGCAGAGGGCAGGTACCCGTGAGGCGAGAGAATGGCAGACTCAGAGTCCAGTGCAGACACAGGAAGGGACAGCAGGGTCTCTGTGGGAGGACCGGGGCACTGGGCGCAGGGGGACTCACAGGGGACGGCTGACAGCAAGGGGTTAGGAGAGGTTGACAGGAAGGTACAGACCCAGGAGGACAAAGTGTGACCATCTGCCTGGGGAAAGCTCAAACGTCTGGCTACAAATGGGAAGCGTATCAGTCAGCTCTTGCTGCATAACAAACCGCCCTGAAACTTAGGGACTGGAAACCACATCGCTTTTCACTCCTTGTGGCTCTGGGGGTTGAGGGGCAAGATTTGTGGTCTGGCCTTGCTCAGCTGGAGCCGGTGGGTCTAAAGGGCCTTGGCCACATGTCTGTGGGGCTGTTTGGTACCAGCCAGAGTTCCAGTCCCGGGCTGTGTCGCTGTGCAGCAGGCCACGTGGTTCATCCTCAGGGTGGCAAAGTGATCCCAGTGGCAAGAGCGCCTAAGCCCCAGTGCCCGGGCACTTTTCACGCCTTGCCACACACACGGCTGTTACGTTACGTCCGTCGGGCCACAGCAAGTCACGTGGTCAAACTCGGGTGTAAGGGGGGCAGGGACAGACTCCACTTCACGACAGAGGGACACACGGTTTGCCATCTACCAGAGTGAGGAGGCCCGTGGTCTAAGCACACAACTGGCACCCACGCCCCAGTTTTAGCCTCTTCTGCCCGCTCCGTTTCGGGAGTGACGGCTCCCCGCGGACCCCGTGTCACTGAAAAGTTACCTCGGCATCCCGATGCTGTGATCGTTGGACTCCCACTGAAAGGGTGTGGCTTGGAAGCTCTTGAACGCTTCCGTGTGGTCCTTGGAGGGCTTCCCAGACGTGCCGTGCGGTCTCCACTCGGTTTTCCCACCAGCTCTGGCCGCCGTCTGTTCTGACCGCGAAGTCGGGGACAGCATCACGCCCCACTTTCAGGGCCACGTGCCGCAGCCCAAAGGGGGTTTTCCTGCCCCTGGCGTTGTTTCGTTTCACCAGATTCTCTGCACGGGACTCACTGCACCAAGCCATCAGAGGTACCTAATAAAACCTAAAGAATTTTTAACCGTTAACCTTGCAGCAAAAGCATCTAATGAAGGGACTCTAACAACAAGTGCAACCTTTTACTCTGAGCCCCCAAGAGCTCACGGAAGGTGTCACATTTGGTCTTTCAAGTGACGGGAGAGCAGGAACGTTCAATTTTCTGAGACATTCAGAGGAGGCTGGGGTTTCCAGGCAACTCTGAGGAAGGTGGGACCAGCGTCTCACGAGTGGAGGAGACTGCAGATAGGCCAGGGCACGCCCACAGGGCGCCACCAGCCGAGGCCGGAGCCAACGACTGCGTGCTTCGAGGACACTTCACGTCGTTGAAAAATGCTCATTAGGCGATGCCAGACTGGGCAAAGTGGATGCAAAATGGTTTGTACGGTCTGATCCCGATTTTGCTGAAGAAAAGTGTTAACAACGGCTATATTACGGTGGGTTGTTTCCGCGTAAAATGAAAACCGATGTTTTTCCAGCTTATTTTCCTCATCTTTTACAAAGAAAACGTATCACTTTTCAATCAGAAGATACAACCGCGAGCAATACTATCTTTGGATGGGGTAGCTTGGCCAGTGGCCTGAGGCTCAGAGGTCGGACCAGGTCGCAGCCCAGAGGATGTAAATGCTGGAGCCCAGCGCCTGTGCGCGGAGCCCGGTCCAGGCGAAGAGGACGCGTCTCCGCGCCGCCAATCAGGTGGTAAGATTTTTCTTTCTGCTTATTGTCCGAGAAACGCCACCCCCGGAACGGTAAAGGCAGCCCCGGCCAGGGGCGCTCAGCCCAGCCCCACCCCGGGACCCCAGGCCCTCTGAAGTCCTAACGTTCCACGCTGGGGCCGAGGACACCCGGGAACAAGAAGCCAGGCATGGGGGCACCTGGGGGGCTCACTCAGTCGGTTAAGCATCCGACTCTTGATTTCAGCTCATGTCATGATCCCAGGGTCGTTCAGCTCTGCGCTGACAGCACGGAGCCTGCTTGGGATTCTCTGCCTCTCTCTCTGCCCCTCCCCTGCTCGTTCTCTCTCTGTCTCTCTCTCTCAAAATAAATAAATAAACATTAAAAAAAAAAAAGAAAGAAAGAAAAAGCATCAGCCAAGGCATGCCACGGCCCCCACACACTAGACCAGCCGCCTCTGGTAGGATTTCACAAAACCCCTCGGGGAAAAGCACGCCGTGTTTTCTCGATCCGCTGTGAGGGGACACTGTCCACCATTTCCACTAAGTAGGTGCTGAATGTATTTGTCTTTAGGAAAATAACGCCTGTTCATGTTCAGAAATGAAAGGGGATAAGGAGGGAGGCCACGGGAGGATGTCAGCACCACTGCAGAAGGGAAAAGGGGTTCTTTTCTCCTGGTCATTAAGGGTCATTTAAGGGGCAAAAGGAGACAGTTCTGTTAGCAGTGGAGAAACCGAGTCAGGGATGATGGCAGGGGACAGAGGCTTGCCTGGGTCAGCACCAGGTGGGGCCTCCTGCCTCCCCCTCCCCCGGCCTGATGAGCGAGGGGCTGGCGGGGCCACGCAGCACCCTGGGGCAGGTGCGCGGTGACACAAGCCCACGAGGTCCCTGAATCTTCGACGATTGGCGGTGGCCTCCTTGCTGAGAATCCTGGTCTCCTGGTCGGTGAGTCACCATTACCGCCCGCTGTGCTCACAAGGACAGCAATGAGGGACCCCGGCCCCCAGGGCAACTCATTGCTTCTAGCAGGCTTCTTGGGAGCTAGAGAGAGCCCCCCCACTCCAGGTGGGTCTGTCCCTCCCGGGCCATTTCTCGCTGTGACTCTGGGCACGGCACCGTAGCCTCTAGGGGCATCCATGGCGGTAGTCCAGGCCTCCACGATCCCCTCCAGTGGGATCCTCCGTGGTTCTTGTAAATTCCCCACAGGAAGGTCCATGCAGGAGACCCTCCTCAGCAAGGCTGGGGGCTGGGCGACCAATATGGCTGCAGACTGCGTCCCTCACACCCTGTATCCCCTCAGCTCACAGGCTGCCCCCCCAGGACACCCCCACCCCACAGGCGGCCCCCGCCCCAGACCCCCTACCCCACTCACAGGCTGCCCTCCCGGGACACCCCCAGCTCACAAACTGCCCTTCCCAGGACACCCCACTCCCCAGCTCACAGGCTGCCCCCACCATCCCCAAATCTTGGGAAGCACCATTCGAAGTCAACAAGTGAACTGTTTTCTCTGCAGTGACCCTGTCAGACTCCCATTCCCACGGCCAAGTCTGACTCCAGCCTGAATTGCTGAGGGCAGGACTGGGTCAGCGGGTGCCCAGAAAGGCAAAAGGGATTCAGGAGTGGTTTGTGAGAGTCCTCCCCGCACGGGGATGTCCGGGAAACGTGGGAAAGTCTAATAGTCTAATACATTCACTTCTCTTCAACATGCTTCACGTTATAACCAAGAAAGTGACCATTTTTACGTGAAACTCTTAATTTTGAGACAACTGTAGATTCCTGCGCAGTCGCAAGAAAGACTGGAGAGCGAGCCCGCGTGCCCTTTACCCAGATCCCCAGTGGTGACACCTTGCAGAACTCCAGTGCGCGGTCACGTCCGGGATGGTGATGCTGGGGTCACAGTGTGGGTACCGGGCGCTCCATCCCGCGGGGGTCCCCCTGCCGCCCCCTTCCAGCCCACCCACTGTCCTTCCACTGGCCCCCGCAGCCCCTAACCTCTTCTCCATCTCTGTAATTTTGTGATTTGCTGAATGTGACATGAATGCGGTCACGCAGTGCCATTCTGTGGAGGTTCATCCAGGTTGTTGTATCAGGAATGCATTCCTCTTTCCTGCCGAGTAGTGTTCCGCAGTGTGGACGGATGGCCGTTTGCTGAATCATTTACCGGCTGAAGGATGCAGGCTGAAGCCAGCTCGGTGCCGTGACGAATAAAGCTGTGCACACTCGCCCACCGGCTGTGTGTAACTGTGACTCTTCCCATCTCTCTGGGCTGGGTGCCAGGAAGGTGATACTGGGTCACAGGGCAGTTGGGTGTTTCTTCTTTCAAGAAACGGCCAAGCCATTTCCCAGAACGGCCCTACCACTTTCCGGTCCCACCAGCAATGCACGAGTGATCCAATTCTTCCCCGTTTTCGTTAGCATGTGGCACTGTCACTACCTCATTTTAGCCACTCTGACAGGTGCATGCCAAAACCC
The DNA here is from genome assembly GCF_022837055.1 of Prionailurus viverrinus. Lineage (NCBI taxonomy): Eukaryota > Metazoa > Chordata > Mammalia > Carnivora > Felidae > Prionailurus > Prionailurus viverrinus. The sequence goes on along the minus strand of NW_025927609.1, from coordinate 3,365,212 downwards.
AGCAGGGCTTTGATTTGTGTTTCCTCCATGGCTAAGATGCTGAACCTCCGGGAAGACGAACTCTAGTATCCTCGGTAAGATGTGTGTTCCTGTCTTTCACCCACTTTCAAATCTGGGGGGTGTTGGGAGGGTTGTTTTTTTTGTTTTTTTTTTTTTTTACTCTTTTCACCGTTGACTTTGAGAGCGCTTTGTATATTCCAGACACCGCTCCTCTGTCAGACGTGCGGCTTGTGACGCTTTTCTCCCAGGCTGTGACTTGTGTTTTTTATCTTCTTCACAGCGGTTTTCACAGAGCAAATATGTTTTGCAAATCGGACGGAGTCTGATTCTTGAATGTTGCCTCTTACCCATCTGCCTTTTGGTGTCAAGTCTAAGAACTCTGTGCCTAGTCCTGGACCCTGAAGATCTTGTGGGTTTTTTTTCTTCCAAAAGTCTCATAGTTTTACGTTTTAATCCACGATCCAACTTTTTGCGTGAAGAGGTCTGTGTTTTCGCCTCGGGATGTCCGGGGCTCCGGCACCCTCTGTGGACAGGACTGTCCCTGGTCCGCTGACCTGTGTTTGCACCATTGTCCACAAACTGCTGGCCGTGTTTGTGTGGGCTTCTGTCTGGGTTCTCCGTTCCGTCCTGCGAATCTCTGTGTCTGTCCCTCCACCAACACCACGCCGTCTTAATTGCTGTAACTGCATAATAACTTGAAATCAGACACGCTGATTCCTGTCGTTTATCTTCAGGTTCAGAGGTGTTCAGCTACTCCAGTCTCTTTGCCTTTCCATAAGTGTCACAATCATTTTATCCGCACCCTGGGATTCGGACAGGCACGCATTAAACATGTTATTGCACATAGGGAAGAACCAACATCCCTACTATGCAGATTCTTCCCGTCCATCACCGTGGCGTGCCCTTCCTTTTTTTAGATCTTCGTGTACTCCCTTCAGCCGTGCTTTGTGATTTTGAGGATACACATTCGGTTTGGTGAGATTACGCCTGCGTATTTCTTTTTTGTTTTGGGTGACTATGAATGTTACTGTATTTTTAACTTCAGTGTCCAAGTGTTGTTAATCTATAAAAATGCAATTGCTTTTAATATCATTTCTTGTCAAATTGGCTAACATACAGCGTGTACAACGCGCTCTTGGTTTTGGGGGTAGATTCCTGTGGTTCAACACCCAGTGCTCATCCCAACAGGTGCCCTCCTCGATGCCCATCTCCCATTTTCCCCTCTCCCCCACCCCACCCCCCAACAACCCTCAGTCTGTCCTCTGTATTTAAGAGTCTCTTATGGTTTGCCTCCCTCTCTATATCTATTTTTTTCCCCTTCTGGTCTTTCCCCTCATGGTCTTCTGTTAAGTTTCTCAACTTCCACATATGAGTGAAAACATATGATATCAGTCTTTCTCTGACTTATCTCACTTAGCATAATATCCTCCAGTTCCATCCATATTGCTGCAAATGGCCAGATCTCACTCTTTCTCATGGCCAACAGACACATGAAAAGATGCTCAATGTCACTCATCATCAGAGAAATACAAATCAAAAATCACACTCAGATACCACCTCATGCTAGTCAGAGTGGCTAAAACTACAGTTGCTTTTTAGGGGCATCTGGGTGGCTCAGTCGGCTGAACATCTGACTCTTCATTTGGGCTCAGGTCATGATCTCTTGGTTCGTGGGATTGAACCCCGAATCGGGCTCTGTGCTGACAGTGTGGACCTGGCTTGGGATTCTTTCTCTCTCTCTGCCCCTCCCCACCTCTCTCTCTCTCTCTCTCTCTCTCTCTCTCTCTCTCAAAATAAAGAAACTAAAAAAACTGCTTTTTATGTATTAATCTTGTATCCTGTGACCTTGACTCATTCGTGTACTAGTTCTAGGAGGTTTTTGTAGATGTCTTAGGACTTTCCACATAGACCATCAAAGTCATCAGCGAACAGGAACATTTGAACAGTTTTTGCTTCCTTTCTGAACGGAATGCCTTTTATTTGCTTTTTATTTTGAGAAACATAGCCTTTGTTGAACATGGTGCTGGGTCTCTTTTCACAGGAGAAGGTATTAACACACAAGCACCTACGCACTGAAGCAATTCTGGCTTTCTTGGATCAGTAAAATCAGGGAAATCGCATGCGGTGACCCTGGGCTGGGATTCTGGTCTTTGTCGGAAGCACAAAGGTAAGTGTGATGCTGAGTAGGAGGGGAGACAGCAGAGTTTCTGTGCTTCTGTCTCAAGGTGGGAGAAGCGTGTCGATGCAGCTCGTGGCTGGGCTCCTGCCTCTCCGTGTGTCTCTCTCTCCACACATGCTTTGCGGGGTGGGGGTCTGACTTGTACCGTCAAGTTCTTGGTGTCCCGGCTTCACGCAGAAGAAGAAAATAGTTTAGTTTGTACAAGTGTTCTGTGTACAAGTACTCGTGATGTGGGGGCGTATCATTGTTAGCTGGCTTTTGTGTGTCGGCTTTGTATCAATAATGCAGAAGAAGAGCCAGTCTGGTGTGGGAGGGCTGGAGGAGCAAACAGTTCCAAGAGGAGACCTCTGCCCCCACCCAACATACTCATCTTGGGAAATGAGTCCCCAGAGCTCCCCATGGTGGAGGCTCGGTGCTGGGGACAGAGGGGCAGCACTGCGGGTGGCAGGGAGTTCAGGGGTGGGGCCAGGGACTGGGGGGCTAGCATGGCCAGAGTCCTCTGAGGCAAGGCGGCTGTGGAGGGGACAGTAGGGCTCTGGATGCAGGAGGCCCAAGGGCTTGCTGGCCAGGCCCAGGGTCAGGTTCTGGAGGGAGGCTCTCCAGGGTGAGACCACAGGACAGGGCCCATGCCCATCTGACTCGTGGAAGAAGGCCTCTCTGACTTGGCCCATGAGGGATGGGCACAGCCCCACTCCTGCCCCAGTCAGCATCCTAGGGCTTCAGTGTGAGGCAGTGAGGTAGCAGATGCCGGGCTTTGAGGGTGTGCTCACGAGCCCCATGCTGTCAGCACTCCCACTGTTGGCCATGGTCATCTGGCCAGAGGACCTGTCAGATGAAGCACTCGGTGACCAGGCCAGCTCTGCAGGAGGCACCCAGGGGACCCCACACTGTTCTGTCCTTTGTTGTGTCCCAGAAGAGGCTGGCACAGTGGCTGCCACAGGGGCGCATGGTGTGCCACTTGGAAGCGAGACTCTCTCTTTCCTTTTCTTGCCTTATTGCATTGTCAGAATGCCCAAAACCACGTTGAGTAACAGTGGTGAGAAGAGACATCCATGCCTTGTTCCCAATATTAGGGAAAAAGCATTCAGTCTTTCAGTGTTAAGCATAACTTCTGTAGACACTCTTGATCAGCTTCAAGAAGCTCCTCTCCATTCTTGTTTCTCTGACAGCTTTTATCAAGAACGGCTGTTCTATTTTGTCAAACGTTTCTTCTACATCAATTCATATGACCTTATGGGTTTTTTCTTCTTTAGTCTGTTAAAGTGGTGGATTATGTTGATCACTTTTTGAATATTAAACCAGCCTTGCATCCCTGGAATAAACTCCGCTTGGCCATGGTGGTTAATTCTTTTTATATATTGCTGAATTTTATTTGCTAATATTTTAAGAACTTTTGTAATATCCTAAGGGATATTGGTCTAGTTTTCCTTTTTTTGTACTGTCTGGTTTTTGTCATAAAGGTGATACTAACTTCATAAGATGTATTGGGAAGAGCTGCCTTCTCTTCTATTTTCTGCTGGTGACTGTGCAGAATTGGTGTTAATTCTCCTATAAAAGCCTGGAAGAATTCTTCATTGAAAACATCTGGGTCTGGGAATTTCTTTGGGGGGGAAATATTTTAAGTACTGATTCAACTTCCTTAATGGTTACAGAGCTATGCAAAGTATATATTTCATAATGGGTGAGTTTGCTAGTTTGTGCTTTTCAGACAACTGATCTGTTTCATGGAAGTTGTAAACTTTGCGTGTGTAGAGTTGAAGTGTTCTCTTATGATCCTTTTGATGTCTGCAGGGTCTCTAGTGATATCTCCCCTTCTGTTCCTGGTTTGGGTAATCTGTGTCTTTTCTCTGTGTCTTCAGCCTTGCTAGAGGTTTTGTTTCGTTGACCTTCTCTGTTGTCTCTGTTTTCAATTTCATTGATGCCTTCTCTTTATTGTGTCCCTCCTTCTGCTTGTTTTGGGTTTATTTTGCCCTTCTTTTTGAGGGGGGAGCCCGAACTATTGATTTGGGATTTTCCTTCTCTTCTAATGTAAGCATTTAGTGCGATAAATTTCTCTCTTGACCTTGCTTTGATGTGTTATCTTTTCGTTTTCATTCAATCTGATGTATTTTTTATTTCCCTTGAGAGCTTCCTCCGTGATCCATGGATCATGTGCGCCAATTCCAATTGTTTGTGGAGGTGGTCCTGTTGGCTTTCTGTTACTGATCCCTAGTTCGATTGTGCTGTGGTCAAAAAAACACACTCTGTGTGATTTCATCTGTTATCTGTTAAGGTGTGTTTTATGGCTCATGATGCCATCTATCTTGGGATACATTCCATGAACACTTGAGAAGCGTGTGTTCTGTGCTGTTGTTGGGGGAAGTGGTCTATGAATGCTGAGTAGACCCTCTTGGTTGGTGGTAGCATCGAGTTCTTCTTGTGGTTTCTGTTGGTGGTAGTGGTGGGTTTCTTAGAGAGACAGAGTGTGTGTGTGAGCTGGGGAGGAGAGGGGCAGAGGCAGAGAGAGAGAGAATCCCAAGCAGGCTCCAAACATGGGGCTCAATCCCACAACCCCGGGATCATAACCTGAGGGCAACCAAGAGTTGGATGCCCAACCAGTCATGGCATCCCTTGTTTTATGTCTAGCCACAAACTGGCTGAGCTCTTTCACTGAAGGCACAGCTGCTGCCAGCCTTCTGCCATGTGGCCACGCTCTCTGGGCCCTAGAAACAGTTTCCTCCCTCACCCTTGCAGACCAGATCCTTTCCAGATGCCGAGCACCGTTCTCGTGAGCCCTAGGATACTGGGTTCTCTAACTCTGCCCCACCCCACCGCACTGTCACTTTCCTCGGTGACCCAGTTTTCTGTGCCATCTGTTTCCTGCTGTGGCCTCATCACATGAGACATATCTCAGAGGGCTACTGCTATTACCCCAGACTCCTACGGTGGATAGTCCCACCAAAAAATGAGCTCATGGAGTGAAATACTTAGGTTTGGGCTGCAATAAAATGCATAAGAGACTTGCATTTCCACTCAGAATGCCAAAAGCTGCAAAGAACATCCTTCCCACACGCTACAACGGTGAAAGTCAGATGATGAGTCACAAAGGAACAAAGTAAGCTGAATTCCAAAAAGGAATGAGCCCCTTCAAGGAGAGAGAGAGAGACAGAGAAAGGGCACCAACTGTTTCATCTTTGATGGGACGCGGAGGACGTGACCACCGCACAAAATGGACAAGAAAAACTCAGTTAATTTGAAGAAGTTCTTAAAGGCTAGTAAGAATGGCAGCTGGTTAAGAGATGGGGTCCTGTACAGAGCGCTCTCTGGGTGACACAGGTGTACACGGAGGGACCAGCAGCTCCTTAGGCTCCCCATTCTTCCCAGACTCACACCAGCAAAAGTCTTCAGCTGAGGGAAAGGCATCAAACAGTCACACCCCTGAGGCAGAAGCAGAGACCCAGTGGTCTCGGGAGGCTCCGTGGGGCCGTCCTGCAGGGACAGCTGAAAGCTGAGGGGGCCAGGAAGCCCGAGAAGGACCCTCCCCTCCAGCACTGCACCCCAGTGTAAGTGCAGGGCCACTGCAACCCACAGCCTGAGGGGCTTGAAGTCTGCACCGAGGTAACCATGGCAACAACAAACCCCAACTGGCCGGGCCCCTGACCAGATAGAGGCCCGCAGGAGACGACGGGCGCAGCTCTCTGGGCCCCGGGGACTTCCGGCCACTTGTTCTATCCATTACTGAGAAGGCAGCACGCAAGTCTCCAGCCGTGACTGTGGATTTGTTTACTTCAAGACTCGGTCCCTTCAGGACTGTCTTCATGTATCTTGAAGCTCTGATATAAGGACACACACATTTAGGATCGTGATGCCTTCCTGATCGCTTGACCCCTTCACCTCTACCCCTGGCAACAGCCAGGTCATGATGTCCCGGTTCTTGTGCTCAAGCCCCTCATCGGGCTCTCTGCCGTCAGTGCAGAGCCCGCTTTGGATCCTGTGTCTCCCTCTCTCCTGCCCCTCCCCCATCTGCACTCTCTCAAAACTAAATATTTTTTTAAAAATTAGAAAAAGAAGAAGGGCAAAGTGCATGCCTCCCAGGTGAGTCCCTTTACAGGACTTTTAAATGAGGATCCATCCAGAAACATTGCTTACATCTCTCCAACCCTCCCTGCCTTCAGAGAGGCAGGGAGATGTGTTTTGTCTGCTGGGCACAGTGATGCCTCCGCAAAAGAGAGGCCTTCTGTAAAAGGGAAAGGGGAGAGTAGACACTGGCCAGGCAGCCAGCAACCTCTTTCTCAGATTGAAAAATTCTTCAGTGGAAAAGGGGCTACATAAGAATGCAGTCCTGAATCTCCTCTTCAATGTGAAATCGTTGCTCGTTTACGACAGTTATTTTAATAAAGTACTGGCTGATTTGAACTCTTTGTAGTCAAGATTAGAGGCATAAAATGTGCTCCCAGTGCCTTCCCAACCCCCTCTCCGTGTCCCTGCGTCTCCAGGGCGCTGAGGCAGAGACAAAAGAGAGCAGTCTGAATACACGGATATGAACACAAATTGAAAACTGCTCAGCTAAAGCGAATTAGTTCAAAGAAACAATAAATTCGGGGAGCTGGTCACTTGGCAAATTGGCTCTTCAGAGAGCTGGCTTTTAGTGACTGCCCACGCGGAAAGAGGGATTCAGGCAGAAGCCCACCCCGATGGGGTGGGGGCGTCCCTTAGGGACTTCTGGGGGGTTTCTTGTGGGGCTGGTAGGTTCTCCACCAAACTCGGGGAGGTCCCACGGGCTGGAGCACTGTTCCCACTGCGTAATAGTCACGCCCCTTGAAGTGTACCGTTGACGTCCTCTGGAAAGGAAGAAATGAAACCCGAGCGGAAAGACTGCTGACTTCAGGAGAGACGGTGTCCTGGAGAAAGGCATGGAAATGGGTCCTCTGCGCATTGGAGACCGAACCTGCTTTCAGGACAGGGCACCTTGGCAGCTGGGGCTGCAGCAGGAGTCTCGCTGGAGAGACACCCAGGTGGCAGGAAGGGGCACGCCCAGGGGCTTCCCAGTCTCCCCCGCAGCTCTCTGGGGCTTTCCATCAACCCATCCAAAGTCCTCAGGAACTGAGAGCGACCACTGTGTGCACCTGCTTCCCGGCAAAGCGTGCACGCGCATGGTCATGCCACAGGCCTTTCCTGCCGGGGGGCTCTCAACCTTCTCGGCCGCCAGCACTGGCTGAAGGTGCTGTCTACTCTGCGCTGTCCTGCAGCCGCGTCCGGGCAGCTCGCTGACCACAGACGAAGGGCCACTCCCCACGTGACCCGGGGAACACACGTAGGGTCGGCTGGCCACCAAGCCCCGCCACGGAAACTCTTCGTTTTCATTCCTCCATCAGAAACTCATTTAAGGAAGTGTCCGTTACTAAAGGGTAACATGACAGGAAGAGGTTTCCAGTGGTGACTTCCAATCTACAGAGAGGAAAACAAAAGCACCTCGAGTCCTGGGAGATGGAAATTGAAAACCCCAGATGAGGGGGAAAAAAGTGTTGCCTGCTCCTATTTGATTGCACAGTTTGAAGCAGGAATAGTTAGAAGGAAGAACAGGAAATTATTGGATTGGAAACTTTCTAATGGTTAAAGAGAAGTGACGAGCTGATGCATCATTGGCAATTTAATGGGAACCGGTCCTCCGATCACGTCTGACTGTAACTGACAAGGAAGGGCTTCTCAGGAGACAGAGACCCAATCATCCCGCTGCGGGCGGGAAGGGCTGGGAAACGCACTGCTTCACATGCCCTTGAGGTGACTTTCTTGGGAAACTGCTGGCTCCGAGCGGGAAGGGGCCTCGAGGGAGGTGAGGGGGGCGCTGGGACCTGGACAGGCTCCCAGGCGCGGCCACGGGGCAGAAACCTTCCCTGGACCAGCAGGGACTCTGGGCTTTGCCTCTGAAGCCGAATGGCCGGGTTCAAATTCAGGACCTATTCTTTGCTAACCTCCTGGGCTTCAGCTGCCCCACTTAGAGAGGAGTAAGAATCACATCTAGCCATCACGAGAACTAAACAAGAGTCAATCACCAACAGCCAATGATTTGATCAACTGTGCCTCTGTAATGATGCTTCCATAAAAACCCTAGCTGAAGTTCAGAGAGCTTCCAAGTTGGTGAACACACCCACCTGCCAGGGGAGGACAAGCCCCAACACCCTGGGGACCCACCTGCCGGGGGAGGACACGCCCCAACACCCTGGGGATGCATCTGCCGGAGGAAGAGAAACCCCAACACCCTGGGGACCCACCTGCTGGAGGAGGACACGCCCCAACACCCTGGGGACGCACCTGCCAGGGGAGGACACGCCCCAACACCCTGGGGACACACCTGCCATAGGAGGACACGCCCCAACACCCTGGGGAACCCCCTGCCGGGGGAGGACACGCCCCAACACCCTGGGGACCCACCTGCCGGAGGAGGACATGCTCCAACACCCTGGGGACGCACCTGCCGGAGGAGGACACGCCCCAACACCCTGGGGACCCACCTGCCGGGGGAGGACACGCCCCAACACCCTGGGGACCCACCTGCCGGGGGAGGACACGCCCCAACACCCTGGGGACCCACCTGCCGGGGGAGGACACGCCCCAACACCCTGGGGACCCACCTGCCGGGGGAGGACACGCCCCAACACCCTGGGGACCCACCTGCCGGGGGAGGACACGCCCCAACACCCTGGGGACCCACCTGCCGGGGGAGGACACGCCCCAACACCCTGGGGACCCACCTGCCGAGGGAGGACACGCCCCAACACCCTGGGGATCCACCTGCCGGAGGATGACGTGAGCCAAAGTCGGATGCTTAACCAACTGAGCCACCAGGCGCCCAAACACATTTTTTTAAAACAGTCTCTGCTTTTAAGACTCAATCTCGTTGTTGGGGCACCTGGGTGGCTCAGTGGTTTCCACACCCAACTCTTGATTTCTTTGGCTCATGTCGCGATCTCAGGCTCGTGAGTTCGAGCCCCACATCAGGCTCTGTGCTGACAGTGGGAGCCTGCTTGGGATTCTCTTGGGATTTTCTCTCTCCCTCATTCTCTCCCACTCCCCAACTTGCACACTGTGTGTGTGTGTGTGTGTGTGTGTGTGTGTGTGTATCTCAGAAGTAAATATAATTAATTAAATTAAAAAGGAAATCTAGTAGAGGAAAAAAACCACACAGACTCCTAACACAGCTGATATTCTGGCCGGAGGCAGAGGGGATGCTAATCCGCCCGTCTCCACCTGTAGCCATGGGGCCTCCCACTCGGACTGGAGGGGAGCGGAGCATGGGCTGGGCTCTGGCACCCGGGGACCCTCGGCCACGCCCCTCCCCCTCCCCACCCTCTTCCCACCACCTGCTGGCAGGGGGCTTCCTCTAGGTATCTTTTCCTCACTCTGTGGATTAAAATCTTCCTATCCCATTTCTCTCGCTACTAACGAGAGCCACTCACTTACTCTATCTTTATTTTCTAGCGGTGCCGTGTACAATTTTCCCTGTCTGCTTAGACCAGGCAAGGCTGAAGTCACTTGCGCGGCCCTCCTGCAAGACACCCACCCCTCGGGGGCCCCACGCCGACTGGCCCCTGTTGTTCGCGTTACTGTGGCCCAGGGCTCGGGGGTGTGCCCCTGCTGTTTTAACGGCTCACACAAGACTCTCTCACCATCGTTTCGATCCTCTGCAGTCAACACGTTCACGCTCACCCCCATCTCCCGCTCTTGTTCACCGTTCCCCTTGCATCTGAGCTGTCTTGCTCTGGCCTTCACTTCCCGTCTCGGTGAGCCCCCCCGCGGGTGTGCATGTTGGGAAACGTCTTCGGGTCATCCGAGTTTAGGAACAACAACTTAGACGGGTTTAGCCATCCTCGGTGTGCACGCTGACCATCCCACCACGTTTCCAGCCGTCTTCACTGCTCCTGAGAGGTCAGCGGTTAGCCCACAACCGCCATACCCAGCGTTCAGCTTCTCGCTCCGCGTGCCGTTAAGATTTTATTTTTGTCTCCCAACTGGCAGATGGAGCAGCGGGCCGGTTTCAGGCAGAGATCAGGCAGGAGAAGAAGCGTGGGATGGACCGAGTACAAGATGAACTTGAACTTCGCACCTTTAGATGAGCCGCGGCAGCAAAGACGAAGACAGGAGGCGGTAGGGGGACAGAGACAGTGTGACGGGGGGGCAGTACAGCTCCCACCTGCCTGTGCCTCGTCTCTGCGGCTTGGCGAGCGAGCGTGGGGCTGGGAGGGAGTGGGCCTGACAACAGCAGACCCCACAGTAAGATCTCATACGTATTTAGTGAATTTTTTTAATGTTAATTTTTATTTTTGATAGAGTGTGAGCAGGGGAGAGGCACAGAGAGGGAGACACAGAATCCGAGGCAGGCTCCAGGCTCGGAACGGTCAGCACAGTCCGACACGGGGCTCGAACTCACAAACCGCAAGATCACGATCTGAGCTGAAGTTGGACGTTTAACTGACTGAGCCACCCAGGTGCCCCTCATATGTATTTATTAAATAAGCATCTTCCTGCTCTGCCGTCCTTGGTGCAGTGCCTCACGGGCCAAGGTGGCTGCTGGAGCACCAGCCATCATGACTACATGCCAGGAAGGAAAAGAGGACCCAATATTTTCCCTCACGTTTGGAAAATGCAGTCCCCTGGCTGGGCAGCAATGTGCCTGGCGAAAAGCCAGAGTCCATCACCGAGAAGAAACGCATTTTACTACGAGCTGTGCGTGCACCTCACTAAATGATGCTGTTTCTCTTTACCAACAAATTCTTTTGAGATAAATTCCTTTAAAAGAAAATTTTCATTTCATCAGGACCTTGCCACCTGAGCTCTCCATTCCTTATCCCCCAGGGAGATCATGCCAGAGAAATAATCAAGTGTGTTTGCCCACATCCCACACACTCCCACCGGCTTCCCAGACAGGCTGATCCCCATCCCCAACCGCATCTCAGCTTCCGGGGCTGACTCCTGGAGGCAGAAGGAACACTCCCACATCCTTGCTGTGTGGAGGCGGCGTGCCTGGCGGGAGAGGCTTGTTGAGGCTGAGCCTGGCCACAGGTGTCCATCCGTCTTCCAGCTTGTGGGGACACTGTTGTCCTTATCAAGTACAAAGCCAGGTCCGGAATGACTGATCACTCACTGCCAGGAAGAGGTCGTTATTCCGCTATGATTTCCTTCTATAATAAACGTCCTTTGTTTTAGCAGATTGTGGCACTGAAAGAGAAATCGAACGTATAGCCTGCAAAACAGCGGCGCAGGGAACAGGGGAGATGGGAACAGAATCGATCGAAGGAAAAGGGGTGGGAGGTGGCACAGGAGGTAATAGAAGACGCAGACGAGACGGGTCAGCGTGGGCCTAACGTACCAGTAATCACACTTCAGAGAACCACATTGGGCTGGTCAATGACAAGAGATTTCTTAGAGAAGGAAGGCATTCGGCCACCTGTTGTTTACAAGAGATGCACCTAAAACACGAGGAAGCAGGAAGGCGTAAGGAAGGCTGGGGAAAACACACGAGAGGGTATTAGCCAAGGAAGGGGGTCCCGCAGTCTGGATGCCACGTCAAACTTCCTTTGAGGAAAGAGCATCCTGGGGGAAGAGGACGCCCTGCGTCCTAGGAGTTGAGTGTCTGAACCGCGAAATAGCGTTTTCAGAAAGTGGGTAAAGCCAAGTTGCAAGAAGGAATTAACGTGCTCAGCTTCCTCCCTTCACGTCCTTACTCGTTAGGCAGGGCCGTGGCAGAGCCCAGGGCTGCAAGAGGGCAGGGCTCGGTGCACAGGGGGGGGGGGGGGGGGGGGGGTGTGCAAAGGCAGCAGAGTTTCATGTTTCATGGGACGCATGGGCGGGACCCAGAGGGAGTGGCGGTCTGTGCCCGAGAGCCCACTCTGTCCGAGCCTGGCACGGCACACGATGAGGAGGCAGCCCCAGGTTCTGGGCCCAGCAGCGGCCCGGCACAGGGTTCAGAGCCCGGAGGGGGTGAGGAGGGCTTACTCGTGGGGAAAGGGAGCAGTGAGGGCAGTGGCCCACCGGGTGTCACAGCCGGACTGGGTGAGCAGGGTGTCCCCATTAGGCGTGGTGCCGTCCGGGGGAATGGCCAGGGCCAGGGGACGCATCCAGTAGTAAACACACTGGGGACATCGGGAGCCAGGTCCTTGCAGCTGGAAAGGGGAGTTGCAAATATGGAAAAGGAGAAAACAAAATGAACTCTGTGGTGTTGCTCTGCAGGGGCCCATGGCAGCTCTGGGGCCTCAGTACCTCCAGGCGAATGTAGAAAGGCATCCACGCAGAAGCGCGTGTACTCGTGTCCTCGCCGTGCTCTGGGAGGGGCTCAGGCCATGACAGCCACGAGGACAGCCACGAGGACAGCCCTTGGACCCTGGTTTCCAAGTGCCGCTCCGCAGTCTACAGAACCAGGCTCGCTGGAGAAGCACGGACCCCAGGGCTTGGGCAGGGAAGTCACAAGAAGAGCCTGAAACCTCTTTGCACGGAGAGTAAGACAGAGCTCACAGCGATGGGACGTGTCCAAACAAAGAGCCAGGATGACCACACCCTCTTTAGCCCACACTCATTTTTAAGTAGCCATCCTAATGGGTGTGAGGTGGCATCTTCTTGTGGTTGTGATTTGCACTTCCCTGATGACCAGTGATGTGGAGCGTCTTCTCACGTGCTTGCGGCCACGCACATGCCCTCCTCGGAGAATGCCTATTCAAGTCCTTTGCCCATTTTTTTAACTGGGTTGCTTTGTATGAACCCCTTATCAGATATACTATTTACAAATATTTTCTTCCATTCTAGGACTTGCCTTTTTACTGTTGATGGTGTCTTCTGATACGCAATTTTTAAAAATTTTCATGAACTCGAGTTTGCCTGTTTTTTCTGTTGTTGCCTTTGGTGTCATATCCAAGAAATCACCGCCAGATGCAAGGTTGTAAAATCTTACCCCTATGTTTCTTTTAAGAATTTTATCGTTTTAGGTCTTACACCCTGGTGCATGTTGATCTTTGATTCATATTGAGTTAATTTTTTTTTATTTTTAGCATTTATTTATTTTTTGAGAGAGAGACAGAGAGTGAGCAGGGGAGGGGCAGAGAGAGAGGGAGACACAGAATCTGAAACAGGCTCCAGGCTCTGAGCTGTCAGCACAGAGCCCCATGCAGGGCTCGAACTCATAAATCGTGAGATCATGACCTGAGCCGAAGTCGGTCACTCAACCGACTGAACCACCCAGGCTTCCCAAATTGAGTTAATTTTTGAATATGGTGTGAGGTAGGCATCCAACTCATTCTTTTGCACGTGGATATCCAGTTTTCCCAACCATTTGTTGAAGAGACTGTCTTTCCCCATTGAATGATCTTGGCATCCTTGTCGGAAGTCATTTGACCATAAATCCAAGGGATTATTTCTGGGCTCTTTATTCTATTCCATTGGTCTATGTGCCCGTCTTAACACTAACACCGTAGTGTTTTGATTATTGTAGCTTATAGTAAGTTTTGAAGTCAGGGAGTGTGAGTCGTCTGGCTCTGTTATTTTTCAGGATTGTTTTCAATATGAAGGGTCCCTGAGATCCCATATCTCTAAGTTTACAATTAGTTTTTCTATTACTGCAAAAAACATCCTTGGGACTTTGATAATTATTGCACTAACTCTGTAGATTATTTTGGGCGGTATTGACATCTTAACAATGTGGTGTGTCCCGATCCATGACCCTAGAAAGGGTTTCCATTTATTTACGTCTTCTTTAGTGTCTTTCCAAAATGTTCAAATGTCGAAAAACTTTTCAAAATTGTTTCATTGGACAAGTCTCTCCCTTTCTGCGTTAACTCTAAGTATTTTATTCCTTTGATGCTCTTGTAAATGGAATTGCTTTTGTAATTTCCTTTTCAGATTGCTCAAAGTTAAGTGTATAAAATGCAACTGATTTTTGTGTGTTGACTTCGTAGCCTGCTACTTTGCTGAATTCATTTTTTTAGTTCCAACAGTTTTGTTTTTTTTTAACGGAAACCTTAGGTTGCCTACATATAAGGCCATACATCTGTGAATTGGGATCATTTCACTACTTTCCCAATTTTTACTCCAATGTTTTTTTATTTCTTTTTCTTGCCCAACTGCTCTAGCTAAAACTTCTAGTACTGCTGGGTCCTGGTCTTAGAAGAAAAGCTCTCAGTCTCTCCCCATTGAGTATGATGTTCACTGTGGACTCCCATAGACAGTCTTTATTTTGTTGAGGGAGTTCCCTTCTATACCTAGTTTGTCGAGTCCTTTATTATAGAAGGGGTGTTGAATTTTGTCACATGCTTTCTCCACACTGAGATAATCATGTGTGCTTTCTTCCTCATTCAATGGTTTATCACATTAATTTTCATGTTACACCATCTTCCATCCCAGGAATAAATCACACTTGGTCGTGGTGTCTAATCCACGACCTGAATGCGGCTGAGTCTGGTCTGCTAGTGTTTCACTGAGGACTTCTGCATCAATGTTCACAAGGGATATTGGTCTGTACGTTTCTTTTCCTTGTAACGTCTGGCTTTGGTACCACAGGAATACTGACCTCACAGAACACAATAGGACGTGTTCTCTCCTCCTCAGTTTTTTGAAGAAGTCTCAAAAGTCCTGACTGCTCCTTCTTTAAATGTTTGTTAGAATTCGCCAGTGAAGACTTCAGGTCGAGGGCTTTCTGTGTCGGGAGCTTTTTTTTTTTTTTAAGTACTGCCTCAATCTCCTTAGGAGTTATAGGTCTGTTCAGATTTTGTATTTATGATTTCGTCTTAGGAGGTGTTGGGTTTCTAGGAATGTGTCCATTCCATCTAAGTCACCCAATTCGTTGCTGTACCACTGTTCATGGTACTTCCTTACAATCCCTTTTAATTCTGTAGAATCAGTAGAGAAGCCCCCACTTTCATTTCTGATTTTGCCATTGTGTCTCCTTTTTCTTAGTCCATCCGACTAAAGGGCTGTCCATTTTGTTGATCTTTTTAAAGACCCAACTCTTGGTGTCCATTTTCTCTATTTTTGTTTAATTCCCTGTTTCACTTATGACTGCTCTAATCTTTATTATTTCCTTCCCTCTGCTAGCTTTGGGATTAGCTTGTTCCTTTTCTAGAAACTTACATTCTTGGTTTCAGATCTTTGGTTTTTAATGTAAGCACGTAGAGCCATAAATTGCCCCCCTCAGCACTGCCTCTGCTGCACCTTGTGAACTCTGGTATGTTCTTGTTTTCCTTCGTCCCTGAGTATTTTCTAATCTCCCTGGTCATTTCTTCTACGACCCACTGATTGTGGCCAATCACAGTCAGTGAGATTGTGGAAGGGTGTGTTCTTCAGTTTCCACAATTTTGGGAATCCTCCAGTCTTCCTTCCGTTATTAACTTCTAACTTCATCCCACTGTAGTCAGAGAAGATTCCTTGCGTCATGCCTATCTTTTTACGTCTACTGAGACTTATGTCCTAACACGTGGTTCACCCTAGAGAATGTCACACGTGCACCACACGAGAATGTGTGCCCGGCAGCTGGGTGGAGCCCGCTTTGCTGGGTTTATCGCGCTGTGAGTCCTGCCTGGTGTCCATTACTGCGAGTGTGGTGCTAAAGTGCCCTGTTACTGAACAACGGTCTGCTTCTCCCTTCAATTCTGTCCATTTTTGGTTTATATGTTTTGATGTTCTGTCATTGGTGGGTAAATGTTTACAATTATTGTACCTTCTTGCTGCCCTAAACTTCTGCCTAATACATACTATGTCCTTTTTCATCTCTTGTAAATTTTTAAAATTTTTTTAATGTTTATCTATTTTTTTTTTAATTTTTTTTTTATTTTGGGGACAGAGAGAGACAGAACATGAACAGGCGAGGGGCAGAGAGAGAGACACAGAAACGGAAACAGGCTCCAGGCTCTGAGCCATCAGCCCAGAGCCCGACGCGGGGCTCGAACTCCCGGACCGTGAGATCGTGACCTGGCTGAAGTCGGACGCTTAACCGACTGCGCCACCCAGGCGCCCCAATGTTTATCTATTTTTGAGACAGACAGAGAGACTGAGCGTGAGTGGGAGAGGTGGAGACATAGAATCCCAAGCAGGCTCCAAGCTCCAAACTGTCAGCACAGAGCCCGACGTGGGGCTCTAACTCACGAACCGTGAGATCATGACCTGAACTGAAATCAGACACTCAACCGACTGAGCCACCCAGGTGCCCCCCTATTTATGCAGTTTTTGAATATCCTAGTCTGTAATTTCTGGCTCCTCAAAGGAAAAAAAAAAAAAGTGAAAAATGAAGGGGAGAAAAAAAGGACAAGGGCCCTTTAAATGCCCTGGAAGCTGTGTGGGCTGCAGAGAGAGGGGCTTGCAACAGCAGCGGGGCAGGGGTGACAGCACTGGCTGCCCTCTTCTCCGCACCTCTGTGATCGGAAGCAGCAATCGGCAGTCAGAGCCCAGAGCCCCAGTGTTTGGGGGACAGAGTCCTTCTTACCCACCCCACCCCCCACCCACTGTGCAAGCCGCTCCGGGAACAGGTGTATCGCTGCCTGCCACGTGGCTGGGGGTAGGTGCTACCGTGCTAGGAGCTAAAAGTGACCAAAATTAACCACCCAAGCCCTCCCCTGGAAGTTGCAAGCCTTCAGTAGACTCCACGGTTCCAAAATGGTGACGTCAGATGGCACCAGGGCGACAGCCGTCCAGGTGGGGAGACAGGTTCCTGGTGCTTCCCACTCACCGTCTTCCAGAACCCTCCCACGTAATCCTGAGTGCCTCTCTTGTGGGAGGGGGGGAGCGCACAAGGGCTCAGACACATAGAAACAAAGAAAACAAAACTGCGTCTTATCTCAAGGAGACGACGACCCGGCACACGGGCAAGGATGGACTCTGGAGGTGGTCACATCACTTCTGCCCACCCCCCCGGCACCTGCATCTGTGTGTGTGTCACCCTTCCCCCGCCCCTCCACGGGGACAAGTCACTGAGCCCCGGGCTCCTGATCTGGAAAGTGGGATGAGGACAATGGTCGTAGAAATCCAGCAAGATGGCCAACAAAAACACCTCCCATGGCGGTTAGCCAGTCAGCGGTCAGCAGCACTCAGGAAATACTTTCCCTCCCATCTCCATGGAAACAGCAGTCAAAGTCTTCAGAACCACTCTCCCCCAGATCCAAAGATCTCAGAGGGGAAACCGCTTTTAAAATCAGAGGAGTGGGGCGCCTGGGTGGCGCAGTCAGTTAAGCGTCCGACTTCAGCCAGGTCACGATCTCGCGGTCCGTGAGTGCGAGCCCCGTGTCAGGCTCTGGGCTGATGGCTCAGAGCCTGGAGCCTGTTTCCGATTCTGTGTCTCCCTCTCTCTCTGCCCCTCCCCCGTTCATGCTCTGTCTCTCTCTGTCCCAAAAATAAATAAACGTTGAAAAAAAAAATTTTTAATCAGAGGAGTTACGGGGCGCCTGGGGGGCTCAGTCGGTCAAGCATCCGACTTCGGCTCAGGTCATGATCTCAAAGCTCGTGGGTTCGAGCCCCACGTCGGGCTCTGTGCTGATGGCTCGGGGCCTGGAGCTTCTTCAGATTCTGTCTCTGTCTCTCTCTGCCCCTCCCCTGCTCGCGCTCTGTCTCTCTCTAAAAAAGAAACATTTTTTTTAAGTTGTTAATAAAATAAATAAGTAACACAAAATCGGAAGAGTGACCCCTCACAGCTGGGCACTCCATCCTGTCATGGTCCCCCGATGGCAACCACCGAGCCAAAGGACGGACCGGTGTGTGCTGTGCCCATCAGAGGGACAAACCCAATCCACGAACGTGCAGTAGAATGTACGAGCTAATAAGCAGGGGTTCCAACGCATGCACACTTGAAACTCATTTTCCAGACCAGCCGGTCATTGACTCCCTCACTCATCCGTGCTGTGACTGAACCCTCACACCTGGAGAGACGTGCGCTGGCCACCCACACACACGACACGTCAAGCGTGAACGGTCGTGGCGGCACGTGGGGACAACGTAAAACTGTAAGGCAAGGCCCCCCCGCCGCACCGCAGATGACCCTCACCCCTTCACGTGAGACAGAGAAGCAGACGCAGAACGGAACATACGGGGCGATTCCACACACGCCGAACGCAAAACCAAGCAAAACCAACACGTGGAGTTAGCATCAGGGTGTGGCTCCCAGGGAGCGGGGGGCAGTGAGCCCAAGAAGGTTCCAGGGAAGGGGCTGCCACGAGGTGCTGCGGCCCCGTCTCCTGATGTGGGAGCAGAGCACGCAGTCAGGACGGCGAGGAAGCCGCGGCGTCCCCACAGGAAGCCACGGGCCGCGCACTCACAGTCTGCGCACGCTGGCTGACCGGCTCCCCACTGGGCCGGTAAGCGAACGTGTTCGGGTTAGAAGACAAAACCAGAAGATGCCGCTGAGCGGGGTTCGAGCGGTCCAAGCTGTTCTGAACTAGAAGCCGAGAGCGCTTTGCCTGCACGCTGGGCCTGAACCTCAGCACGGCCCATCCTGCTGACTGCCCACGGAGGTGCCAAGAGCGAGCCTCACTGCCCACAGCCTCAGTGCGTCCAGGAGGGGTGTCCTTGGGTGCTGGCTGCCTCTGCAATTAGAGGGGGGCAGGCAGATGGCGCACGGGGGGCAGGAAGCACCAGCGGCTCAGGCCGCTGATGGGGACACCGATGGTACCCGCGTGATCGGCCTCAGACCAGATGCAGAGCCACCGGGCCTTGGGCGAGCGTTCTCACCCATTCCGCCGCCCGCTCCACAAAAACAAAACCACATTCCGAGCTCTGGATCACCGGCCTCGCCCAGCTGTCTGCAGGCTACCTGTGGTCGCCTGGGCCTCCTTCCGCCCAGCTGCACAGCCCGCAAGTTCTGTAAAGAAGGTCAGAAGAAATAACAGGGCAAGGACGGAAGAGGGTCTGTCCACACGGGGCCCGCATGCTGCCCGTCCGTGGCACCTCTCAACCGTCCGTCATAATCTAACTGCGCGTCCCTCGATGCGCGCAGATTGAGAGCTGGCTTAAAATAACTGCAATAACAATGTTTAAAAGCTCGGATTCCTGATCAGCTCTGTACCCTCGGAGCCTGGTACACATAGTCAGAGCTCAGTAATTATTTCTTCAACGACTTCATCCAGTGTTCTACAGTTTACAATCCTAAAAACAGCAACATACACGACATACGTATTTCTTACTCGGGATCTAACAGGCTAACATTTACTAAGGGCTTATTATGTGCCAAGCACGGCTCTCAGCAAGACACGGGGATACGTGTCGATCCTTCCGCACGTAACTGTCACAACCCTAGGGGGCGGGCGTTCTCAATACCCCCGCTGTGCCGATGGGACGATAGCAGAATGAGCTCCCTCACTGCCCACAAGCACGGTAAACTATCTCGTCTGAGCATTCTGTTACAGACTGAATGCTTGCATGCCCCCAAAATTCACGTGCCGAAACCTGACCCCCGAGATGTCGGCGTTAGGAGGTGGGGCCTTTCGAGGGGATTAGGTCATGAGAGGTGCCGTGATGAAGGGGAGTCCATGAGCGCCCTCACCCCTTCCCCCATGTGAGGACCCAGCGAGGAGACGCAGCCTTCCTGTGAAGCAGGAGAGGCCTCCCCAGACACTACACCTGCCACCTGATCGTGGACTTCCAGCCCCCAGAAGTGGGAGCCACAAACGCGCGCTGCTCAGGAGCCCGGTCTGGGTTTGTGGCATTCTGTTAGAGCGGCCTTGAACGGACAGAAACCTCCCAACATCTCTGGATTTTCTCATCTTCCTGCTACGGACATGCATTTCTAAACAAACCCGGCTTCAGAATAGTGGTTTAAAAAGCACAAACAAAACAATACCGTGTCGGCAAGGAGGCAGAGTGAATGGAACCGTCACACATCACCCGCGGGGTTGTAAAATGATATTACTGTTTCGGAAAAGGGGCAGTTTTCTACATTTCTTTTAATGTTTATTTATTTTTGATGGAGAGACAGAACGCGAGACAGGGAGCGGCAGAGCAAGAGGGAGACCCAGAATCCGAAGCAGGCTCCAGGCTCCGAGCGGTCAGCACAGAGCCTGACGCGGGGCTCGAACCCACGAACCGTGAGATCTTGACCTGAGCCGAAGTCGGATGCTTAACTGAGTGAGCCACCCAGGCGCCCCTGGAAGTTTTTAAATAGTTACAAATACACTGATGACCCAGCAATCCTATCCCTAGACACTTACCCAAATCACAGGAAAGCATGTGTCCACAAAAAACCTTGTACAGAAGTGTTCGTGGCAGCATTGTTCACAATAGCCACAAACTGAAAACAAACCAAATGCCCAGGAAAAATCAAATAGCAGGATATTCATCCAAAGGGAGAAACACGATTAAACAAGGTGCTAATATACACAGTAACACGGGTGAGTCTCGGAAACATGCAGAGCCAAAGAAGCCAGACATGAGAGACCACGTATCGCCTGACTCCATCTGCATGAAGTTCTGGGAGCAGCAAACCAACCCGTGGGGATGGGAATCAGCCGAGGGTGTGCAAGGCACCAGGCACGGGTACGTGTGTTATTGTGTAAGATACGAACGTATATACAGGTAAATTTATAAATACATTCTCTCCTTTTTTTTTTTTTTTTTTTTTTGCAGAGGTCCCCTGGCTACATAAAGAATTTGGTTTAAAACTATACTATTGGGGCGCCTGGGTGGTTCAGTCGGTTAAGTGTCCGACTTGGGCTCACGTCATGATCTCACACTCTGTGAGTTCGAGCCCCACATCGGGCTCTGTGCTGACAGCTCGGAGCCTGGAGCTGCTTCGGATTCGGTGTCTCCCTCTCTCACTGCCCAGCCCCTGCTTGTGCTCTCTCTCAAAAACAAATATACATTAAAAAATTAAAAATATACAATTTATATATATATAGTATATATTTTATATATACACATATTATATATATACATACAAATATATATTTATGAATTACACGTATATATACTATAAAACTTATGGCCTATGAGAGGCACCGTGGCTCCCATCAGGAAAAACCTAGAACAGAGCAGATGGGTTTACTGACCCATGACAGCAGCATCTGTCCCTGCCCTTTACCCGTGCATGTGCCGTCTCTAATTTCCCGTCTCGCACTGCAAGGCCGGGGTGACAGTGCAGCTGTCACTCATGGTGCACGGCCCCTGGGAGCCTGTCTGCACGGACCCAAGCCAGGTCCTCCTGCCTCTGAGTGCCCCAAGGCCGCCTCCTTCATGCTGGCCCACGGGGACTCGGACACTGGCTCCCAGGGGCTCGCACGTGCCTAGCGGACGTGGGCCACAGGTGCAGATGTGAACGATACGTCATTCCCTGATTGTGTTGGACTGAGGATTTTCTGTGGGACAGCATCCCCCAGCCACATCCGCTCCTGGACTCCGCAGCTGACCACCGCCATCCCAGGACCCTCAGGGTTGCCCTCGCCCGTGTCCTCCACGCTGCCAGTCAGGGGACGGGACGGGGGGACGGGAGAGGGGGCCGGAGAGGGCCGGGGGTGGAAATATGGAAGGTCCGTCCCTTTCCCCACAGGGTGTGACAGCAGCACCCCGATCAGAGGCCAGCGAGGACAAAGGTCACTGGTGTGAGAGCAAGGGTGTCACAGCCCTCGGTAGAGATGGGTGCCGCCACCCCCACGACTGCCTGACAAGCGGCGTGGAGTCTGCGGAGGAGACGGGGTAACGGTCCTGGAGGCGGCCACGGGGGCAAAGGGCAGCCGCCACGCCACCACGTTTAGGTGCTTTCCGCAAGAGGCGGGACGGGTTAGCACACGGAAGTGCAGGCAGAGGCCAGGCACGCGCACACTCACACACACCATGGAAGCCACGGGTGAGGGGTGGACTGGCTGATCCGGGAGGAGCGGCTACAGGGGGCCAGCGTGCCCTGGAAAGGAAGGAGGGAGATCAGCCATTCCCAAGCAACGGAAGGGCTTGGGAAATTCCGAGGAAGGGACCCCGGCGTGTGGGCCGGGTCCAGGTGTGTACTGGGGAGGCACCGGCAGGAGCCCAGGAACGTCTGGGGGGACGGAAGCGCTGTGCACCTTCGCCAGACGGCGTCAGTCTGTCAGCGCTCGGCCGCGGCGTCTTAGATCTCTCCATCCCACTGCATACAAACCAACCTCCATCCCACAACACAGCCAACCCCGCGGAGGCAGGAACGGCCTCTCACCCTCGCAGACCCCCCTCCGCCGACCCCCCCACAACCTTATCGATCGCTCCCTCTCTGCCTGTTCACTCCCAGAACCAGACCAAGCATGTCCCACGTTTAGAGAAGCGTTCCACTCGGGTGTGTGGCTGGCCCGGTGGGCGCAGCGTGCGTCTCTTGATCTCAGCGTCGCGAGTTCAAGCGCCACGCTGGGTGTAGGGATCACTTAAATAAAGTCCTAAAAAATGATTAGAAAAATAAAGAAGCGTTCCCAGTATTGCCATCTCCGTTTCAGGATCCAAGCCAGGCTCCCACCCTGCATGGTCCTTTGACGGTGGCCGCGACCCTGGAGGGGGAGTTCCGTGGAGCGTCTCCCGTGGTCTGCTGGACACGGTGCCACGGGGTTACGCGTGCAGGCAGGAGCTCCCCGGCAGTGACACGGGGTCCTTCTTGGCGCACCGTGTCTGCGTCTGAAACCGGGGAGGCGGATCTTGCTCAGCAGGCCGGGGGGTGTCTGCCGGGGTTTCCGCCGCGGTTTACCCCGTCCTTCACGAACACCTCGCGGGAGGACATCCTGTCGTTCGTCACACGTTTGCCCTCGGTGCCGGTCAGCCACCAGCGATCCTTGCCGCGGTGGCTCGTGGTGATCTGGGGTCTCTGCGGTCCTTCTGCAGTTCACTGGCACTCTCCCGTCGGGAACAACTGTCCCCTCTGCACCAGCGGTTCCTGTGTTGGGTGACTGGATGACCTCTTTACATCAGCAGGGATCCGTGGATGTTTACGTGATGCTTGGCCTACAGTCCGACTCTGCCATGATTTCCCATCGTCAAAGCGTCCCGGCTCCTTCAGGCCGGCCGCTGGGTGCTTCCAACAAGCGCCCGTCTCTTCCGAGCACCCTCACCCTCTGGTCCCACGGGATGCTCCGGGCTCGTGTTCCTCCCGGCCCCAGTCCCGGCCGCCGGCCGCCTCTCCAAGGATCCCCGTGCCAAACAAACGTCCCTTCTACGGGACAGTGTTTCCAGCTGGTCCTTTCTGGCCTCCAAAGACAGCATCCAGTCAAAGTACCGTGTTCCACACGGACCTACGCTGGTTCCTTCCTTCCCCACCCCCTGCAGAGTCAGCGCCCCGTTGGCACCCCCCCAACCCGCTTCCCAGCTGCTTTTCATCGTCTGCCTCCCTCCCCGCTCCTCCGCTTCCACCCCCCTTCCTCCCACCCCCGTCGTACCCACCGCCTCCTTCAGTCTCCAACCCACCCCTCCTGTATTTCTTTTGCACAGATGCGCTGATGCGTCCACTTTCTTCCACCGCCATCCTGCTTACACAGACACGCGTCCCGTACACCTAACACGCAGGGTAACCCGGCAGTCCCTCCGTGGGTCCATGGAGACCACCCCCACCCCCCGTCAGAGCCGCGCCTGCCCACGGTGTCCACGCACCACGGTCCACTTCACTCTCCCGTGGACGGGCATCTGCACCGCCCCCGGCACCCTGATGGCAAATCACGCTCGCGCTTCAGAAGCAGGAGTGTGCGCGCAGCTTCTCGGGCACTGCCAGCCCCCCTCCAGGGTCGTGTGGATCTGCGTCCCCAGCAGCGACGCGAGAGGGCCGGTGCACACGTGCGCGGTGGTGATCCGATGACACACACTGTGTCACTGCCGTCTCCAGCTGCCATCTCTCTCCGTACGAGGGAGCCCGGATCTTTCTCCATGTTTGAAAGTCATCCCTGTATCGTTGCTGCAAACTGTTTCTCCGTACCCTCTTCCCACTTCACCCGGCTTGGGGTCCCGTCTCTTGTTTCTTCTGACGGCTCTTTAGAAGTCGGGGATGTTGTGAAGGGACGGTTCTTGGTGGCAGGTGCTGCGGTATTTTTCCCACTTTGCCACTATCTGTTTCTAGTCTCTTCGGCCATGGGGGGAAAAAAATCATTTGTGTGCAAATTCCTCAATCCTCTTACTGCCTCTGAATTCTGAGTCATCATTAGACTTTCCCTACACCGGTTAACAAGATCCATTGTGTGGTTTCACTTCTTCACCTCCTAACAATGCGGATTTCATTCTTGTGTGGGGAGTGAGATCGAGTCTAATTTTATCTTCTTCCAAAGGACCATCTAGTCGCCCTGGCACCACTTTAAAAAAAAAAAAGACATTCCTCCTTACCCAGGGATCTGAGACACCCCCTCGTCAAGCACTCCGCATCCACACGCGCCGGGGGCCACCTGCACCCTCTGCCTGCTCCACCCGGCTGTCTACACGCGGGCCTGAGCCACACTGCAGCCACAGACCCCCGGCCTGGCGTGCCAATGCAAAGAGGGCCAGTCCCCCTCGCGGTCTCTCTGGTTTCCCTGGTTATTTCTGCATGTTTGATTTTCCATATGAATTTCACTACCAACTTGCCAGCTCTATAAAATAGCTAGCATTTTTATGGGGGTTACTTTAAATTTACAAAGTTAGGGCAACTGGACATATCTGTAAAGTGTAGCCATCCTGTCCAAGCGCAGACGTCTTCCCATTTGTTCGAGGCTACTTTTGGATCTTTCAAGACTGTTCTAAAATTTTCACGATTGAGGCCGACACACTTCTTGATTTTACTTCTAAGCAACCTCTTCTTGGTTGCTATTATAAATGGAACCCTTCTCTGTCTTCTGTTTACTGTTCGTGTATATAAAGGCTGTTTTTTATGTTCGTTTTGTATCCAGCTACTTACTGAATTCTGAGGAGCCTGACCACTGGTTCTCTGGGGTTTTCCAGATAGGTCACCGGGTCACCTGCAAACAGAGACGGTCTTACTTCTTCGCCAACTGTGATGCCCGTTTGCAGCCGCACTGGCTAACACTCCCAGGGCGAGGCTGGACAGAAGGGGGACGGTGCTCTGATCCCTCACCTTGGTGGAAATGCCTCTGGTCTCTTCGCCAGGAAGACGCCGACTTCAGGACGAAGGTATATACATCTTATCAGGCCAAGGATGGACCCTCCGCAAGGCTGCACTACGATGCGAACGTACTCAGTGCCACGGAACTGCACACTGAAACGTGGCCACGGTGCCAGATTACATAGGTATCTCACCACGATCTGTTTCTGAAGCATCACTCGTTCCCATCTTCCGAAGTAATTTTATGGAGGATATTGGATTTTGCAAAAGACCGGTATCTATGGAGATATTTATCTTATTCGAACACTCTATGAATTTTTTTCCTCAGATGGAACAAACGTACGTTCTTAAGATAAATCCCATTCGGTCACGGTGTATTATTTTTATGTGGTGCTGGCCTCTGGCTGCTGATATTTACTGTGTTTGCACTGACATCCTTCACTGGTATCAGTGATACGGGTACACAGTCACTTCTTTCCTTTACACTGTCTTTACCTGGTTTAAGTATCCAAATACACTTGCTTCATAAGAAGAATTAGGAAGTTCCCTTCCTTTTCAACCCTGCAATATCTGATGACACACTAGGGTCTTTGAAGTTTGACAGAATTCCCTTGTGACCATCTGGGCCTGTGGTTCTCTGGGGTAGTTCCTTACTAACTCCATCAGTACGCAGACTCATCTTTAACATCGTGCTATTCACACGTGACCGTGCGCTGCTCCGTGTTCCCACAAGCAGCTACTTACGTCTGTGGTGCTGACTTCACGGACCTCTGGATCGATCACTTTGTTAGGTTCAAAGGAAGCTTCATACCAGGAAATCAACTGCTGACATACGGGGACCCTGGGAACGCAGCACCGCGGGGACCGTCAGCCGGCTGGGCCGCAGGGACGGTGAGCACGCTGTGCCGTAAGCCAGACTCGACCTGGCAAGTTTAGCTGGGCACAGGGCCGGCACGTGGGGGACCTGCTGTTTCTGCCCTTGGGGTGAGATTAAGAAAAGCTGCAGAACTGAGGCTAATAATCACAGGGTCTTAAGTCAAGGGCAGGGTCCACCTTATTCGCTTTGCAAAACAAGCCGCTTGCGCCCAGCGTGTGAAGCAGCACTTCGTGCTGGTCCCCAAAACTTCATTGTCTTTCACGAGAGTATCTCGCAGAAAAAGCGGAGGCCCCACGCTCTGCTCGTTTCCCCGGCCGGCCAGGGGCCCGTGCGCCAGCCCCCCAGAGAACACACGTCTGAGATGACGGGCGCTGACTGTAGGCTCGCAGGAGCTCGTCCTCCCTGTCGCCATCACCCCTGCTCACGCTGACCTACACGAGCCACCCGACAGGACACGTGGGGGCAGGTCCCTGCCCCTCCAGACAAGCCGGGACCTCTGGCGGGCTCTCCACCGCCCCCCGCCCCCATCTTCCCTCTCCTGGCAAGCCAACAAAAATACAAAACCCAGAGGGGCCACGAAAATAGCTTTGTTATGCTAGTTTTTTTCATTTCTTTGTCACGAAATTGGAATCAGCAAAGCCTAACAACCAAATGTAGGCCTTGCAATTTTCTGCTTCGAAAACTGGCAAACCCCACCGAGAATCCTAGAAAGTGCCACTTTGCTCCCATTTCACAGTAAAAAGCCAGGCTTGGGGGGAAAAACCGAACAGGTTCTGACGCGGAGGTCAGTCTTTGTACACGTGTGCCTCCCGCCAGCCTCCCGTGCCCACACGGCGGCGGGGCGTTGGTTCCCTGCAGTCTCCCCTTCCTGCAGACCTTCCAAGGTGCACAGAGTGCAAGAGACCCCCCCAGAAACCATAAACAAAAAGATGGACAAATGTGGCTACAAAAAAATAATCTGCACTTAAAAGCAAACACTCAAAAAGCCAAAAAGAAGAACTTTGCGATTCCTGCAACAGACAAAGGGCTAGAACGGTCACCGTCAGTCCTCCACTCTCCCCCCAAAATACACTGAAGAGCGGCGGGCAAAGAGTATCCACACCTCACCCACCACAGGACACACCAAAATGAAAACTGCAGTAAGGACCCCTGCCTCCAACCACAGGGAGCACGGTGGCCCCGACTCGCCCTCCCGTCATAACCAACTAGAAGAGCATGGGGTCAGCGGTCCCCTAAAAGGCCGCGCGCTCGAGGATCCGCACCCGAAAGTCAGTCCCCAGAAGTAAGCACCCACCGCCCAACGACCCCCCAAACCGAGGTGGAGGCCGGACCTGGAACCCAGCGACTGAGAAAGGGACGCTCACGTGTGGCTGCAGCCCCGCAAGGCCAGCGGGAGTGAGTTTTGATGAGGAACCACCCCCAGACCCAGAAATCACACACGTCCCCAGGCCAGTGCGGGGACCTCACTCAACTCGCGGCGTGTCCAACAAAGACACCAGGAGGACGACGCCTCAGAGGGGGGACCCTCCAGACCCACCCTAAGGAGCCCGCCTGCCTGCCGGAACGAGCCATCCTCTAAAGGAATGTCCTAGAGCTCAGCACCCAGCGCGGACATGCCACGTATCAGGCGGCCAATGAGACACTTTGTAGACGTTCTCAGTCACTGCAGAATGCGTGCCTGAAGCGGAAGACAAAACACTCAACAGAAGCAGACCCGAACTGACAAAAAGATGGTGTGGGCAGAAAAGGAAAACAATTATCCCACATGGGCTGCACGTGTGCAAGGATTTTTTTTTTAACGAGAAGGATTAGAAGCGAAATGGAAATTTTAGGGGTGCCCAAGTGGCTCAGTCAGTTAAGCGTCTGGCTCTTAACTTCAGCTCAGGTCATGATCTCCTGGTTCGTGGTTTAATCCCCATGTCGGGCTCTGCGCTGACGATGCAGAACCTGCTGGGGATTCTCTCTCTGCCCCTCCCTTGCTCACGCGCGCTCTCTCTCTTTCTCAAAATAACTAAATAAAAATTAAAAAATAAATAAATAAATAAACCGCAGCTGAGACGCCACAGAAGAAGAGATCAGGCATAGAAACAGAACGCGCCTGAGACGGGGCACAAACAGGAGACGGCCCGACGTGCAGGAGCAGAGGCTCATGCCTGGGGCGTCCACACCAAACAGCCCAGAACACGAGAATCAGACCTGCGGAAGGCACGAGGTGGGGAGAGGAAGATACTGGAAAAAGAATAGCCAGAAAAATTTCAGGAAACCTCAAATCCACAGGTCGGAGAAAGTCAACAAGCTGCAAACAGGACATGTAAACACACACACACACACACACACACACACACACACACACACACACACACGCACACACACCCCAAAGGTAAGCATAATCAAATCACAGAAAAGCAATGATGAAGATGAAAATCTTAATAGTAGCCAGGGGAAAAAATGCATTTTCATTTATGTAGGAAAAAAAAAATGTGTATTAGGGAAGAGATGGAAACCACGCAAATAACCTGGAAAAGAGAAAATCCAAAGACTTCTTGAACAGTAACAGTTGTCCACTGGAGTGAAAACAGACTCCAAAGAGAGGGACGTGAGGTCCGGAAGCAGCCGCCACCTCCGGGATCGTGATGGAGGCTCCACAAGGAACAAAGCTGGAGGCCGTGGACGTGCGGACCCCGGAGTCGTAGCACCCCACCAACGCTGCGACCCGAAGCTCGTCTGAAGGCGTGGCCGGGATGCACCGGCTCGTGGTTTCCTGAGGTCCGGAGGCCAGTGCCGGAGAGCAGGAGGCTTCCCCGCCAGGGGACCCCAGGACTCGCTGGGATGCCGTCCGCTGGGATGCCGTCCGCCGGGGCACCGGGAGACAGACTCCCGGGGGCTGGAGGGCGCCAGGACCCGTGCCGGGGAGCCTCCCACCAGGGTGCCGTGCAGACCCCCTGGGAAGCCGCCCGCTGGCAGGTGTCAGGGAGCACCCCCGGGCTCCGGCAGGCAGGCACCACGGGAGCCCGGAAAGACCCGCCCTCCCGCAGAGAACCCCCAGCTCTGTACTGACAAGGATGCCACCGTGCCAAGCCACAAGAGAGGAGCAGAGAGTCAAGCCACAGGGTCACGAAGCCAGGTGAGGGCGGACACGTGGGCCTGGAGAGGCGACGCGTCGGTAACTGGCACAGAGGGAACAGACCGCCACCGCGCTCGGCGGGCCAGGAGACAGGCAGGAAAACACTGCCGACGAAATGACATTTTTTAAGACCGTCCACCTGGAACCACACCCGGGAAAACGTATCTGTCCGGAACGAAGGCCGCGAGAGCGGTTCGACGGAGAAGCCTTCCTGATACACGGCGCCGGGCGGGTGGACGTCCCGAACTCGTAACAGGTCAGGGACTTACGTGTAAAACGTGCAACCGTGAGGCTTCTGGGAGACTCACGGGAGAAAACTTTGAGGCTCGGAGGCTCGGCAGAGTTCGGAGACTCGAGGCCAGAAGCACCATCCACCACAGGAACAACCGACACGCTGGATCCCGCCAAACGGAACGATGTTTGCTCTGAAGACCAGGCATGAAGAGGCCGAGAGACAAATCAGACGCCGGGAGGAGAGGTCTGCAGACTCCACCTCTGGCACAGAACCGCGCTGACGGACTCTCAACCCTCAACAGTAAAACCCGATCCCGTTCTGACAGGCCATCAGACACGAACGGGCATCGCTGAGGACGCACAGAGGCCACACAAGCTGGTCCAGACACGGCGGCCATCGGCGCCATCAGGGAAATGCGTTTTCCAACAACGAGGGAGCACACGCGCCTACCTATCCACCAGCCACAATCACGGGGCCCCTGGGCGGCTCCGTCGGGCGAGCATCCCACTTCAGCTCTCGTCACGATCTCGCAGTTCGTGGGTTTGAGCCCTGCATCGGGCTCTGTGCCGAGAGCACGGAGCCTGCTTGGGATTCTCTCCCTGCCCCTCCCTCTCTCTCCCTAACATTAAAAAAAACAGTAAGTGACATCACCAAATGCTGGTGAAGCCACAGAAAATCTGGGTCAGCCACACACTGGTAGTAGGGACATAAAATGGGGCGGCCACTCGGGGAACTGGTGTGGCACTTTCTCACAAAACTACACGTGTGCTTTCTACAACCCCTCAGTTGCACTCTCGGGCTAAATCCCAGTGAAAGGAAAACATGTTCACACACACACACACACACACACACACACACACACACACTCCTATACACAAATATTACAGCAGCTTTAAGGACTATAGTCAAAACAGGAAGCAGCCCATACCCACGGGCCACGGTCAGGCACGCAGCCCAGGAGCCAGAACAACAAAAGGGTCCATCCATCCACACAGCGCAGTGCTAGTCTGTCAGTAAGAAAGAGTACGCTACCGGGGCGCTGAGGGCGGGGGGTGCGTAGCGGGCTGTCAGCTGAGCATCCGACTTCAGCTCAGGTCATCGTATGTCCTGGCTCCTGAGTTCGAGCCCTGTGTCAGGCTCTGTGCTGACAGCTCAGAGCCTGCTGCAGATTCTGTGTCTCCCTCTCTCTCTGCTCCTCCCCGAACGAACACTCTGTCTCTCTTTCGCTCAAAAACAAACATTTAAGAAAAGAGAGAGTAAACTATTGATAAGATCAACAACCTGCATGGATCTTCAGTGGACTGAAGGAAAAAGCCAATCTCAAAAGCTTACACGCTGTGTGGTCTCATCTATATCGTTTTTTTTTTTTAATATTTATTTTTGAGAGACAGAGACAGAGCGTGAGCAGGGGAGGGGCAGACAGAGAGGGAGTCGCAGCATCCGAAGCAGGCTCCAGGCTCCGAGCTGTCAGCACAGACCCTGACGCGGGGCTCAAACTCATGAACCGCGAGATCGTGACCTGAGCCAAAGTCGGACACTTAACCAACTGGGCCACCTGGGCACCCCCATCTGTAACAAATGCTTGAAACGAGCCGACTACAGACACGGAGGACAGGTCTGTGGAGGCCAGCAGGCCGGGAGGGTGGTGAGCACGAGGGATCCATGAGATAGAAGCGTCTGTACCTGGAGCACAGTGTTCACACGAATCCTTACGTGTGAAAACATCACACAGAACTCGTACCACACACAAACGAGCGTGTGTAAAACCCAGGACGCGTGAGTAAGAATGAGAGACTGTATGCACGTCAACTTCCTGGTTGATACTCTGCTGTGATTTCCCAGTAAGTCACCCCTGCGGAAAGCAGGAGAAGAATATGGGACTTGCTGGTAGTAATCTAACAAGCGCATGTTAATGCACCACTATCTCAAAATAAAAAGGTGTTTCAAATCGAGGTGAGACACAGATTCTTTTTTTTAGAAGAAGGACTCTTCACCAGGTGACCTACGGTAAGGTGAAATGTCGCAAGAAGCTCCCAAGAAAAATTCTACTCCACGGAAATCTGGAGCTACACAAAGGAAATGGCCAACGTGTAGGAAAAACCAAATTTTCTCATTTTCAGTCTCTTGAGAAGGCAGGGGATTCTAAACACTGCTGTCCTACAGAACTTCCTGGCACGGCAGAAACACTCTCGCCCTGTGCTGCCCAACGTGGGGGACCCTGAGCGCCAGGGACACGACCAGTGTGGCTGACAAACTGAATTCTAATTCTTAATTTTAATGATTTCAACCTAAGAAGCCCCATGCCAGAGCGCCTGCTGTTTGGGGACAGGACAGGTATGTAGCATAAATAATCACAAGGTACTGCAGGTTTCAAACATAAACGAACTAGATAAATGTGTGACTACTGGCCCAGCGCTCTCACTGGGCAACCCCCCCCTCCCCCGCCACGGGCTCGCATGACAGCCCCCCCCCCCCCCCCCGACACCATGCCCGGAGCACAGCAGGGACGCTGCACCCTGCACCTGCACAGGCCCAAACCACCTGAGGCACGGTCTGTGCTCACAGTCTGTGCTGGCTCGGGCAGGGGAGGCCCCTGCCTGCCACCTGTCTAGGCAGCACCCCCCTCCCCCAACCAGCAAGTCCCTGGACGCAGGCGCTCGGCTAGGCTGGGCCACAGCCACACTGGCTTTCAGCAGGCCTGAGGTCACCTCCTGGGGGAGCCCAGCAGGCCGAGCAGAGTGCATCCAAAGGCAGGCAGCGTGACACGGGGAACTGCATATGCAAACACTCATCACTAAACAAGAGAAAAGATCTGCAGTTAACTAACAAACCCAAGAGCAAAACAAAACGGGATGTTAAACAACTGTTCAATTCATCCCACAGAAAGCTGGGAAAGAGACAACAGGGAACAAGACACGTGGGACAGGCAGAAAAGGAGCCACAAAATGATGCGGCCCCAAGCAGCCCCACGGCACTGAAGGTAAACTGACAGAAACGACCTATGTCCCCCCCCCCGGACACCACACGAGCTAGAGAGTGAACTGTACCCCGATTTCTCAAGTTAGGATTAAAGCAGGATTAGAGCAGAAAGTAACACGGTTCAGGAGCAATTATACAGACCACACGGTGAAATTTTTGCTGAATTGGGTGAAACAAACTACATTCTCAAAATTAATTTCACGTGCTTTTTAGAAACCTTTCAAAGTGACTTACCGGAAATTTCTAAATTACGTATGTGGATCAAATTGTATTTCCACTGACATCCGGTATTTTGGACATAAAAACATGTCTGCAACAAACCCACTTTTTTTTTTTTTTTTTTAAGATCTTGATTTTTAAGTAATTTCTACACCCAACGCGAGGTCTGAAGTCACAACCCCGAGATCAGGAGTCACACGCTTTACCAACTGAGCCAGCCAGATGCGCCAACAAACCCCCTTTAAATATAAATCCACGCGTCTGTGAAAAGCAAAGGGGTGTGCAAGAGGTCCCGCTAACACTTGTGAAAAAACACGCGTCTATGTCAGCAGCGATCAACCACACCTGAGAACAAAGACAGACCTAGGGATGAAAAGGGACATCTCGTGATCAGGAACAGGGACATCTCGTGATCAGGAACAGGTCACTGATTCACCAAGACGACACACACATCACATCCTCAGTGTAGATGCACCTAATGTCACAGTTTTTAAAAATGTGAGGCAATCGGGGCGCCTAGGTGGTGCAGTCGGTTAAGCGTCCGACTTCAGCCAGGTCACGATCTCGCGGTCCGTGAGTTCGAGCCCCGCGTCGGGCTCTGGGCTGATGGCTCGGAGCCTGGAGCCTGTTTCCGATTCTGTGTCTCCCTCTCTCTCTGCCCCTCCCCCGTTCATGCTCTGTCTCTCTCTGTCCCAAAAAAAAAAAATTAAAAAAAAAAAAAAAGTTGAAAAAAAAAAATTAAAAAAAAAAATGTGAGGCAAAAACCAGGACAACAGAAAATCAGGCAAGCCCACACTTATATTTAAAATATCGGGGCGCCTGGGTGGCTCAGTCAGTTAAGCATCCAACTTTGGCTCAGGTCATGATCTTGCAGTTCGTGAGCTCGAGCCCCACGTCGGGCTCTGGGCTGACAGCTGGGAGCCTGGAACCTGCTTCCGATTCTGTGTCTCCCTCTCTCTCTGCCCCTAACCTACTCACATTCTGTCTCTGTCTCAAAAATAAACACACGTTTAAAAGTAATAATAATAAAGTAAAATAAAACAAAATACTGATTTCAGGGGCACCTTGGTGGCTCAGTCGGTTAAGCATGTGACTTGGGTTCAGGTCATAAGTTTGACGATCTGTGAGTTTGAGCCTCGTGTCAGGCTCTGTTCCTGTCAGCTTGTTGCCTGGAGCCTGCTTCGGATTCTGTCTCCCTCCTTCTCCTGCTCACGAGCGCCCTCTCTCTCTCTCAAAAATAAACATTAAAAAAAAATTATAAATTCATTTAAATAAATGCTGATTTCAGGGGCGCGTGGGTGGCTGTTGGTTGAGTGTCTGACTCTTGATTTTGGCTCAGATCACGATCTCACGGTCCGCGGGGTGAGCCCCGCTTCGGGCTCTGCATTGACTTCAGAGCCTGCTTGAGACCCTCTTTCTCCCTCTCTCTCTGCCCCTCCCCGGCTCATGTGCGTGTTTTCTCTCTCTCTCAAAAATAAACATTCAAAAAGAATAAAAAATTAGGAAGACAATACTGACTTCAGAATCAATACAAGTACACAGTGTTCTTCCCGCTGAGGACGACCAGAACCGTCGCCAGCTGGGTCTGAGCACCACTAACAGAGTGGCCCCCAGCTGCCACCAAGGACTCCAAGAACACACGTTCCGGTCAAGTGCGGCGACATACCAGCCTCGAGGCATCTAAAAGGAAGGAAGTCAAAGTATACTCTGAGACCACAGGGAATTGAAACAAGAAACCCGTAACAACAACGAAAAAAAAATCTAGGGAAAAAAAAGCAAACGTTTGCAAATTACACCACACTTCCAAATAACCAGGATCGAAACAAAAATCACAAGGGAAATTAGCAAAACTGCGTGTCAACACGTAAGGCTTCAGGCACTGGTGCTGTAGGAAAACTCGACAGTGCCCTACATCAGTGTCAGGGGGGAGCCCTTCCGGAACGGCCAGCCGGTGCTGTTTATCGGCAAGAGGCCTCAGCTCCTCGGCAGGTCGCCCTCTTCACAGGCTGCTCGGCTGCCCTCACCCCGCGGCGGCTGGCCGCCCCCACAGTGGCTGATCCAGCTGTTCCTTTAAGATGACCTTGCCGAGAACAAGATCAAATGTTAAGTCTGGACACTGGGTGGGCGGCTTTCTCAGCTGCCGCACACCAGCCCGTAACTTGCCTTTGTGAAAGTAAACGTCATCACAACCGAAACGCAGAGTCTGGAGGATGCACCGAATGTTCCGGTCTGCAGCAGGAGGGTTGCATGAACAACGCCAGGCCGACGGCACCATCTAAACGGAACACAGGGGAGACCACGGGCCAGCCGTCCTGAGTACACATCTAACAGAAACGTTGGCACGTTCCCAGAGACAAGGACCACAACGTTCATCGTGGCCGGTACGCGAACTAGTCAAAAGGCCCCTGACGGAACGGACGTGCCGTGGTATCTTCACACATGGGCACAGCACGTAGCAAGGAGAACGAACCACCTACGATCCCGTGTCACGATGCGGATGAATCTCAGCGGGAGAGGGGGGCCCAAGGGGCCTGAAGCCACTAAGGGCAAAGTGTCGGTGGGCCTGGCCTCAGGGGGCGGGGATGCCTCCCCATTGTTTCTGTGGACATGTCACACACGTGCACTCAGCTGGTGACTCTCTAGTGGGCCCACCGGACGTGCCCCTTCCAGCCGTACTCAAAATGCAGACAGACCAAGAAAGCAGTAAGGATTAAGAAATACGTCAACTGAGCATCTAATTCTTGATTTCAGCTCAGGTCATGATCCCAGGGTCATGAGATCAAGCTCCCCCAGCAGCCTCCTTGCATGGAGCCTGCCTGGGTTTCTGTCTCTCCCTCTCTCTCTGCCCCTCCCCCACACTTGCACGCTCTTGCTCTCAAAATACAACAACAAAAAAAGACCACCGATCTTTTTAAGTCAATCAATGACCTGGGGGCGCCTGGTGGTCTCCATCGGTGGAGCACGTGACTCTTGACCTCAGGGTTGTGAGTTCAAGAAGTGCCAACACTGGGTGTAGAGATCACTTAAAAATAAAACAAGTTGGAGCAAAGCCCAAGAACCCTTCTCCCCCCAGAAGGTAAAACGTACAAACAGGAAGAAAAAATGGAAAGTAGAAAACAAAACCAACGGGGTGTGTAAGGACCTAATCCTCAGCTCCCACGGCAGGCCAAGAGGCGGAAACACAAAGAGGCCGGCTTTGTGAGCCAGCTGGCGGCGGACCCGGCTTCCCAGCAAGGCCGTCGTGGGAGAAAGCGAGCACGAGACAGAAAACCCTTCCAACACAGCACGTGGCCATCACGGGTGTGCGTTCCGACCAACCAACCGAGAAAGGCAGGCCTGGGGCAGCCGGGGGCCTGCGGGTCAGGGTCCCCACGGGAACGCGGCTCACACCCAACCTCTGGGAAGGCCTGGATGGAGGGCCTCACTTAGGAGACAGGGACAGGGTTTCAGGACCAGGAGGCCGCTTCGGTCCCAAAGGGGTGCAGCCCCACAGGAGGCAGCTGCGGCAGAGGAGAAGGGTGCTGGGTCGCCTCTCCCACCCCCAGCCCCGCCCGCCGCCGGAGCCCGAGTCCGCGTGTGCTGGGGCAGGAGGGGCACGAAAGCACCCATGTGGACGGAGCACGACCCGCCGACTGCGTTATTACTGTCGGCAGCGTGGTGGTTCTCGGAGGATGCGGACGTACAAAGGGAAATACAAGTAGCGAGCACAACGCGGCCGCTGGGAGAAGGAATGAGGAACCGGGCTGAAGGGCGCAGGGCGGGTCACTGTCACTGTCGGCTGGTCAGCAGTTTGGTCTTGGCCGTGTGCACCTGGGACTGTGAGAATAACGAGAGAGATTTGAAAGCGAGCACCGGAGAGGCAGTGATGGCCGCGGCCGCCCTGCGTCCGTTCTGATCCTGACGGGCGGCTCGGCACCACCTCCCAGGCAGGTGCCAGAGGGCCCCGCGCACACTGCCCTCAGCTCCGCCCCTGCCGCCCTGTTTCAGGCACCTGCCCACGAACACAGCGAACGTTCCGCGAGAAAGAAAGCCCACGTGAACACAGAAGAACAGGGTTTGGCTTTGTTTTCAAAGACGGTAACCAGTTAGTTTTAAAACTATACAGGTTTAAAAGGCATTTTAAAGAGAGATCGACAAACTTCCCCCCAAGAGCCAGATGATAAATACCTCAGACTGCACCGGCCATCCGGCCTGTGAAACTGCCCCGCTCTGCTGTCGTGGCCCAAAACAGACGGAGGCCACACCTACACCAACGGGCGCAGCTGGGTCCCAGTACGGTTTTACTTCAGGACGCTGGGATTGGAATCGCATGGGATTTTCACATGCCACGAAGTATTGTTTTTCTTTCGCCTGGTTTTCGATCACTGAAAAACGTGAAAGCCGTTCCCGGCTCACAGGCCACACAAAGCCAGGCAGCAGCAGGACTTGGCCCGCAGGCCCCCCCCCCCCCCCCCCCCCGTCAACACGTCACCACCACCAGACCCAAATTTCTCCTAAAACCAAGAACTTCAAAGCAGATTAACGAGAACGCTGTCTGTGCGCAGTGCAGGGCTGACGAGGTCTGGCTCCTCGGGCACGACCCCAGGGCACCCCCGGGCACGCCCCCGCTGCTCCTTCAACGACTTCTGCCCAACCCAACACCCCACTGTGCCCCTTGTGGGAAGGGTGAGCGGCTCACCCGCGGCTCTGTCTTCAGATCAACGTTTAAAGCAAAACAAGGCACTTAGGGATTCCGCTTCTGCGACACAGAACAACTGGTCTCTAAGTACCCCAAGAAACCCCGCACCAAAGGCGTCACGGACACACACGGGCTTTCCCACCTCTGAGACGCATCACCGGGAAGTGGGTAAAAGCACAAGTAAACACATCAGCGGACACATCTGTAAAGGCTACCCACCAAAAAAACGCTTTTTCACATTAACAAGTCAGCATCTCAGTCACAGACAGTACACTCATCAAAGACGGTTTTGCTCAATAGATTTTGAAATTAGTTCCAAATGTTGCTCCTAAACATTTCCAGAAGCTGCAAAAAGCTCATCTCTATTCATCGGTGATTAGAATCCAGCGGATGCCCCGGGTCTTTGCATCCCGTGCAGCGTTGACGCGGAAATCACAGATCTAAGGAACACCCTCCACCGTCTCCCTGGAGAGCTGGGTTCCGGTCGGGGCTCCCGGGTCCTCACGCTCCGAACAAGTCCAGTCTGCGCCCCGCGCCCCGACCAGCTCACGTCACGGCGGCGGGGACCGAGCAGACGGCGGTGGCGGCCACCGGAGGAACGGAGCCACCCCGCCTGGGTTTCGGGCCCCGGCCGGCGGCGGCCCCCACGCCGGACAGCACGCCCCACCATCTAGAGGGAGACACAGGGACGAAACGTGCCGCCCACGCTGCCGTAGAGCTCGCGGACTCCCCTGGAGGAGAAGCGTCCAGCGCCACGGGAACAGTGGAAGCTCCACAGCCGCCACGCCCACCACAGGTTCCGGTCTCCTCCGATACGAAGAAAAGGCGCTTCAAGGCACCGGCACCACCTGTTGCGTCTCTGGCCGAGTACCAGGCCGTCTGGTTTCCCTTCAACCAGAAGGGTGCCCAGGACGCCAGGCAGAAGAGCCTGCTCGGCGGCGGAAAGTTCTAGAGCCAAGATACCGACCAGTTCTCTGGGACGGCCCACGCGCGTGCGGAGCTGGTGCGGACCTAACTGCCACCAAGCGTGGGTCGGGAACGATGTCCCCATTTCTTACGGGGAGCCGCGGGCAGAGGGGACAGCAGAGCCGGCTTTGGCTCGAGGCCACGAGAGTGCGGGGGCGGCTAGGACGGGCACCTCAGGGACGCCTCCCCCGGCTTCATCTTCTTGGCCTGCCCGTTAGGCCCAGCAGCCGGGTTCTGCCGCCGCTTCTGCAGCCTCTCCTCCTTCTTCCTCAGGTAGGCAGTCACGTTGTCAAAGGTGGCCTTGTAGAGACCACTGAAACCGACGTCCACGCCAGCCACGCCTGTGCAGGAGGAACGGAAACAGAAGCCAGGTGGGATGGGGACCGAGGCCCTGCCGCAGGGGGATCAACTCGCCACGGCCCAGACCTCCCAGCAGACCCGCGGCACCTGCTCCGAGGCGCCCCCACGACGCCCGTCTCCGGGTGGCCACGCCAGCCGGACCCAGGACTTGCTTCCAACAGCACGCCAGAGCCAGGTCATCGCCAGGAGACGAGGCACAAGGGCTGTGGCTCACACGCTCGTATGAGCCGCCCCACAGGGGCGCCTGTGCTGGGGACTGCAGGCGGCCTGCAGCCAATAGCCAGCGAGGAAGCGAGGCCCTCGGCCCAGCGGCCTGCGGGGACCAAGACCCTGCCAGCAACCACTGTGCGCACCTGGAATCAGATCCCACCCCAGGGGCAGCGGAGCTCTTCTCAGAACCACACCAACAGCCCAGTAAGAAGTACTGTCGCCTTCACCCACTGAGCACGGGACACTCGTTACGCAGCAAGGTAACGGACGCGGACTGAGCTCAGTGTCAAGGGTTGAGAGGCCTGATGGCCACAGACCAGCCCCACGGGGTCCACTTCACCCCGGTCAGAAACCCCACAGGGCCCGCTGCTCTGGGTCCCCTACCTCTTCTGGGACTTCCATGCTCAGCTGGCCTTCCTTCCCTGTGTCTCCGCCCCGGTCCCTTCCCCCACCCCCGGCACCTTCCCCAAACCTGTGCTGTGAGCAAACTGGTTTACCTGCAGAACTTCAGGAAAACTAAGCCCACCTTGGACCTGGCCCTCCCAGGGGATCCACAACAAGACAAGCTGGCCCCAGGCCCCGGCAGGGACGATGGCCAAGCGTCAGGCAGGGAGTAGGCTCGCCAGTGTCCCCAACACAGTCCTGCTACAGGCCCATTTGACAGTGTTGCTAAAGGAAATCCACACAGTGCTGGGAGGACGGAGCCCGGTCACTGCCCTAGTCCTTCCACCCCGGAAGGAAAGCTGGAAGTTAACCCTGGGACACAGAGCCAACAAATCCCCATGAGAACGCCTTCCACGAGACTTTAGGTCGTTGCCAGGGTCAACACAGACAGAATTCACGTGTGACTCTCTTGAGTTCCAAGAACTCGGACTTCTGCCTGGGGAAGGCTTTGACAGGTGTCTTCTGCTCAACCACGTCTTTACTCAAATGAAGGCAGCTGACTCCCAAAGCTGGCCATGAGTCATCCCTGTGACACGGTCGCCTCAAGTCTCTGCCCAAGAACAGCATCGTGGAAGTCGCTAGAAGCTGCGCAGCTAAAGGCTTGCCTTCCTCTATCAATAAAAACGGAGCGAGGTCTTGTCCTTGTAACGTTCTCAGACAGGACTAAGTGAGGGCAGCACTCAATGCTTCCCACGGGCCCTTCAACTGACGGGGACCCGTGGCTCTGACAGCCAGGCCACTCTCCTCACACTGCAGCGCCACTCGGGGGGGGTGGGGGATCGGCCTTCTCACCACGGTCTCTTCCCTTCTCTCAGCCTGGGGTTCACACTGGGTCCCACACTGGGCCAAGAAGACCCTCGGGGGTTCCAGTGATTGTCCCCACGCCTGACCTCATGGCCAGGAACCGCTCAGGGCCAACATTCGAGGCTCACAAGTCGCCCCACGCTCCAAGTGAAGGCGCACCCGTTACCGGCCCCGCCCTGGGGACCAGCACCGGCAGCCCTGAAGGCAAAGGGGTGGACCCCGCCCCGACTGTGACCCCGGTTCCCATGTAGCTCATGGTCCTGGAGCAGGCTCACACTGGGCGTTCCCAGTGTGGGTGTGGGTCAGCCCCCCGGTGCCCCAACCAGCCACTGGCCTTCTGGAGGGGACACGGACGCATGCCACGCTTCCTGTATCCTTGCTCAGAAAAGCGGCTTCCTACCGTGTATCGCAGCCTGGGATCTGCCCCTGGCCGATTCTGGATGTCACCCCGAAAACAGGCTGCGCCCACATTCTTACCTTCCAGCATGGCCCAGTTCCCCCGGAGATGGGCGGAGACTTTCTCTACCGCGGCGTCTTCAGGAGCAGCCTGAGAAGACAACGGAGGGAGGCAGGACTCAGGCCACGGTGCTGCCGGCGCTGGAAAGGGCAGACCCGCCAGGCGTGGTCCCGGCAGCCGGGGCCCGGGAGACACCCGCTCGGGCCGCCCGACACCAGGCAAAGCCAGCCGGCAGTCCCAGCGCGAGAGACGCAGCCGTCCTCGCCTCTCGTCGGATAAAGACCCATGACGTGAGGGCCACCGGCGTTCCCTCCACGTTGGCTTGTCGAGCGCAACCTTTTCTGAGGAGCCCGGCAGACCCCACACATCCCAGCTGGGGGCATTCTGTCCGCCACCACTTTCTAGATGAAAATACCCGGAGAGGCTCCAGGCGTCTCCAAAGCCCTCGGTCAAGTGAGCACTTGTAACGGATGGTCCAGCCAGCACGGGGCTCGGGCGGGCTTTATCTCGTTCTCCCCCGCCATCACCACGTCCTAGGAGATTCGGGACGGGCGGGAGACAACGCCGCTTTACAGACGGGGGAGCCGACTCAGAGAATGTGCGAGGTTCACACGTCGCCCGGCCCACAGCCCACACCCCTTTCTCCACACATGGGCGCGCGTGAGTCCAGTGCGCCACGTGCAAGGCCACGTGCAGCCTGCCGATGTCGAGGCCACACACCCAAGCCACCCCAACTGTCGGTTCCTCTGCTAAAAAGACACGTGACCAGAAAAGTCAGAAGGAACGTATGCCAATGATGGCAACTACCCCCCCCCCCCAAAAAAAACCACTACAGGCATCGTGACATGAACAGAGCTGGCTGAGGGGGGCGCCTGGGTGGCTCAGTCGGTTGGGCGTCCAACTTCGGCTCAGGTGATGTTCTCACGGTTCGTGGTTCGAGCCCCACGTCGGGGTCTGTGCTGGCAGCTCGGGGCCTGGAGCCTGCTTCGGATTCTGTGTCTCCCTCTCTCTCTGACCCTCCCCCACTCACACTCTGCCTCACTCACTCTCTCTCTTCTTCAAAAATAAACAGACATTAAGAAAAAAAAAAACAAAAGAAGAGCTGGCTGGGCATCCCTGCTCCCTGAACCCATGTCACAAATCCTCCGGCCACACCCCCCCGAGCACCAAGCCACGACCGAGCTGGAAGGGGGCACAGCCGTCGCCCCCTCCACCCCCACCAGAGGCACACGGCCAGCAACCTCACCTGCCACTGGCCGCCCACAGGCCTGCAGAGCACGAGGGGGGCTTCCCGGTGGTCCTGCAGGACCCACAGTCCCCGGCCCTCCTCGAAAGCGATGTCCCACACTCTGTGCCGAAACGTCAGCCGCTGTCTGTAAACCAGCTGCTGTCTGGCGGCATCGAGCTGGAAAACGTAGACCGCGGGAATACTTTCCGCAAAGAGAGAGAGAAGTTGTATTACGGCTACGACCAGGCCCACGTGGTATCATCCGACGCGTACAGCTTAGTGCCGTGCCCGGGTCGCCCCCAACAGGGACCCAGCCATCGCCAACCTCTCGGCTGCAGGCTCACGAGCGGCCCAGCCGGACGCACCTAGCCGAGCCGCCTCCGGGCCGGAGAGCCATAGGACCTAGGGTCGCAGCGAGTGCAGGTCGCCCAGTTCTGGCCCAGCCTGCCCTGCGGCACTAGGGAACCAGTGCAGCACAAAACAGGTGGAGAAGGTGACCGTCCCGGCTGCGCCTCGGACGGCACGGGACGCACCGGCACTCCCACCCGCTCTAAACCCGCTCTAAACCCGCATCCTTGCTGTAAAAGAAGCAAAGACGCCCACGGCAGGCTTGTCCTGAGGACACACGAGATGTGCGGACACACCACACGCCCACGCGGCGCATAAACATGCTGATGCGCCCGCGGATGGCACGTGCCCCCGAAATCCTCCTCCTCAGCGCCCCTCGGCACCGGAGCCCTCGGGAGGGCCAGCGGGTCGTGCCGTGACCTGCCCGGCCCTCAGGAGGCACCGACTGAGGTGCGTTCCACAACTCTTGGGTGGCCCTCGGGCACAGACTTTCTCAGGCACAGCTGGAGGCCATGAACCGAGCAGCGCGTACAGGAGGGCCAGCCCACAGCAAGGGGCCCACGGACGCCCCGCAGCAGCACGAGCTCACCAGTCACACAGCAGCGCCACGCAGCCGTCCTGGCTCCGGTAAGTGATCCTGGAGGCGGCAAACCTCTGCAAGGGAGCAC
This sequence comes from Prionailurus viverrinus, assembly GCF_022837055.1. NCBI lineage: Eukaryota > Metazoa > Chordata > Mammalia > Carnivora > Felidae > Prionailurus > Prionailurus viverrinus. The sequence continues at coordinate 3,322,473 of NW_025927609.1, read as the reverse complement.
AGCAACGTAAATGCACGCTAGCTGCCAGGGACCCGGCCCCAGACTACTCTGTTCAAGGCGAGATCGGACGCGGCAAGACTTTGACGTTGCCACCACGGTCGAGGAAGGAAAAAGAGACGACGGCCCTAGAATTTTCTGGAGATTGGTGAGAGAAAAGGAAGACACAGCAGACCCCCATGACACAGTGCTGACGTGCCACGAGAGACGGAGAAGCCTCTCCGTGGCTCTGGCCCTCCCTCCGGAGCCTATGCGGTGTCTTTGGAGCCAACAGAACTGGTCAAAAAGCAAGACCAGGGGACAGCAGAGAACACAAGGAATTATTAACAAGACACAACGGTGTCGAGGTCCCCTGGTCCTGGAGAGGGAACCACCAGATGCCCGCCAGTCGGGAGAAGTGGAGGGAAAGGTCTGGTGCTCACCAAGCCTGGCCTGAGGGGCTGGGCCATGTGGGAGGGGGACTCCAGGGAGGGAGGGAGGCGAGGAGCCCGAGGGACAGGGATGCTCCACAGACCCTGCAGGCCTTGAGGGCCAGGCCCAAGGTCAGACAGCTGCTGGTTCAGGGGTCCTCTCTCAACCTCACTGTCCAGAGCATCAGAAGGTTCAGAGAGCACAAATATGAAAAAGTTGCTGGAACAAATTCTATTCGCCACAGCCTCCAAGGGGGGACACCAGCATGGCAGCCACCCAAGCAGAAGGCACCACGAGCAGGTGGCCAGAGCAGCAGAGTCGGCTGAGCCGGAGGCCCAGGCAGCCACTCGGCTGGGTGGCCACGGCCCCAGGGGTCCTTGAGGCTCTGGCCCGTGGTCAGGCCTGGCCTGCCCACTTCTGAGAGGGAGTAAGGGCAGGGGCTACAGAGCAGTCTCAGGGGGACAAGAGCGAGCAGGCAGTCCCAGGATGAGGCAGAAGAAGCCCTCAGTTCTCATACGGACCTCCTGCAGGTTGGCGGGGGGCCATGTGGGGGCTCCGGGGGGAACTGCAAAGCTCCCAGTGACAGGCAGGACATCCTGGTCATCAAGAAACCACACCGAGGGCCAGCTCTGCAGGCCTGAACAGCCACGAGAGCGGACTGCTCCCTCCCTGCCAGGCCCAGCCGGGCCTCCAGGAAAACCGGTGGGGCTGTCCTCAGGTGACCAACCTGGACTTCAGCCGTGCAGGGCACCAGCTGGGAAGCATCACAGAGCTGAGTGCCCATGAGCACGGAACCCGGAACACCCCAAAGGGCCGCCCACACGTTCTCCCCTGAAAATCTTTCACAACCAGAGGCCCAGGTGACCTGACCTGAGAATACACTGGCCAGTGTGTCATCCCAGGGGTACGGGGAGGGTCATGAGACTAATTAAGTTCTCTGCTCAAGCATCACTGTCTTTTCTGTTTCCAAGCAGGATCGGGAGAGGCACTTCTATAAAGAGGGTGTTGCAACGCACGTACAGCGAAATACAAATTATCTCCTACTTACGCGACCGGGCGCCCTCAAGGAGAACACGCGTTCTCCCAAGCTGGAACAAGTCTGTGCTGACGGCAGAGAGCCGTTTCCCACGCAACAGTGGCTCTGGCCCACAGCATCCCCGGGACTGGAGAGGCACCCTGCAAAGTCCAATAAACCCACACCCAGACGCTACCTCGTCACCCCATGGCTCCGCTGGCTCCTGCAGGCTGGTCAGGTGACAGCAGTGCAGCTCTCGGCCACTTCTGTACTCCCAGAGCCTCAGGGTGCGGTCCTGCACACAGCAAGGACAGGTCAGTGTGCACTCGCGGGGAGACCCGGGCCTGCCTCAGGCAGTGGGGGGGGGGGACTGACTCAGCGGAGCCGGCACGAAGGCTCTCTGTGCTCAGTCACGCAACCACTAAGAAAACACGTGACCCCATGGCAAAGTGGGCAAAGGACACGAGACGACCCGTCACATACAGACATCACGGACCATGGCGGCTGGGTTGGAGCCTAAGCACGCACACACGGGCACGCACACGCACACACACCGCAACAATCATGTGCTCGCACAGGAGAAACACGGGTCGGGCCAAGCACAAGGACGGTCCCACGTCCCTGTTTAGGAACAGTGAAAAGGGGGCATCCATTTGTTCCCCGTGAGACCATCAACTGTGTGGCCGGTAAGGAAACTGGTGTGCATCCCAAAGGCCTCAGCGCCCCGCAGACACACACGACAGAGGAAGAACTCGTGTTAACAAATGCAGGTCACGGCGCTCGCTGAAGGGATGGGACACGCGAAGAACCGCACGTCTAAGGAGAATGAGCAGGGAGTGAAGCGCGGGTGGGCCGTCGGGTCCACCCAGGAAACCCGTGCGCTAGATCCCGTCGCTGGGAACGCGTGCACAGGCCCACGCGCACCTGAAAACCTAACGCTGACTCATCCAATGAGACGCCACCAACATAGCGCACACGGCAGGTTTTAAACCACCAGGAAAAAAGGACGGACGACAAACTGCCCGAGTGTTAACGGCAGGGGTGTGTGGGCGCTGGGCAAGAGGACGTAGCCGCCGTGAACATATACGCCCACCCCTACGTCCCTCCCCAGTGACCAGAAAGGGAGGTTTCAGAAGCATGAACCCTCTAGGATGAAGACGACAGTCATGTGAGGCCACCCGGGAGGAGGTGAAGGGAGGGACAGGCCATAGGGGGCTGAGATGTGACGCACCAGGCCGGGCCCAGCAGCACAACCAGGGGGTCCGTCAGAGCAGCCGGACTCCCCACCCTGCTGCCCGCAGAGCCGCGGGGTCCCCGTCCGGATCCAGAGTGAGGGACCACACCACTGGCCCTCCCTGGTCACCTCCCGGGGCAGGCGGACAGGCCTGACGCCCAGGAGGGCAAAGACTGGGCAACGTGACCACCAGGAGAAGAGAGGTGACCCACGGCTATAGGTGCCCGACTCCGACACCCTGGACTCGAGGGACACTGGCCACTGCCCTGTCCCCACCGCACACGGACACCCCCCTGCAAAAGGCAGACACCACACACGGTGAAGGAAACGCAAACGTGTGATCTCAGGGGTCAAAGGCCCTGCGCTTGGCGTGGCGCTGTGAGGAGAGAACGTTCTGGGCACCAGAAAGGCTGCCGAGAACTAATGGTAACAGCAGAACTTCACAGCCCACAGGACACTGGGAAATTAAGTTGCGGAGACGTCCCCACAGCAGAAGCAGGAACATGAGGGAAATGTCAAGGGAAAGACAACGAGCCATGTGAGAAGCACACCTGAGAGTGAGGACGCTTCCCCAGGAGAGAGGAGGGTCTCGAATCGGGCGGGGGTGGGGCTAGGGGGGCGCTAACCACATAGCTGGTCAGAGCCCTGATCCCCATCTCCAGAGCACGGGGCATGGAGGCCCCCAAAACGTCCAGAGAAGGGGGAACGGATCCCACAGAGAGGACGCAAACCCTCACGTGAGATGTGGGGGGCGGCGGGGGGCGGGGGGTAGCTTTAACCTGGAGTTCGGATACCCACCTACCCACCAGGCGGGGGCAGAGGATTCAGGGCGTTTCCAGAAAGGCGGCTTCCTAACACCACCCTCCCTCCACCCTCAGAGGCACCCCTGGGAGAAAGGCACAGAGAACGTGAACTAACATGAGGGGCGTCCGGAGGCGGCAGGAAACAAGGGGTCAAGAGCAAGACCGTGTCACCACCCATCACCACCCTCCGCCACCCTCCGCAGGGCAGGGAAACGGGGAGGTGGGGGGGTTCTCCTGTTTCTCAATGACTCTTGTTCTCTGGACACTCAGAGCGGAAGTTAGAAGGGCAAAGAGGCCAGGGACGCACCTCGCAGGGGCAGTGGGAGCGAGTGCCAGTTTTCACTGGGGGCCTCACAGCGGAATGTCACTTTGTAAGCGTGTGTTTCTAATGACAATCAACACTAGGAGCGCCAGCCTGACTCGGTCGGTAGAGCGTGCACCTCTTAACCTCAGGGTTGTGAGTTCAAGACCTACGCTGGGTGCAGAGATTCCTCAAAAAGTAAAATCTTTAGAGGCGCCTGGGTGGCTCAGTCAGTCAAACGTCTGACTTTGGCTCAGGTCACGATCTCACAGTTCATGAGTTTGAGCCCCGCCTCGGGCTCCGTGCTGACGGCTCGGAGCCTGGAGCCTGCTTTGGATCCTGTGTCTGTCTCCCCCTCTCTCTGCCCTTCCCCTGCTTGCACTCTGTCTCTCTGCATCTCTCAGAAACGAACAAACGTTAAAAACAAACAAAAAAAAACTTTTAAAAAAATTTTTCAAAAACAATGAAAAGAACTGCACCTTGCACAGGGCAGGGCACAGGGTGGGCAGAGCTCCCCCGCATCTTTCAACACGCTCCTAAGCAAAACACGGAAGTTGACAAAGCCAGTGCCAAAGTCAAAAGTGTTCGTTCTGCTTTTCTATGTGCTCGGATGCTTGTTTTATTGTGAGAAACACTGGGAGGCGTAGGTACAGCAGAATTCACAAAAACCGGCCACCTCTGAGAACTCTGGCCACACCTACTCCCGTCTGCTATCACAGGACCAAGCACGGCTGGGAGGAAGAGAGAGTCAGAAAGGAGAACACAAACATGGTGAAGCAACAAAGAACAGACGTGTAGACAGCGGCCAGAATTCTGCAGGACGGCAGGGAGGCCGCGGTTCCCACCCGGAAGCCCGAACTCAGGAGGGCCAGGAGCCTTCCCGGCAGCCCCCCCAGGCACCCGAGTCCCCTAGAATGCTAAGGAGCAGGAAAGACAGAGGAGGAGGAACAGGACAGGACTTCTGGGAAGAAAGAAAGAATCAGACGCCATCAGTAATTCAAAACCTTCTCTGGGCAAAAATCTTCCTCAGAGCAAAGAGGTCTCTGGCGACGAAACTATCCAGGCTTCGAGTCCCACCTTCCGGACACCGAAGTTTTCACTACTAACCAAACCGCCCCCACACACACAGGGCCAGGTGCCGGCCCGAAGGACAGGGTGGGGGACAGGGTGAAGCACAGCAGTAACTCGGGGGAACCCAGGTCCCCCTGGGACTTAGGTACTGTTGTACCAGAGGTCACAATGCTATACCAGTAAGACGACAACCCTGAGACCCGATTCCTCACACTCCATTCCAGGGCGACACACACCCACCCACCCCCCCGCCCCGTGTAAGGCCCTAAGCAAGGAGGCGGCCTGGGACGGACACACACACGGACACACAACGGACACACACGGACACACACACGGACACACACAGGCAGCCTGGGACGGACACCCCCCCACCCCCCCCAATGTAAGGCCCTAAGCAAGGAGGCAGCCTGGGTCAGCTCCAAACTTGGGAAAACAAGCACCATCTAGTGGAGAACAGCCAAGACCCAGCACCAGGACGGGCCCCCAGCCCCACGCGGGTCCCTCGCTGGAAGGCGCCCACAGGTGCTCACCACGGAGCCGAGCACTTACCCCGGACGCGGACAAAAGCAGCTCGGGGTGGTCAGGCACCACGAAGATGCGGCTCACAAACCTACAGCGTGAGAGAAGCAGAGGGTGAGCTGAGCTCTGGCACGCTGCTCTGACACCCGCCCGGCCCGTCTGCCCTCGCCAAAGCCCTATCCCACATACCCCCGAGCCCCAGGGAAAACTAAGGGAGGGTCCACGGGGAGCTGGACAGCGCCGAGCAAGCCGGGGAGCACACCGCGTCATTCTCAGGGCCCAACAACACGACAACCCGCAGGAGGGACCGGCCCAGCCCGGCCGCGCTCCCCAGCCCTGGCCGCGCTCCCCAGACGCGCTGCTGGAAAGGTCCAGGAGCTTCTGTGCCGCTGCTCGAGCCGCCCCGCTCACAGCCCGAGACCTCCCCTGCAGGTCCGTGATGATGGAGGCCTCAGGGTGGGATCCGTGGGACAGAGCAACAGTGGTCGGCAGGCAGACACAGACCCACTGTCCTTCAGCCCGCGGTCGTCCCCAGAAGCCCACCTTGGAGCCAGCCTCGCCCTTCGAGGGAGATGGCCTCCCCGACTTTCCCGCCAGCTGTATGGTGGTCACCAGCCCATGGCCCCCGGGGACCCCAGGCGGCTGGCCCCAGCACTCCCCCAGCACAGAACGTCCGTTACGGACGCCGTAGGTCACCTCCACGAGTCAAGATGAAGCGGTGGAAACCCGTTTCTACAGATTTTACACAGAAGTCTTAAAAATCTATTTTTATTTGGGGCACCTGGCTGGCTCAGCAGGCAGAACGTGCGACTTAATCTCAAGGGTGTGACTTCCGGCCCTGTGCTGGCTGCAGAGATTGCTTAAAAATACTGTTTTTAATCTATTTTTACCACTTATTTGCTCACTGAAATACCTGAGCACCTACGACCTGCCGCTGTGCGGAGGACTGGAGACAGCAGTAAGCACAGCCCACGAAGGCTGTAGGAGCCAAAGGAGATGGGCCGGCGGAGAGCCCAACAGAAACAGGGCTCCAGCCACGTGACTGGAATTTGCAAGGGACCCCATCCAAGAATTAGACACCGATGTGGGGCGCCTGGGTGGCTCCGTCAGTCAAATGTCTGACTTCGGCTCAGGTCACGATCTCACAGTTCATGGGTTCGAGCCCCGCGACGGGCTCTGGACTGACAGCTCGGAGCCTGGAGCCTGCTTCAGATTCTGTGTCTCCCTCTCTCTCTGCCCCTCCCCTGCTCACACTCTGTCTCTCTCTCTGAAGAATAAATAAACATTGAAAAAAATTTTTTTCCTTAAAATAAAAGACTGCAGCAAATGAAACTAAGGACTTCTCCTGAGCACACACTGTAATTAGCCTTGACCCCAAGAAGACCGGCATTCTTTGAAAATGCCTCCCTTGCAAAATGTCAAAATTCAACTAGAAGAGAGCTCACTTGCCCTAGAAAAGAGGTCACAAAGGAAAGACCACTGCCCAGGTTCAGATTTAAGTCCTGGACTGTTCAAACTACGAAAGTATGTCCCCCACACACACACCTACTGGCCACCGACCGCTGCCCGGCCCTGGCGGGTGTCGGTGCAGAGAAAGGAGTATTCCAGAAACAAGCCCTCGCCTGGAGGCCAACGTGGGGACCACTGGTGAGCGGTCACAGGCGGGAGGCGGCGGGCGAAAACCGGTCCCCGAAACACACAGGAAGGGAGGGGAAGGGGGAGGTGAAGGTTCTGAAGGGCCCCGGACAGAAGCAAGCACCGGATGGGGCCTCGCCAGGGAGCCACCCAGGGGAGCGCTGCACACGCGCGGCGGTCCCGCTCCTGCAGGCCTGGCCACAGAGCGGGTGCCCCCGCTTCTCGAGCAGCCCGCCTGTGCGTCCCAGACGTCCTCCGGTGGGGCAGGAAGGGGACTCACTCCGTGTGCCCGAGGCAGAAGGACTCGATGCTGTGCGGTGCCGCGGCCCAGCTCACCCGGATTTTCTCGTCCCGGTCGGCGGTGAGGACGTAGCAGTCATCGGGACTCACGGCCTGCACACGAGGGTGACAAAGGACAGGTGAGGGTGGCCGAAGCCGGGACCCCCGCCCCCGGGACTCGTTCCCGGTGCTCCCCAGGTGTCCTCGCACACACACCGCCTGCACCACCCCTCGACCTCCAGCACCCGCTCCCCGCCCCCTCTCTCCCTCCTCCTCCTCGTGTCCCCATAGCCACCCAGTCACCAACTCCTGGCGGTCTTTCCGTCAAGAAACCCTCCCTCGTTGTTCCTGCCGACGTCCTCGGGTCCCACCCAGTCCCACCTCCTACTGGCCGCCCCCAGCCCTCACCAGGCCCCTCGGTGGGGTAGGTCGTGGCTGAGGGGCCGCAAGGACACAGAGGTGAGGCCCGTAAAGCACGGAGAACAAGCCCAGGCCTGGAGACGGTGCCTGCTCTTCCCACCGCCCTCCTCCGCCTCGGCACGTGACCCGGGCTGTCCCTCACTTCCGGGACCACCCCGATGCCTCCTCGCTGGCCCGTCCGCATTCACCAGCCGCTTCACCTTCCTAAGTCCCACTCGTGAGGCCGCCTGCTCACCGGTCTGCAGAGCTTCTACAGAACCCACACGCCCCCAACGGCCAAGCTTGCAGACCCGGCCTCACCCTCGTCAAACCCTCTGCTCTGCCCCACCTGACTAGCACACCACCCACGTACCACATCCAACAACATCGACAGGTGCCCGAGTTCAAGTTTGCCGCATCCCTGTGGCTCCAACACCGAAAAGGAATAAACGTCTCCAGACTTGTCGGCCACCAGAAGTTTCTCCTCGGAGGCTGTGAAGGTCAGGGCCGTGCACCTCCTCACCACGGTCCTGGAAGGCCAGAGACGCCCACAGTTGGCTCGCACAGTCAGCACAGGAAGGGCCGACGGGCCTGCCAGCCGTGCGTCCTTCGGACACGCGTCAGCTCCTCGCCGAGGGTCTCCCCCTCCGGGTACCACAGCAGCACCAAAAAAGCAAGGCAGTTAAGAAATGGAAACAAAGCCAACGTCCTAGACAAATCTCACTTTGAGATGATATTTTTGCTTTCATGATGGCAGAATCTGGGCGGTGGATACCTAGCTGTCTGACACGAAATCCTCTCCAATTTGCTGTGCTTGCAGATTATCCTAATAAAACGTCAGAAGACCTGCTCCTCGACCCAGCAGCTCCACCGCACATGTCGAGGAAGAAGACGGTCAGCTTCAGAAAACACCCAACGTGCTCTGGGCGAAACCGCGAGCACACGCACGACGCGGGCCCCCCGCGCCGGGAGACTCCACACGCAGCCCGGGGCCCTGCCGGGCTGGACCCACCCGCACTGCGCCTGCTTGCACGACAGTCCCGAAGACGGGGTGCGGCACCTCTCCGCAAACACGCACGCGCCATCCGTCCCCACGGGGGCGGCCCCGGCACGCGGCTGGGGAGGTCTGAGTTCCGGCTCAGGCCCCATGAAAGTTCACACGCTCGTCAGTTCACACCCCGATCCGATTCACCAGGTCGGTCACACCCGCGAGTTGGAAACTGGTTCAACGCTGCGCCAGCCCGAGAAACATTACCGCGTGCGCGCGCGCGCGCGCGCGCGCGCGCCTCATCCGGGGTCCTGGCCACCCAGCGTCTCGCCCACTCTCGGGGGCGGGCTTATGCAGCTTCCTCCCGCCCTCCTCCTACACTCCCTTCGCTGCCTTTCTACTCGCTGTCCACAAGGCAAGTCCCTGCACTTCCGGCTCTGAGAGACCCCACCTGCGCCACAGCCTTAGGCAGACATCACGTTTATCTGCCTTGCCTGCACTTACGGCCCCTGCCCTCCCTTGTCCCCAGAGGGGATGCGAGTGCACCCCACGGCGCCCTGCAGCTGGCGCTCCAGACGTCAGCCCGAAATGGAAACCTAAGCTCAAGCAAGCTACGTCTCCGACACGAGGACCGAACGAGGACGTCACAGCTTCTCGGGAGCAGAGGGACTAAAGGACAGAAAACGCAGGGGAGAGGGCCGCCAGCAGCAGTCGAACCTCCCCCTCCGCCCGCCAGGGGAGCTAAGAAAGGACGAGTAATGACATAAATGTGGAGAAAACAGAGAAAGACGGTGAGGCTCCAGGCAAGATTAAGCAGAACTCTCCCGGTGCGCCTTCACGTACACGCCGCCGCGGCTCCTAACGGGCGATTACGCAGCTGCCTCGAGGCCACCCTTCCAGAGCATCGGCCTGGGCCGGTCCTGCAGGACTCACACGGGCACCCCCCACTGCCCCTCTTCCTGATCAGCCCAGAAACGGCCCGGCTCCACAATCTTGTCACTTCGTCTTTTGCCAGTGGGGTGGGGGGCTTCTATCTTCTCAAGCTAAATTAGTCCTTGCAAGGACTCCAGGATGCACAGAGCAGGTGGGGGTGAGGGTCTGCAGGGGCAGATCCCGAGACAGGACACTCGATGGATTGGCCACTCAGCCCCCCCCCGGAAGGAGGGGTGACAGGGCACCACCTGTCCTCGGGGTCTCTCCCTTCCCTCCAGAGTCATGAGGTACACAGCCCAGTGTTCCTGTCTTCACGCCCCCCAAGGCCAGCCTGGCCTCTCCCCTGGCCACTATCCTGGTCCAGCAGCTGAGCCCGAGATGCCCCCGCTGGGCTGGGACCCACCCAAGCCCCCCTCCAGAAAGCCATGCTTGTTCAACAAAACTGAGCCTGCCGGGCCCCACAGGGCCCCGAGGATACCAAGCTCCCCAACACCACACACCTCCAGCAGCAAACCATCTCATTTCCCAGGGCTCTGCCTTTCCACATACTCGTATGATTTTAATGCATCTATTTCCCGAAACGGTGTGACTTCCTACGTAAGATCTCTCACCAAGAAAACAGAAAACATGTCACGCCAAGTGTCCTCATTTTTGGTTCAGAAAACCCGGCCTCAGGTCCAGGCCTTTGTCATCCTGAACTGAAACCTCGAAAACAATCACTGCTACCCACGACTTCCATCTGGGCTTTTCCTCGACCCCCTCCACGGCTAGGTTTTAAGGCCACTGGAGAGCTCCGAGCTGTGACGAGTCTTGGTCAAACACGCGAGTCCAGGACGCTCCCAAGACTGAAGTGAAGGTCAAGGATGGCTGTTTTTCTGAGGAAGAGTCCATCTGTCGGGGCCGCCCCCCCCCCCCGACCCCCACCAAGCACAACAGGTGCTGCATCGGGCAGCATCGCATCTTACGCTGCGTTCAGGGTAAAGGTGTAGGACGAGGCAACGTGGGAAACGCAGCCTCTAGAACCGCAACGTGATCTGGCCCGCGCCCTTCGCTCGGTGGCTGACACAGACGGGACGGGAGTCCCGTGGGGTCCCGCCTAACTGCCAGCAAGCACCGTCTGCAGGGCACGCTGTACCCCACCCGCGACACGAGAGGCCCTGCACACCTAATGCACGTTTGCAACACAGTCCTTTGTTGGCATCAACATAAAAACCAACAGCCCAAATACGATTAGAGGGGGAAAAAAACGAGACCCCAACCACCGTTTGCCAGCGTACTGTTGCCGACCCTGAGTGTTCCTAGATCTTTACGGGAAGGTAATCACCAACACGGCACCTTCAAGACACAAAACCAAGTCGCAGCACCCGAGAGCCCTTGGGGAACGGCCAGAGCCCCGCCAGGAGCCCCGGGCGCTCACCCTTCGGTCGAGGCGCAAGCTCCACCACAGGATGCAGGGGCGTGGTGGCAGGCTATGCGGACGTCCCCTCGTCCCAAGTTCAGGGCGAAGGGCTCCCCTGAGCACAGCGCACACCCCGATGCAGAGGCCACCTGGAATTTGCCTTTTCATTCTTCTCTTTGAAAGTAAGATCAATCAGGACTCAAAAAGCGTAGCTGCTGGGGCGCCTGGGGAGCTCAGTTCGTCAAGCGTCACGATCTCCAGGTTCATGGGTTCGAGCCCCTCATCGGGCTTTCTGCCCTCAGCGCAGAACCTGCTTTGGATCCTCTGTCTCCCTCTTTCTCTGATCCTCTCACGTGTGCATGCGTGTGCACTTTCCCTCAAAAATTAAATAAACATTTAAAAATAAAATTAAACTAAGTTAAGTTTAATTTAAATTTTTAAAAAGGGGGGAGTCGTCTGGGTGGCTAAGTCAGTTGAGTGTCCAACTTCGACTCAGGTCACGATCTCACAGCTCAGGAGTTCTAGCCCCACGTCTGAGCTGACAGCTCAGAGCCTGGAGCCTGCTTCCGATTCTGTTTCCCTCTCTCTCTGTCCCTAACCCACTCACATTCTGTCTCTGTCTCTCTCAAAAATAAATAAACGTTTAAAAAATAATAAATAAATAAATAAATAAATAAATAAACATGGGGCACCTGGGTGGCGCAGTCGGTTAAGCGTCCGACTTCAGCCAGGTCCCGATCTCGCGGTCCGTGAGTTCGAGCCCCGCGTCGGGCTCTGGGCTGATGGCTCGGAGCCTGGAGCCTGTTTCCGATTCTGTGTCTCCCTCTCTCTCTGCCCCTCCCCCGTTCATGCTCTGTCTCTCTCTGTCCCAAAAAAAAAAAAAAAAAAAAGTTGAAAAAATAATAAATAAATAAATAGAATAAAAAGCACAGCTGTCCCCAATACAGATGTGAACCAGCTACCAGGCGGAGTCCCTTAACCCTGGTTGCTGGGTAGCTCAACAGGTACGTAACTTGCAGGCGTTTCTCTCTTACTGTCAAGGGACAGTTAAGCGGAGCAGCCTGCGCGGGGGTTGGGGGGGCGGGGGCAAAGATGAGGGGACAGAGAGGCCGACCCTGGTCCGGGTGGGTGTTTCCGTCCCTGCCACAGACATCAAAGAATCCCAGCCTTCTCCCACCAGAGGAAGCAGAGAACTCACCACCGCCCCGTCAGAGCAACAGAAAATCACGTGTGCCCAGGGCCTGCGTCAGCATCCCCCACCTCTCTAAGCCCTCGAGGTCCCAAAACAAGGAAGCTCTCGGGAACTCACTGACAGAGACCTCCAGAGGGACAACTAAGGCCAAAGGACACCAGGCCGCTGACACCCTCCCCCATCAACACTGAGCTCGCGCACATTCTTCACGTACTTGGGAATCAGGACGCTAACTTTACATCCCGCCAAGTTCAACTGCGGCACAGGTGCCTGAACGTACACAAAACCCCTCACACTCTCGGGGCGCCCGCTGTTAGTCTCCATTTCTGCCACCACGGGGCTGGAGGAGTGCTGGAAAGCAGGATGCCACGGTGGCCAGGGGCCCGCACTTTGGAGCCAGAGCGACCAGGTTCAGGGCCCGGCTCTGCCCTGGGTGCTGACGAGGATCAGCTTCTGGACTCCGGCCAGGGATGTGGGTAAGGGCAAGACCCCCGCCCGCCCCCCCCCCCCCCTTACACACACAGGGCTGTTTCGGGGATTAAATCAGTTAACACACGTAAGACCCTGAAAACACTGCCTGGCACAGAGCTGAGACTATGTGTTAGTTGCTTATTACTAGGTCGCTGTCGCTACGGTTACGGGCATGCAAGTGTAAGCTGCGCGTTCAACATCAAATTATTCAACGTTAGCATCTCATACCTGACACTCAGACATTGCCACGGTTTTGTACGGAAAAGAATCAGACGCTTACTGTCATCAGTTAAGGCAAAATAGGAGCCAGACTTGGAGAAGGTTGACGCCAGAACCGTGTCACTCCCCTTATCCGCGGGCTGCCCGTCCTCCCTGAGAAAGAGAGGACAGGGTTAGGGCCTACCTGAGTAAACAAGGCGGCATCCCTGCAGGCTAGCCTCACTCATTTATAACACGAACAGGGGCAGAAAACGGTGTGAGGTTCACGTAACCAGAATACAAAGACCTATCAAGGGGACAGAGGGAGGTTCAACACAGCTGGAATTTTTAACGAATAAATCTCATTAAACAGGCACACACACCGGAACCCAAAGAGCGGAGCTGGAAAGACCCTCGGAGATCACATGACCCACTCCCTCAAGGACATGAACGGATCTAAGACTAGAGCCAAGGATTATTTTCAGTTTTTTTTTTTTCCTAATGAGCCACAAGACCAATTCTACTAAAAAAAGAACACCATACAAAATTATCACATTCTGCTTTCCTGATCTTTCAATTAACTAAAGCTAACTTCATACACCTGCCTTCAAAGCATTTAAAATCCCATTCTATTTTGGGGTGCCTGGGTGACTCGGTTGGTTAAGCATCTGACTCCTGATTTCAGCTCAGGTCACGATCTTGAACTCAGGTAATGATCTCAGGAGCAGAGCCTGCTTGGGATTCGCTCTCTCCCTCTCCCTCTCTCTCTCAAAATACATAAAAATAAAACATGAATATCCCATTGTATTTCAAGATAACCATAAAAAAGTTAATCACGGACAGAAACTAATTAAAAATACTTAGAAAAATCCTAATATCCTTAATGCCAAATTTAAAAGTGAGTTCCACGTTTCTTTCCAGAGGTGGTACCTGGTTTATCCACACAGCAGGGTAAAGAGAAATGAAGAATTCAGGGGCACCTGGGTGGCTCAGTCGGTTAATCTTCCGACTTCTGCCCAGGTCATGATCCCATAGTTCATGAGCTCGAGCCCCACGTGGGGCTTGCTGCTCTCAGCGTGTATCCCACTTTGGATCGTCTGTCCCTCTCTCTCTCTCTCTTCTCTCTCTCTCTCTCTCTCTGTCCCTCTCCTGTTCGCACTTTCTCTCTCAAAAATAAACATTAAAAAAAGAACAGAAAAAGAAAAAAGAAATGAAGACTTCAGTGAGGAAGAAGATCATTTACTTCTTAGGCTACCCTGTCCCAATAATTCCATGATCAGGCCCGATGAGGCTCCCCCATTACCTCACCCTTTACTTTCTTGTGACTTCTCTGCTGCCGTGCTGCAATCATATGCGAAGAGGACGTCATCATCACTGAGGAAGAACAAAGATTTTAAAAAGAGCACTTTATTAATAAAAACACGGGGTTTTTCCTAGAACATAAGTAATCTTATAATCATTAAATTAAGGGTCTTATCAGGGAGCCTGAGCCGCTCAGTCAGTTAAGCCTCAGACTCTTCATTTCAGCTCTGGTCATAATCTTATGGTTTCTGAGTTCGAGCCCCGCGTCAGCCTCTGCGCTGACGGCATGGAGCCTGCTTGGGATTCTCTCTCCCTGCCTCTCCCTACTCGCATTCTCTCTCTCTCAAAATAAATAAGTAAACTTTAAAAAAAAAAAAATCAATGCAAGATGCTTATGTCAGAAGAAATTACATTGATGTTTCTGGGGGTTTCTTCCATGCAAATTTAAAACTGCCACCTTTAAGGGGTACCTGGGTGGCTCAGTCAGTTAAGCGTCCGACTTCAGCTCAGGTCATGACCTCACGGTTCATGGGGGGTTCCAGCCCCTCGACGAGCTCTGTGCTGACAGCTCAGAGCCTGGAGCCTGCTTCGGATTCTGTGTCTCCTTCCCTCTCTGCCCCTCCCCTACTCAAGTTCTATCTCTGTCTCAAAAATAAACATTTAAAAAAGTTTTTGTAATAAAACAAAACTGCCACCTTTTAAAAACGTCTCAACTACCCAAGAGAGCTCCCATGGCCACCAAACACCTACCAGTACAGGAGTCACCACCCATCTTCCCTCAAGACCCTAAGCTCTCTTCAGTTTATGCCCATCTCCCCCGTTCCAGTGCCCGGGCATAGACAGGGCACAGCCTTTAAAGTGACTGCGCTCAGACCTTTTCCCACCAAACACTGTGACGTAGAAACACTTCTCCGAGGCAAAAACTGTGCCACCGGCACATTTCCTCAAAAGGCGTAGACCAAAGCAAGCATATCAAGTGTAATAAACCCATGTCTCCCAGTGGCACGTGTTAGGATACCAGGAGTCTCCAAAACAAAACAATCTGGAACATACAAGTTTATGAGCAAGTTTTTTGTGAAAACTGAACTGAACGTTGAAAGGGGAGCTCCGATACCAGGCTTTGAACAAAAAGCTCAGAGAGGCTATATTTGCATCTGACGGACATATGTATGAATCCAAACTACCCTAGGAAAGGAGCACGGGCCGAAACGGACCATTAATATCCATGCGGCTCCTGGGGCAAGACTATTTGATTAACACTTATTGCTAAGAATTTCGGGTGCCGTGTAAGCGGGTGCAGAGCCTTGTGAAGAGGCGCTGGGGAGGTGCGCGCGACATCTAGAGCCCCAAAGAAAGAACAAGAGCGGGGTGTAGGGCTGCGGGCGAGGGAGCAGGCACCGACAAGGAGAGGGAGGCGAGAGGAGTGCGCCCGGGACCCCCTCCCAGCGCGTTCCCCGAGAGTAGGGCACCCCTCGCCAAGAGAGCAGAGGCCGCCTTCTTCACAGGGCCCCCCAAAGCGGGTGTGGCCACGACCTCGAAACCGCGGGGCCTGGCCCGCGTCACCTCACGTGACCCGGCCCGGGCAGCGACCAGAAGCGTCCGGCGCCGACCCGGCCAGGCGCACGGGGCCCCGGGCCGGCGGCGGCGGGACGCACCGGGGGCGGCTCTTGAGAGGAGGCGCGGGCCGAGGAGGCGGCGGGGCTCGCCGGGGGTGCCCGCCAGGGCGGGCACAGACCCGGCGGCTCCCGGGACTCGGGCCCTCCAGGCCCCGACGCGCGCCCGCAGCCGGGGCTCCCCGCTCCAGGCCCAGCCCCCTCACCTGCTCGCAGTGGAGGTGGCCAGGAAGCGGCTGCCGCCCCGCACCACCAGCGTCTGCCCGCACAGCGCCAGCCCCGCGGAACTCGCCATGCGCCCTCCCGCCGCGCCACCCCCCACGTGCGCCGCCCAGAGCCACTTCCTGCCGGCGCCGTGCAATGACGTCACGAAAGGCGCCGCGGGGTGACGCGCTCGGCCCGCCCCCGCGGCGCCGGAGGCCCCGGGCATGCGCACAAGGTGCCCTCTCCTCCCCGCCGCCCCCCCCAACCCTCCCGCCCAGGCCAGGATCCGTTGCCGATCGGTTTCGCGCGCTCCCGTGAGCACGCTTGCTGAGCATTGCTCTTTGCTTCTTGGGCAGGGCCGGTTCCGGATGTTTCTCCGCTGCAGCCGGGGGACTTGGTCCTGCTGGTACCTGCTGGGCTCTTCGTAGCCGCTCTTTCCAGAGGTGGGTGGGTGTGAGCTCCCCCGCCGTTGGCGTCGGCGGGCCCGCGGAGGGGCGCTCAGGCGCTGGCCGGGAGCCTACCCACCTCCCTGGGAGGTACGCCGCGGGCGCCCCGGGGAGAGCGCTTTCTTTGCCCGTGGCCTTTTGCTCGTGGCGTGGCGTCACCGTTCACCAGCCGGACGCGGTGGCTTCTCAGGACGCGCCGCCCCACACCCACCCTGTTCGTCTAGTCGCTCAAATCCCCCTGCTCCCCCAGGCCCGCGGCTTGCCGGGCCCCGCAGCTGCCGGTGTCCCCACAGATCGGCTTTCCACGCGGAAGCCAGAGAGGTCTTGGCAGATCACAGATCTCATCTTAAAACCAACAGGTGGCAGGGCGCCTGGGTGGCTCAGTTGGTTAATCATCCAACTTCAGCTCAGGTCATGATCTTCCTGTTCATGAGTTCGAGCCCCACGTCAGGCTCTCTGCTGACAGCGCAGTCCTCCGTCCCCCTCTATCCCTCTCTCTCAAAAATAAACATCAAAAAAACAACAACACAACAGCAACAGGTGGGTTCTCACTGCTCTTGTGGCAAAGACCAAAGTCCAAGTCCTAATCATGCACTATCAGAGTGCCTGTGGTCTGGCCCCCACCTACTCTGCAGCCTCTCTCCCTACCAGGCCCTTTCATTCCGCCATCACTGCCCTTCCTTCCATTGGCACAAGGCACTCACTAACCACAGGGCCTTAGCACGTGCCATTCTTTCTGCCTGAAATGTTCTCCCCAGCGCTCCATCTGTTTACTGTAACCGGTAAATTTCAGTCACCCGATTTCATTTCAGGGGCAACATCACTTAATCAGGGAAACCTTCCCTGCCTTTCCATCCTTTGCATTCCTGACTATTTGTTTACTGTCTCTCCAGACTACAGATGCCTAATTTTGCACATCACTGGTTTTCCCAACTTGCAACACAATGCCTGGCGAGAAGTCAGTGCTCAACCAATATTTGCTCCTCAGGAGTGGAGTAACTTGTCTTAAAAGAGCAGCTACTGGGGGCGCCTGGGTGGCACAGTCGGTTAAGCGTCCGACTTCAGCCAGGTCACGATCTCACGGTCCGTGAGTTGGAGCCCCGCGTCAGGCTCTGGGCTGATGGCTCAGAGCCTGGAGCCTGTTTCCGATTCTGTGTCTCCCTCTCTCTCTGCCCCTCCCCTGTTCATGCTCTGTCTCTCTCTGTCCCAAAAATAAATAAATGTTGAAAAAAAAAATTTTTTTAAATAAATAAATAAATAAAAGAGCAGCTACTGTTACAAAAGAGTGACGGACCTATGACAGGAAGGAGGTATGGGAAACTAGAAGAATGCTGGCCCTAACCGACCTCCTGTATGAAACAAGGATGAATTTGTACCCAAATCAAAGGTGGCTGCTGTTGGCCAAGCAGAAAGCTTGAGAGCAGCCAGGCTGCCTTGAAAGCAATGAGGTAAAAGGGATTTTCATGGAAGCACAAAATGGAAGAGAGTTTGTGTATCATGGGACAAAGGACACAGGGCTGGAGAGAAGGGGAAGAAGAGGCAAAAACATTACAAGGGAGGATTACTAGAGGGGTTGCCACTGGGCAGTGACCACAGTGGAAGCAGGACACCTCAATGTTTCTGAAAAGGAATCTGCCATAAACACCATTTCTATTGGGAAGCCTGGGGGCTCAGTCGGCTCAGATCATGATCTCAGGGTTCCTGGGTTCCAGCCACACATTGGGCTCTGTGCTGACAGCTAAGAGCCTGGAGCCTTCTTCCGATTCTGTGTCTCCCTCTCTCTTTGCCCCTCTCCCACTCACACTCTGTCTCTCTCAAAAATAAATAAACATTAAAAAAAAATCCTTGCTATTTGACTACTCGAGCTGGCACAGTGAAAGCCCATACTCATGGTCTGGGATATTTTTCAGGCATACAAATGAATTTACAATTTCCATTCTGGGCAGGACAACAATAAGACCACAGAGATCCTAGACGGGCCAGGCATCACTAGGCTCACGATCAGGTTCGACTTGTTTTACAATTATGGTTTACATCTTACATAATGTTCCGTAATACACATTCTAGCAGATACAATTGGCTATAACGTACCTATTTGAAGTGCCCAGGGAAGTGTGACTGCCTTCGTGTTTTAAGTTACAACCTTGAGAAATGAGTACAATTTTTTTCTTTAATTTTTTTTTTAACGTTTATTTATTTTTGAGACAGAGACAAAGCATGAACGGGGGAGGGTCAGAGAGAGGGAGACACAGAATCTGAAACAGGCTCCAGGCTCCGAGCTGTCAGCACAGAGCCCGACACGGGGCTCAACTCACAAACCGAGAGATCATGACCTGAGCCGAAGTCGGCCACCCAACCGACTGAGCCACCCAGGCGCCCCAGTACAATTTTTTTCAACTGTAGAAACTAAAAAACAAAAACTGTAGAGACTGAATAACAAAGATTTAAGAGAAATCGTGCATTACCTCACAAGACACAGAGCATGTGTCAATGAGGTCTTAAAGAACTGTACCTGACCATCCGATGTAAACACAACCTGTTCATCTCGATCTTTGTGAGGTGATGAACCGTGTGCCTCATACTTTGAATTCGTACAGTACTTGTGCCAACACGATTTATTTGCTTAAAGATCTTTTTCCTCATCAAATTCCATGATAACCCAAACCTTTTCTTTGTAATTTTAATCAAGTCTGAATTGAAATGGTTTTAAAGCTTATTTTTACTTTCACAGTTTTTTGTGTCTCTTCTGCTGCCACACAAATCTATTTTGTGGCGTGCTATCCGACGTTAATGTAGGTCTGTGAAAGAGTTAAGTGGTTTTTACCATCATGGCTGGGGTTTTTTTTTTTCTTAGGTTTATTTTTGAGAGCTAGCCCACGCATGCGAGTGGGGGAGGGGCAAAGAGAGAGGAGGACAGAGGATCCGAAGTTGGCTCCAGGCTCTGTGCTGACGTCAGTGAGCCCCATCTGGGGCTCCAACCCACGAACCGTGAGATCACGACGTGAGCCGAAGTCAGATGCTCAAGCGACTGAGCCACCCAGGCGCCCCTAGCGTCATGACTGGTATCTATACGTGTAAACTATTTCGGCATTAATATGATGTGTTGGTATTTCACTACCTAATGTCTTTAGCATTTTATCCCAAACCCCCAACTCAAATTTCAGTTCGGTATAATTTGGCTGTTTTCTTTTATAATTTGTTAACGTAGCTACTAAAGTTATAACCAAGGTTTAACCTCCCTGAAATTTACAAATCAATGAGGGCATACTAATCACTTACAGCTTGGATGAAAATGGAGAGCCATTTGGTTTTGTACTATTTCCTTGGTAATTTTCTCAAAGGAGCCTGCTGTGTTAACAGTAACCATAGCTAGTAACTGTTTTGGTAGCTTATTAGCAACTGTATCTGTTCTCCGTGGTCATAATAATACATAGTAAATATCTAACAAGTGACATACAGCAACAGATTTTGTGGCTTAAAGCAGTAATCAATCTTTGATTCAGCTCACAATTCCGTGGGTTGGCCATTTGGTCTGGACTGAGCTGGGTGGTTCTTCTGGGCTGGCTGGTCTTTGCTCCTGTGCCCGTGGCCTGCCACCTGGTTGGAAGAGAACTAGCTGGTCTAGGATGCGCTGGGACACAGCTCGTCTCTCTGTCATCCCTCGGAGGGGCACTGGGGCTTATTTACATGGCGGGCACACTCGAGAAAAAGCCCGCAGGCCTTGTGAGGTCCGTGTGTGGGACTGGTGTGCAGTTGTTTCTGACACAACCTATTGGCCAAAGCAAGACACAAGGGCAAAAAGATCCGAAGAAGGGGAAATGAACTTCCCCTGCTGGTGATAGGAGCTGCAGAGTCACATTACAAAGGGCCTGGACACGGGGCGCCTGGGTGGCGCAGTCGGCTAAGTGTCCCCACTCTTGATTTCCTCTCAGGTTGTGATCCCGAGGTTCATGAGTTCGAGTCCCTCATGGCACTCTGCACTGATGGTGAGAAGCCTGCGTGGGATTCTCTCTCTCTCTCTCTCTCTCTCTCTCTCTGCCCCTCTCCCAGGTGTGCATGCTCTCACTCTCTCCCTCAAAATAAATAAGAACAAAAAAGGGCCTGGATAAGGGAGGGGTGGAGAATTGATGCCATTTGTGCAGTCAGTTCTACAGTCTGCCCTTTGGCCCCAATTATTGACACGTCTCCACCGGAAAAACACTCCCCTCCTCCCAAGATCCCCAAAAGTCTCATGCAGTACCAGTACCCGGCTCAAAGGGCAAGGTCTCGTGGCCTACAGTAGGTCGGATGTGGCCCAGGCCCATAAACTAAACATATCAGTTATCCGGCCCCCACACGGCGTACAATGGCCACCGGGGAAAGGACAGCCACGGCGAACGCTGGCATTTGGAAAGGGGGAGAGGGAGTGCACAGAGCGATCACTGGTCCACAGCAATCCCTAAATCCACTGGGGCAACGTGTTCAAGACCGAAGGAGTGGGGAGTGTCCTCCGATCAGGGTGAGTTCGGCCTGCTGGGAGCGCTTCCCTAGGCCCTACCCCAACATGCCTCTGGCCTCTGCCCTCTTGGAGATCGCTCCTTGTCCGGCACCCTGTTGCTCGCTTTGAAAAATGTGCCCTTCAGGGACACACGCACCCCCATGTTTAGAGCAGCGCTATCGACGATAGCCAAAGTACGGAAAGAGCCCAAATGTCCATCGATGGATGAATGGATAAAGAAGATGTTGGCTATATAGACAATGGAGTATTACTCGGCAATCAAAAAGAATGAAATCTTGCCATTGGCGACTACGTGGATGGAACAGGAGGGGATTATGCTAAGCGAAATTAGTCAGAGAAAGACAAATATCACATGACTTCACTCATATGAGGACTTTAAGGGACAAAACAGGTGAACATAGGGAAGGAAAACAAAAATAATATAAAAACAGGGAGGGGGACAAAACAGAAGAGACTCTTAAATATGGAGAACAAACAGAGGGTTGCTGGAGGGATTGTGAGGGGGGATGGGCTAGATGGGGAAGGGGCTTAAGGAATCTACTCCTGAAATCATCGTTGAACCATATGCTAACTAACTTGGATGTAAATTTAAAAAATAAATTTAAAAAAAATTTTTTTTAATTTTTTTTTTTAACGTTTATTTTTGAGACAGAGAGAGAGACAGAACATGAACAGGGGAGGGGCAGAGAGAGGGAGACACAGAATCCGAAACAGGCTCCAGGCTCTGAGCTGTCAGCACAGAGCCCGACGCGGGGCTCGAACTCACGGACCGCGAGATCGTGACCTGAGCCAAAGTCGGACGCTCAACCGACCGAGCCGCCCAGGCGCCCCTAAAATTTTTTTTTTAAAAAGAAAAGAAAAATGTGCACTTTAAGCAGCTCTTACACTCTCACTGCTCTTAGCAAATTGGAGGCCCACTGGCCTTTTTCACTTCAACTGTCCAGTTCCCTGAAGCCAGCGGGTGGTGCTTTGTTCAACACGATGCCCGTGAGAACTTTGGGGGGGGGGGGGTGTCAGCATCGTGGCTGAACAAGATGCCCTTCGTCGTGCCCCCCACTCAGCAACAAGTTAGCATCCGTCCCTGCACAGAGAGCCTTTGTGGGAACTGTGGGGCCCAGCCCCGTATGCCAAGGGACCCCAGCAGAGTCTCTCCCACCCCCGGATCGGGTCGTAGGCACGCACGCCTTGGTCCCAGCCGTGGAGCTTGCCCTGGCCGTGAAGTGGCCCCACCCTCTCTTGGCCGTGGCCTGGGAGCCCCTGGGAAACGCCATGTTAGCTCCCCCCAAAGGAAAGAGCTTTTGTGGGAGTCCAGGTAGATACTGCGGAAGACACCCGTGTCTCTCTTGCCCCTTCCAGAGTACTGAGTCAGGAGTACTGGGACAGCAAGGGCTGGGAGAGCAGCAGATAGGACTCTCAGGGGCAAGAACGGGCCCCAACACTGCCAACTGCACTGCCCACGAGCCACGAGGGACACCTTGCCCGCAGACCCCCCACCGGCCCACTGGCACCCCCCGGGCTCTGTGCTCCTCACCCGCACACACCCCCAGAGTGCGCTCCCAATGGCAACGACAGCGAGCTTTGGCAAACGGTGGGCACGCACGCATAATGGGCCCCAGTCCGAGAGCTGAGGAGAGACAAGCAACTTGACCTTCAACAACACCTTTGGGAAACAAGAGGAAGGCTGTCGGCACTCAACCTGGTTACTTGCGGGGTGAAGAGAAGGCATTCGGTTGTGCTTAGGAATCAGCCACAAGGGGGAGCCAGAAATGTGGGGGAGGCAGGTCCACGGAAGGTCTGAGACAGCCCCGGAATCCCTAGCAGGACTGACAGAAACCATACCAAAGGCAGTTAGCAGAGTTCAGAGGAAGGGATGGCTACCTCATTTTTTTTTAACCTTTATTTATTTTTGAGAGAGAGTGTGTGTGTGAGAGTGGGGAGGGGCAGAGAGAGAGGGAGGCACAGAATCCGAAGCAGGCTCCAGGCTCCGAGCTGCCGGCACAGAGCCCGACGCAGGGCTCGAACCCATGAACCGTGAGATCATGACCCGTGAGATCACGACCTGAGCCAAAGTCAGACGCTTAACCGACTGAGCCACCCAGCCAGGCACCCGGTCCTGTCTCCTCTTGACATCAATTAAACCAACACATTAGCATACAGAGATCAGCAAATGCTCCCAGGGCAATGTGGCTGGTTGTGGTTTCTTGCTCATTTTTAGGTCCCTGGGGACACACACTTCCTGTGGTCCCAGACATTCCAAACTGTGAAAAAAATGATCACACTTGGGGTGCCCGGGTGGCTCTGTCGGTTAAGCATCCGACTTCAGCTCAGGTCATGATCTCGTGGTCCGTGAGTTCGAGCCCCACGTCGGGCTCTGTGCTGACAGCTCAGAGCCTGGAGCCTGCTTCGATTCTGTGTCTCCCTCTCTCTCTCTACCCCTCCCCCGCACTCTCTCTCTCTCTCTCTCTCAAAAATAAAGATTAAAAAAAAATTTTTAAAAATGATCACACTAGACCCAGATAGGCAGTCCTCACAAGCGCCTGGCGGACACACAAACCACATCAACCCAGGAGGGGGCACTCAGCCCAGGGCTTGGGAGTTCCCACAGACAGGAGCCCAGAAGTACACGGGCAGCAAGGGCATCAGTGCCCAGCAAGCGTGGACAAGTGACAACAGAACTGATCATTTGCCATGATGCCTGTGATGTTTTACCCAGCATCGTGAAATGTTCTGTGGCCCAACGGTTTTTCATAATATCTAGTGGCCAGACGCTCCCAGATGATGAGGGAGCATAAGCCAAGCTGAGGGACAAAATACAGGCTGGCAACCCCCCCCCCCCCACATGCATCCCAGTGAAGTCCGTGTGACATTCCTCGGGCAGTCCTGTCGGGCCCAAGAACAAAGGAAAGGGGTTGAAGTGTGTGCCATGGTGATGTGGGGAAACTAAGACAAATGAAAAATTAAGTTCCCTACTGCCTACAGCCCATTGACAAGTCCCTGAGATAGCAGAGTGACCCCCCCCCCCTCCAGGAGCTCAGCTGCCTCAAGGATGACACTTTGCTGGGGACAAAAGGGAATCTTGCCTCAACATTGTCCCAACCTCGAGGACCCTGTAAATCTGCTTCCTTTATCTCAACTCCCCCAAGACATACGCTGGTGACCCTACTCCAAGCTTCTGGCCGCTGATATAGATCTGAAGGGGCTCGTGAGGGAGGTTTTATTAAACGGTAATAAATGGCATTTCCCTAGAAACAGCTAGTCCCTCAAGGCCCTGGAAACCTTGCTTCCAGAAGTCCTTAGAGGCTTACTCTATCCTTGACCGCCCCCCACCCAACCTGAGGGTATGTAACGAGTTACCAGTGCAGTTCTTCCTGCCCACAGGTCCTTGTCCCCGTGCTCTAATAAAATCACCTTTTGGCAACAAAGAATTCTTTAAGAATTCTTTCTTGGCCATCAGGGCCAGACCCCACAAACCCCCCATCACCCCAAAACTTCATCACAGAGACAGAAGTCAGTGCATGTGTTTTATTTATTTATTTAAATTTTATTTTAGAGAGAGAGAGAAAATTAGCAAGTAGGGAAGAGGGGCAGAGGGAGAGGGAGAATTGTTGTTTAATGTTTATTTACTTTGGGGAGAGAGAGAGAGAGGAGAGGAGAATCCCAAGCAGGCTCTGCAATGTCAGCACAGAGCCCGACTCAGGGCTCAGACTCTCGAACGGAACCGTGACCTGAGCCGAAGTCAGATGCTTAACCGACTGAACCACCCAGTCACTCTGGAGAGAGAGAGAATATTAAGCAGCCTCCACACTCAGGGCAGAGCCCTACTCGGACTCAGTCCTACCACCCTGGGATCATGGCCTGAGCCAAAATCAAGAATTGAACATTTAACGGACTGAGCCACAGAGGTCCCCCAGCACGTGTGTTTTAAAGCACAATTAGGGCTTATAGCACAATTTCACTTATAACTTTCCCTATTTCCTTATTTTCTCTTGACCAAAAAAGCTTTTAAATTTACTTTTCCTGTTTGCATAACTACCTGTTTTTATCCCTTTTATTTTTTTTTAACTTTTTAATTTAAATTTTTTTTTTCAACATTTATTTATTTTTTGGTACAGAGAGAGACAGAGCATGAACGGGGGAGGGGCAGAGAGAGAGGGAGACACAGAATCGGAAGCAGGTTCCAGGCTCTGAGCCATCAGCCCAGAGCCCGACGCGGGGCTCGAACTCACGGACCGCGAGATCGTGACCTGGCTGAAGTCGGATGCTTAACCGACTGTGCCACCCAGGCGCCCCGTTAACTTTTTAATTTAAAGCAAAATTTTTTTGAGTTTATTTATGAGAGAGAGAGAGAGAGAGAGGGAGGGAGACAGCATGAGTGGGGCAGAGAGAGAGGGAGACAGAATCCGAAGGAGGCTCCAGGCTCTGAATTGTCAGCACAGAGCCCAACACGGGGCACGAACTCACGAACCATGAGACCATGACTTAAGCCGAGGTCGAACGCTTAACTGACTGAGCCACCCAGGAGCCCCTATCTCTTTTATTAAAAAGAATTTACCTTAATAAGAATAAGGCATACTATATATGGCTATCCTAAAAGATATTTAAAAATTTTTTTTAATGTTTATTTATTTTTGAAGGAAAGAAAGAGTGTGAACGGGGGAGGAGCAGAGAGAGGGGGAGACACGGAATCCGAAGCAGGCTCCAGGCTCTGAGCTGTCAGCACAGAGCCCGACGCGGGGCTCGAACTCATGTACCGCGAGATTATGACCTGAGCCAAAGTCGGATGCTTATCCGACTCAGCCATCCAGGCGCGCCCTAAACAATATTTAAAACCACAGTGTTATTGAAAACTTTGTAAAATTTTTTTTTCAATTTACAACACATAATTAAGTTGTATTGACCCAGAAAAAGGACATAATACATTTTCTTTGTGGCTTAAAAAGAATGTATGTGTCAGGCAAGAATGCACAGCTGAGGCATGGGTAAGGACGGTATGATACCTGAGTATTTTTATTTTCCTTTTTGGCCTAAACACCTTTGAGTTCAGGGTTTGGGCCCAACGAATGTTCCATTTCCTAGTTATCTTAAAAAGAAGCTCTAGGATTGCCTGGGTGCCTTGGGTTGCTGTCACTTAAGTGTCCAATTTTTTTTTTCTTGAGAGAGAGAGAGAAAACATGAGGGGGGGGTGGGGGGCGCAGAGAGAGAAGAAGACAGAGAATCCCAAGCAGGCCCCGTGCTGTCAGTGCAAAGTCCGATTTGGCGATCGAGCTCACAAACTATGAGATCATGACCTGAGCCAAAGTCAACAGTAGGACACTTAACTGACTGAGCCCCCCAGGCGCCCCGTGTCCAACTCTTGATTGAACTGACAGCACCAGGCCTGCTTGGGATTCTCTCTCTGTCCCTCTCTCTCTGTCCCTCCCCCCAAAAAATAAATTAAAAAAAAATTGAAAGTTTAACTTGCCCTTAGGAGAGCTAAGGGAGATCTATAGTAATTTAGATAGAACTTTATGTGATTTAAAAAAAATTTTTTTTTAATGTTTATTTATTTTTGAGACAGAGAGAGACAGAGCATGAACGAGGGAGGGTCAGAGAGAGAGACACAGAATCTGAAGCAGGCTCCAGGCTCTGAGCTGTCAGCACAGAGCCTGACGCAGGGCTCAAACTCACGGAGATCATGACCCGAGCTGAAGTCGGTCGCTTAACCGACTGAGCCACCCAGGCGCCCCGAACTTTAGGTGATTAATAAAGAAATCTAGACAAACATAAGCTTTTGAGGTTTTTGTCTAAAAATGCTGAGTCAGTACTTGCCCGAGTTCCGGGCAGAGGTGATGGGTACAGCAAGACTGGGCAGATTATTAAGGATTGGGGAAACAGAATCTAGTATACAGTTTTCCAGATGATTTGAAAAGATGATGTAATCCCTCCTCACAAATACTCTTGAAAGCACCGACCCTTCTCTGGCCTCTGTTTCTTTGATTTTTTTGCAACACCTTATAGGTATTTGCCTCTTGCCTAGTCCTTTTGATGTGGAAAACAAAGGCAGAAGGAAATAGCAGATAAAATTAAATTTCCTTCTAACCTGCAGCCCATTGACAACTACTTGAGGCCCAGAGTAAAAGGTCTCTCCAGGAACTCTCTAGTGTCTTGCTGCTAATGCTTTGCTAGAGGGCAAACAACCCCAGTTTGAAAATAGCTAGGCCTCCTGTATCCGGAAGTCTTCTTTAGCATATGAACATCCTCCTGGAAACTTCCTCTGGACTTTACCTCCCCCAGCCCCATAGTACCTAACCAGTCTCTCCTCAGGGTCCTGTCCTCCTGTTTTAATAAAACCACCGTTGTGAACCAAGGGCGTCTTCAAGAATTCTTTCTTGGCCATCGGCTCCGGACCCCACCGTCACCCCAAAAACCTCATCACTTTCTCTTCCCTTTGGCCAAATGTCGTGTAGGCCCACCTCAACTGCCCTACCCTTTAGCTTCCTAGTAGGCCCTGCCCCCTCCAGGCTTAGGCACTGGGCCTCCACATTGTTGCCATAGTTACCTTCACACACACTCAAGTTGCCTCTCTGAAAACCATCAACATGGCCCCTCCCCACTTTTGTGTCTCTTCTTCCCCAGGCCTCCCCTCAACTATAAGTGCCCTCTCCTCAAGCCACTCTGGCTGGTAACCACACTGATCCCAATGAGGGAGGCCTTTCATTTTATTCTTCAGTCTTAACAACTTCAGCTACCTTTGGAGGGTTGTGCTTGCTGCCGATGGGAGGAAATTGAGGGCTCCAGATCTCTTGAAGGAGGGCGATAGGATTTCCCCATTCCAGATAAGCTTCCCCAAGTGGCAGCTGTGACTCCTCATGTTCAGTATTCTTTTTTTTTTTTTTCCTTCATGTTTATTTGAGAGAGTGAGAGAGAGAGGCCGAGAGAGGGGGAGACAGAATCCGAAGCTGGCTCCAGGCTCTGAGCTGTCAGCACAGAGCCCGATGCGGGGCTCAAACTCCCAAACCACAGGATCATGACCTGAGCCAACGTTGTACGCTTAGCCAATTGAGCCACCCAGGTGCCCCATCACCCTCAATATTCTTGATCACCTTTAAAGAAAGCACGCTTTGATGAGGTTTGGGAGTGATGGTGGCGTCTAAAAAAGAATTCTTGCCTCGTCTTTGGTGCAAACAGGTGATTTTATGAAATCACAGGGACAGGACCTGTGGACAGAAAGAGCTGCACTGGGGTTGTGAAGAGTGACTGATTATATACAAGGGAATTGAAGAGGGGGGAGGGTAAGGAAAAAAGGCCTCCAAAAGGACTTTGACATGTGAAAGAGGACTCTTAAGATATTGGAGGCCTAGCTATTGTCAAGTTATGGTTGTTTTTCCCTTTAGCAAAGCATTAACATTAAGACCGTAGGGGGTTCCTGGAAAAACTTTTTACTCTGCCTGCCTCAAGTATTTGCCAAGGGGCTGCAGGTTATAAAGGAATTTAATTTTATCTGCCATTTCCTTCTGCCCTATTCCCCACATCACTAGGGAGGGGAGGGTGATGTTAGCGGTCCTGGAAACTGAGTGTATACATTTCTGGAGGCTAGGCTATTAATTAGATTGCTTTATCTTGTAATTTACTAAGATGTTGGTAAACTGATGGACACACATGTCCTGCAGGACTGGGATCTCCATCAGTTAACCATTTGTTTTCTTTCCTTTGTTCTTAGGCAGCCAGGAGTGCCTGAGGAATGTCACACACATCCCATCTGGGGGAGGGGGTGGGCAGGGTTTAGCTTGTGCTTTGCCCTCCACTAGCCTTATGCCCCCTCATCAACTTCACAAACACAAGCGTGAACTTTCCGCTGGAGACAGCAGGTTAATTTGCTTTGAGTAAAGAATAATTCTTCTCTCACCAAGGTTTTTCTCCCTATGGAAACAAAGGAATTCTTTCTCATTATTACCCTAATACCTAAGGTCTTGTCTGCCTCCCTGGGTGACAGAGGGCTGGTTGCGTTGCACTCGCTGGATTCAAGTCCCCTTTGATAAGTGTCTGAGGGGACCTGTTTCTGCCCATTTATCTGGCCATCTGAATGAATGTCCAGTTAGTCCAGGTGGGGTCGGAGGTGTGGGCAGGTTCACCTTCCAAGGGGTGCTGGACAGGGCAAGGCAGGGAGTCATGATCAATAGCGGAAGAAGGGAGCCAACGACTGACTACACCTGCTCCACAATCATGCCCTACTTCGGGGGAAGTCTTTGCACCGCAAGCCATAAACATTCGCGTAAAATGAAGCTTGCATTCCTGATCTGCATATAGCTCTGGTACAGGTGCCCTCATGGCCCCAAAGCGTGCCCTCGGCCGCCTGCAGGATGAGCAAGGAACGGTGGAGACCATGGGTGGCCACGCCCATCGGAGGACGGGGTGCGACCCGACGTCACAAGGTGGGCACGCTGAGGCCGCGGACCTCACGTGCCGAAGGGCTTCCAGTCCATCAAACACAGACGACTCTGGGTCAGGGCCAGGGACGTCCAGGGTACGGTCTGAGGCCGGTGCACCTGGGAAAGAGACGCGAGCAGAAGCCGCGCCCGCCCTCCGCAGACAAGGACACGACAACACCCTCTTCGGCGGCCACGCGCGCGTCCAGCCCCCGGCGGCACCCGCGCGAACAGCTCCGTCTGTGATTGGCAGCTGCACGGGGGCGTGGCCTCGGCGCGCGCAGCCCGGCGGCCTCTGACCCGCTCCGCCCGCCCCCGTCCCTGCCTGTGATTGGTGCCTTCGGCCCAGGGGGCGGGCCGTCAGCCGGTGGTGCGCGCGCAGCTGTCGAGTCAGTCCTGGAGCGACCTCTGCCTGGCCAGGCCCGCCCCCGCGTGTCACAGTCATGGCGGCCTCTCTTCTGCTGCGGCAAGGACGGTCGGGGGCAATGAAGGTAAAGGGAGCCGGGCCGGCGGCCGGGAGCCCGCGTAGGGCCGGGGCGAGGGGCACCTCCAGCCGTACGGGTGGGCCCATGACGCGGTTCTAGGGTGGAAGAGAGGGCGCTGGGCCGGAGCAGGTGGCCGCGGGCCGTGGGGGGGGGGGGCGCGGCGAACGGACACCGACCCCGATCTCCTGGGGAGCCCCCGGCGTGCGGTGCCAAGGTCGCGGGCAGGTGCGAGGGCTCCCAGGTGTCCTGCGCCGCCGCGCTCGCTCCGAGACGTTGAGGACCGCGTCTTGACCTCTTACGTAGCCTGGAGGGGAGAGGAGGGGACTCTGGGGTACCTGGGTGACCCGGTAACTGTCTTGGCAGCCACTAAGATGCCCGCTTACATGATCCTGTCTGGGAAAAGAGAGGAAGACAGAGGGCTTTCTTTTTACGTGTAGAAAAAATGTGAGATCATTGCCCTGCGTTTAAATTTGCAAAAGTCTCTTACAAAAGCACTTCCTATTCATTGCGAGATAGAGCGTACAGATGGGGGGAGATCTGTTTCCGAGAGTCCACCGTTTAGTCCTTGAAACACCTGGTTCCAAATAATTTTTTCAGCTTTCACACGTACTTATAGTCATAAACATAAAAAGATATGTTTTTACCTTCGTGTATGTAGGAGAGGCACCTTTGTTCTGTATGCAGCTTCTAGAAAAGCGCCTAGCACATAGCAGCTGTCAGTAAATACATGTTGAGTGAATTATCAGTTTAGGTTTGCCATTTATGATACATTGTATGTGGTTTTAGTATATGTGCTGCCGAAGCGAGCACTCATTGTATGTGGTTTTGAAGCAGTTATCCACCTGCATCATTACTAACAGCCAGATAGTATTTCTTCTTTTTATTTTTAAATTTTTTTTTAATGCTTGTGTATTTCTGAGAGATAGAGAGAGAGAGAGAGAGAGAGAGCAAGCAGGGGAGTGGCAGATAGAGAGGGAGACACAGAATCCGAAGCAGGCTCCAGGCTCTGAACCGTCAGCACAGAGCCCAACAGGGCTTGAACTCACAAACCGCGAGATCGTGACCTGAGCCGAAGTCAGATGCTTAACTGACTGAGCCACCCAGGCTCCCAGGTAGTATTTCTTCTCGTTGGTGTTCTAAGTGTAGGAAAACACTTTATTATTTGGTAGGTTAAATAGTAGTTGGGGGCTACAAACAGTATGCACAGGAGAAACTGTTTTTGACTTTTCTTGGAGTTACATAGTTCATAGTGACTGTCATGTGTTTTCTTTCTTGCAACTTTTTTTGTATTTTCCAAAATTTCCATATGTTATGAAAATTGTAATAACCGTTAGAAATATGACATGAATGCTATGTTATAACACGTTATATAGCACATGTAATGCATGTAATGATATATAACGTCTATAGGTCGTAATAGCTTCCAAATGGCATGACTCTAAAATGTCCATATTTGTTCATCCTCTGTCAGACTATGCTCCTAGACGCACGAGTGTTTCGAGGACTTGCTCCCTCAGTGTCTCTCTCTGCGGAATCAGGGAAGAGCGAAAAGGGACTGCCACCAAATCCCAAGAAGCAAAGTCCACCAAAAAGTAAGATTTTAATGATAGTCCCAAGGGGAGAATAATGCAAAGTAAACAAATCAGTCCGCTTTCCAGGCGTGAAGAGTTTTACGAACCACATAATTCGATTCTTCATCTCCAGCCGTGTCCAGATTATAATCCGACATCGGATCTGTGGCAGATTTTAGACCAAACACATCACTAATGCAACAGCCCTTGACTCAGCATTTAGCCCTGAACCAGTTCTGTCTGTGTTTTCTAAGTGCTGTGCTCTGATGTGTGGCAAGGGGACGTTTGGATGGCCGTGATACAGATGCTGTGCTCCCGTGGCAGCCCTGAGCCCCACCTTGCTTTTCTCTCCCCCCCAGCTGCGACGCTTCTCAGTGTCTCAGAAACACAGATTGGCTTCCCAGGCTTCGTGGGCCACCGTCCAGAAATGCGGGCCTCCTTTCATGACCGTGGGGAGGGAGTTAAGAGCAGGAACCGTTTTCCATTACCGCTCACTTTGATGAAGCACGATGTCTGATCTCTGTCCGGCTTTGTCCAGAGTCATTTTGACTTTTATTGCTGGATTTTACTTTTTTTTTTTTTTTTTTTTTCTCCTTCCTGAATACCAACGTAGCATATCCTCATGGAAGGAAAATACAATGTGCGACACTGTTTTAAATACTTGTGGGAATGCTCGTTATTAATGACTGACCATAGGGGGCGCCTGGCTGGCTCAGTCAGTGGAACCTGGGACTCTGTCTCAAGATTGTGAGTTCAAGTCCCGCGTTGTGTGTAGAGTTGATTTAAAAATAAAATCGTAGGGTGCCTGGGTGGCTCAGTTGGTTAAGCGTCTGGCTTTGGCTCAGGTCGTGATCTCACGGTTCATGAATTCTGGCCCCATGTCGGGCTCTGTGCTGACAGCTCGGAGCCTGGAGCCCGCTTCAGATTCCGTGTCTTCCTCTCTCTCTCTCTCTCTCTCTCTCTCTCTCTCTCTCTCTCACTCTCTCTCTCACTTTCTCAAAAATAAACACGAAAAATTTTTTTCTGGGGCAGCTGGGTGGCTTAGTTGGTCAAGTATCTCACTCTTGGTTTCAGCTCAGGTCGTGATCTCGCAATTCGTGAGTTTGAGCCCCACGTTGGGCTCTGCGCTGATGAAATGGAGCCTGCTTGGGATTCCTGTCTCCTGGGATTCCTCTCTCCTGGGGTTCCTCTCTCCCTTTCTCTTTACCCTCCCCAGCGCACACTCTCTCTCGCGCATGCTTTCTCAAAAAATAAATATAATTTAAAAAACTAATGCAAACAGCCAGAATGTCAGTTAAATTCTGCATTACACATAGCACATTTTTGACATTCTTTCAATGTTTACTGATGATTAGTGAATCTCATTGCTAATGTTATTGATGCCTTTGGTGATTCTTAGTCTTGTTTCTGCAATCCTACATCATAGGTTTTTGAAGCTGACTTAATGGATTTTAAAATATTGTGGCAGAGTCAAAGATTCCTCCCCTTTTTTTAATGTTTATATATATATTTTTTTAATTTTTTTAATCTTAATCTTTGAGAGAGAGAGAGAGAGAGAGAGAGACAGTGTGAGTGGGGGAGGAACAGAGAGAGGGAGACACAGAATCCGAAGCAGGCTGCAGGCTCCGAGCTGTCAGCACAGAGCCTGATGCGGGGCTTGAACCCATGAACTGTGAGATCATGACCTGAGCTGAAGTCGGACGCTTAACCGACTGAGCCACCCAGGCACCCCAGTGTTTATATATTTTTGAGAGAGACAGAGCTTGAGCAGGGGAGGCGGGGGGCACAGAGAGAGGGAGACACAGAATCCGAAGCAGCCTCCAGGCTCTGAGCTGTCAGCACAGAGCCCGATGTAGGGCTTGAAGCCACGGACCGTGAGATCATGACCTGAGCTGAAGTCGGACGCTTTACCGACTGAGCCACCCAGGCGTCCCCAAAGATCCTTTTTTAAACATGCTTCTATGTGTGAGTAGAATAGGGTGCTTGTTTATGTAACAGTTTTAGGCGCAGTTATGAGCAGGGAACATTGACCTAGGAGTTGGCCCTGGGCCTGTGTAGTTTGGTCATCAGTCTGGATGAGGTTTTTCCCCGCCTGAGTGGGGTCAGCGCGCAGGCCGTGCTAGGCCCCTGTGAGGGGGATATATGTGTGCGGTGTCGACTGAGTGTAGAGTGCTTTCAGGTGGGAAGACAGTATTGCGAACTACGCTGTCTTTAATTCGTGTGAGATCTGTGTATAATCTAAAAGTACTTATAATCCCTGTATGAAGGAATTTCTAAACCGACATGTACAGGCCTCAGTGTTTGCCCGAGATGTCAGCGCTCGTAAGACTGGTCAAGCGAAAAACGCGGAAATGCTTTCTGCCCGCTGGTGGCCCATTAACGCCCCAGGGTGAAGCCCTGTCTGCTCTCACTGGCTTTGGGAGCTTTAACGGCAGTTTCCCGCATGCAGATCTGGCCCTGTGCGCTCACCCTTGGGGTCCCATCTCTAGGCAAAGTGCCTGCCTCAGAGGCAGGACCCCGGGGTTCCAGACGACGTTCTGCCCTATTCCTTCTGGGACTCCAGCTTCTCGTAGTGCTTGCTTCCTTCCCGAGGAGAGCCACCAACGTAGATGTCAGGGACCAGGGTCTCCTCGCAGGTGCCCCTCCAGACGGTCCTCTCAGTCCAGTCACTATGGCAACAATCGGTACTAAGTCATCGGCTAAAGACTCCTGTGCCGCCTTTTCAAGGGTCTGTCCAGAGGCCACAGTTAATTATTCCTTTCAAGTCCTCATTTCAGTCTGAAGGGTGAGGAATCTCTGGAAATAGGGATTTGTTGTGTTTACTTCTAACCAGCAGAGCCCGGCATACGTTGTCCCGTCTGGTCCTCACAACCCGTGAGCAGGCGGTAGTCGTCTCCCTGCCTTAGATGAGAGAGCGGAGGAGGGAAGAGGCCTGTGAGCTGCCCAAGGCCACACGTGTGTTAGGAGCGGAGCCGGATGTAAACCCGGGCAGGAAGGCCCCAGCATCTGTAGTTTTCTTCTCCGTGCTGTCTTGCCTCTGAGAAAATCTCAGTCCTCAGACAAGCAAGCAGACAAGCAACTCTATAGTCCTATACATGGAAAAGAGTTTTAGTTCACATAAAATTTGAGTAACTGTGCTCCTTCCTGTTGTGTCGAAATGTGCTTTGTTTCCGAGATTGGTTTTGTGACCCAGTGACGAGATCTGGAAGAATTTTTTTTTAACTTTTTTTTTTTTTTAACGTTTATTTATTATTGAGAGACAAAGCGTGAACAGAGAAGAGGCAGAGAGAGAGGGAGACACAGAATCGGAAGCAGGCTCTGAGCTGTCAGCACAGAGCCCGACGCGGGGCTCGAACTCAAAAACTGCAAGATTGTGGCCTGAGCCAAAGTCGGATGCTTAACCAACTGAGCCACCCAGGCGCCCCAGAATTTTTTTTTTTAATTTTTTTAAATGTTTATTTTTGAGAGAGAGAGAGAGACGGAGTGTGAGCAGGGGAGGGGTAGAAAGAGAGGGAGACACAGAATCTGAAGCAGGATCTCGGCTCAGCTGTCAGCACAGAGCCTGACATGGGGCTCGAACCCACAAACCATGAGATCATGACCTGAGCCACAGTCAGATGCCCAGCCGACTGAGCCACCCAGGTGCCCCAAGATCTGGAAGAATACTAAGGTGGCTAATCCATTTCAAACACCATCGTCATTTGTGCCTGTGTTAGGGAGACCACCAGAAACGTGTAGGTCATGGCCTCACTTTTCGCCCCAGCAGGAAAGAGACCTGGGAAATACAACTAAGTTCAGTTGGAGAGGAGGTGGAGACGCAGTACAGCTTCTGCATCTGCACGGTTACCAGTGTTTGTGGGCCTTTACCGTGCACAGGCCGTGGTCATTTATCCGTTCTCCGGCAGAGTAGACACAGCCCCGGAGGTCACCGTCTTGTGCTGTGAGATGTGCCTGCGTGGCCAGCCTTACCTAGGTGGTTTCATGTTTTCATAGATTTGTTTCTCGAGGGAGGTCAGTATCAAACTAAAACAGTATGTGGGCGTCCTGCTCTGGCCAAAAGTGTGCGACTTTGTGAAAACCAGCAGGCGAGGTCAACGTGCGAGCCTTCGTTCCTCTAGGTGATGGTGCTGTTTCCCAGGTGACGTCATTCTGCACCTCACGGCGGGGCCACACTTGGTCCGTGCCCTGCGCCCTGCAACAGCGGCTACCTACCGGTGGCGGTTCCCAGGAATTGTGGCAGTTTCCTTCGGGGGTTGCGGCGGCGGGGGGGGGCGGTTGCTGGGCCCGTGCTGCACTGGGCCAGAAATTGACTCTCAATTAAAGGAAAATGCATTTTTGTTTTGGTCCGGTGGCCTTTCCCTGCAATTCTCCCAGTAACTTAGCATGAATAATGAAAATGCTCTTATGTCGTATAATAGGAATTTCCTCTTCAAAGAGAATTTTTAAATGTTAGTCCCATATGGAGTTTTCTTTCCATTGTCAGTGGGTGATAACTCAGCCTGTAACGTAGTTCCGATCACTTATTTGCAGTTTTTAAATCTCCACCACATACTTTGGAAGATTCGGGAATTGTAATTTTTCCATTCAAAACAGCCCATGTAAGATACACCTTGTTTTTAGTTAATTTTTCATACTTGGAGCATTCATGCCCAACGTAAACGTGGGTGCATGGTACAGGTGAGCGGGCACACGACGTGCGGGGCCTGCTAGGAACCGCTGAGCTGATTCAGGTATGGTTTACAGAGACAGAGAGAACAGAGCGTTCAAGTGTGTATACATTCCTTTGCCTCATTTTCAGGTTTCTCGTGACCCTGGAGCTCTGTGAGAGTCCTGAAGTTAGGTCAGCACCCGCCTAGCATGCGGAGTGCAGATTCTGGGCTGGCACGTAGCCACAGCTTCCGACGTGGCATGGAGGAGGTAGGGGTGAAGGTGCTGACGGAGGGGGTGGAGGGGGTGGAGGTGACGGATGTAAACAGTCCCCTCTGCTCTGGCTGCCCGGTCAAGCCCTTTCGCACCGCCCGGTTTCCTCTCCGGCCCATTTCTGATTCTTGGTGTTTTCTCGGGTTTCTTGGGTCGTTTTCTGTCAATCTATCATGGGTAGGTCCCTGAGCTCAGAAACCAATTAGAACCCTTTTTGGATACTGGTAAGATGGTGATCTTAGGAATACGTTTTTTTCCCCACTTGAGAGAAGCAGGATTCAGATCTTTTCAGTATAGACAGACCCCCTAGACTTGAAAGTGAAGTCTCTGCATTTAAAATTTGCTCGTCTGTAATGTGTGTAATTGCGGCTTTAGATTTGGAAAATAATTTTAATTTATAAAAACTTGTCTTATATTTTTCTTTAAATCTGCAGGGTTAGAAAGGGTTTACCACCTGAGAAAACTGAATGAAGTTAGTTCTAATCAACTTACTGTGCAGTGTTATTTTTTTAATAATTGATGCTATGAAATATAAAGGTTTTATATTAGCCCTTTTCCTTTTTTTACAGCTTAAAACCTGTTGTTCATGTATATATATCTCGTTATCAGTTTATTTTAGATTCTTTTGGTCGTGTAATGCTTTCCTTTGGCCAAGGAGATCCCCGAATGACTTCTGATTTTGAAGGGCTCTTCTCCTCCTTAGGGCACCTTGATGTGAACGACATTATCCTCTTCCCGGTACCCTGCAGCACTTAAACACGTGTGTGTGCGGACCCAAACCCAAACCAGGTTCTTGTCTCTAGTTGTGCTTTCTGGGTTTTCAGAAAGTTCAGGTTCGTCCAGCGTGGATAACTTTTTTAATATTCGAGAGGCATCAGTTTTCTTAAAGATTTAAGAAAGTACACATTTCTAAAGCTTGCAGTAGTCATTGGAAAATATCTTTGTGGTTTAACGATTTGAGCTTTGGATGAAGTAGTCGTTTAAAAATGAGCATCAAAGAATTTGGCATTGTGAGAAGTGGAGACAAGTTTGTTACTCCTGTTGGTAAAAACAGCTGCTTGTTAGTTTTTCAGCTGCAAAGGAATGACCTACATTTCTTACTGTTCTCTCTCAGGCGGCTTGACTTTGACCTAAGAGTGAGTTCCCATGGAACATTCCTTAGGATGATTACATTGAAGATATTACAATAGCAAGTTGTTATTTAACGAGCCATCTGTGACTTATGAATTTGGATTGTTGTACAAAATATTGAGAATAACGTTCCTCTTTATGCCATTTCCTAGATGTAGTGGAACCAAAGGAGAGGGGCCAACCCGTAGCCACCCCAACAGCAGCTGAATTGTCTAAAAACTTGTCTTCACCCCGTGCTCACCCGTCAGTTGTGAGTCCGGGCGGGCTGGTAGCTGGCCCCGGCCCCGGCCCCGGCCCCGAAGGCAGCATGCTATTCACAGCCGAAGGGGCTCCAGAGTTCCGGTCGCGAAAGACTGTCGTAGAGACGCCTCAGAAAGTTCTGTCTCCACTCAGGAAGCAGGGCACGGATGCAAAAGCTCTTAGGGAGAGCAGGGGAGATGATTCATCTTCATCGTCCTCTTCGTCCAGCTCCTCCGATTCCGACTCCGAGGGGGAGGGGGAGAGCTCCACAGCTGACCCCCAGGGGACGAGCAGGGGCAGAGGAGGGCCTCCCAGACCGCAGGCGTCCCGCCCCCTCGAAGATGGAGCCCCCAGAATTGCAGTAGTCGCCAAAGAGAAGCCCCGCTCGCAGCCAGACGTCCCCCCTCCCGAGAGGCCCCGTCCGGCCAAGAAGAAAGGGGGCACCATCAAGCCGCCAGAGGACAGAAAAGACACAAAACGCAAAAGCACAACACCCAAGTCACAAGCAGATAAAGAGTTTATGAAACAAAACGTCAAGGAAAAGCACTTCCAGAAAATTGTTAGATCAAGTGAAACCGATAAAGAAGGCCAAAAGCTGCCCGAAGTTGACGAAGTCCTGCCTGCTCATACAGAGTCAGGATTGTCTACACAGCCGGCTGGCGGCCCAGCGCCCATTCAGTGGAGGGAAAGAACCGGAACAGCAAGACCGCTGCCAGCAGCTCCTGAGGCCAGCGAGAGACACCGGGGCCAACACGCAGCGGAGCGTGGTGGGGAGGTGGCTTTCCCCCTGTTCAGCAAAGTAAATTTGGGGGCGCAGGTGACGGAGGGAACCCTGAAGGCCGCGGGAGAGACTCTGGAAGGTCAGGCACCAGTCCGAAGTTTGAAGCCGGTTCCTGCTCCTAGCGAAGGCGATTTCCAGGACAAGGCCGCGGGCCCAGAGCCTGAGGGTGGGGCCGGGATGGCGGAAGACCCTGCCCCTCCAGGAGGGCCGGACGGCACCCAGGGTATACCTTCACTTGCGCCCTCGAGATCTCTGCTTTCCCGGGCGGGTGGTGGGCCTTCGGAGGCCTGTGCGCCCCGAGGAGGGGTCCAGGTAGTCAGGCACCTGCAGCGCGGCCTCCGGCGGGCAGAGGACTGTGCCGGGCTCCTGAGGGACCCACGCCTTGTGCGCGGCATCCCTGGGGCATTTCCTGTTTATTTTGTGGTGAAACAGCGTGCGCTTGGCCCTCCTGGCTGTCCCACGGCCAGGGTGATGTTTCAACTCTAGTGGTTTCACGGCCCCCTTCGCTTTGGAAGGTGTCCATGAACTTTCAGGGCCTCTGGTCAGCGGGAAGGGGGTCCTGATTCACTCCCACAGCGAAGAGCCGTGCTTATCCCTGACGTGGGGTTTGGGGGGATACGAGGGGTGTTGCTTTTAGGTTTCTTAGACCGGAGGGGAAGTCCCCATTTTGGGAAGTCCCGCAGTAAGTGACACTGGGGCAGCCTGGGGCGGCTTTAGTCTTCTTTCCGCTGGGTGACGTTTCCTTCTCTGATTTACCCAAAAACACAATGGGCTGCTTTGTTTTTCCATATTGAATTTTTATGAAGGGCTATTTGCCATCACAGATTTTTAGGGTTTTATTCCTATTATGCTCCTGACTTGTGCATCGAACTTTATGAAGGCACATGCTGTAGCCGGGTGGTGGCGAAGCCAGCAGGGCCGTCCCCGGGTTCAGAGCCGGGCCCCGCAGGGTGTCTGTAAAATGCTGCGTTGCTAACAAACCTGGCCCCTTATTTGCTCCTTAGTCTTCCTAAAGCCTCCGCCTTTGCCTGATGTCCATTATGTGCTAATCGTTATTGGTTGCGTTCCGTTGACAGAATTTGTGTGTTTTCTCCCTTCCGTTCTCTCCCTCTTTCATTAATACACAAAGTGCCAGCCTTGTCCAGACTTGGAGAATGCAGTTCCTGATGCTACAAATTGGAGACGAAAACCAAAACTTAGGATGATGACAGCAAACCATTGTTGTTTTTCTCGTACTCCCTTTGCCCTTTGGGGGGTAAGGAGGCCGCCCAGGAGCACAGCCCCCGTGTGGTGTCGCTGAGCAGTCCTCTGCTCGGGTTCCTGCCCCGAGGTTCCTGCACCCACGTTTCCCTCCAGCTAACACCTTCCCTGTATCCGCCAATGTGCCTGCACCACATGGGGAGTCTCTGCTCGAGATCGGGAAGGTGTCAGCTCTGCATAAGTCCTCGCTTTTGTGTAACACAGCCGAAGACGTGACAAACAGAGCTTTGGGTGTGAATTCAAATGGTGGAAAGTGTGCTTAGGTGATTTCCTGTGCAGCCTGGGTAGCCGTGCAGGGGCCTCCCGGCAGGCTCCGCCGTGTGCCCTCGTGCGGACGTCCCAGGGCAGGAGAGCTGCGTTCTTTTGCTTCAGCTGTGCACTTTGAGTTTTAGATCACCGAATGTCCTTTTTCCACGTGAAGAAATACAACTTAGCTTGTACGTTTTAGCCTGAATCGAAAGTATTCCAGCAGCTTTTTCTAAAAAAGTTGAAAACTTTGCATCTCACTTCCAGTTTCCCTTAGCTTTGTTACGTTGTTCAGACAGAGTCTAGTTTCGCGTATCCAGAGACTTAGAGGGCTCACCTGGCTTCTGCTTTTGAACATTTTTTTCTGCAAATAGTTCATTCCTACTCCTGTAGATCTACTTGTCTCTCTTGCTCCCTCAAGTCCTGAAAGTCCCTGCATCCTTGTCGTAGGCGTTTTCACAGCTCTGCACAGCACGGGCCGGGGAGCGGACAGAGTAGGCTGTTCAGACGCCTCGTAAGAACCAGCCGCTCCCACCGCGGCGGCTGCGAGGTTTAGAGTACGTCTTCCGCTAATTCCTTTATTTCGCGTCTGAGGATCCTGTAGCTTTCACTGGCTTCCCTAGT
Source organism: Prionailurus viverrinus (assembly GCF_022837055.1). Taxonomy (NCBI): domain Eukaryota; kingdom Metazoa; phylum Chordata; class Mammalia; order Carnivora; family Felidae; genus Prionailurus; species Prionailurus viverrinus. The sequence continues at coordinate 3,281,902 of NW_025927609.1, read as the reverse complement.
TAGACAGTTTATCTCAGGATGCGGGGCGCGCGGTGTCTGAGAGCTGAGCCCCGCGGGAACGCCGCCTGTCCCACGTTCTCACGGGCCTTGCGTTTCCCCCCACAGAGTCCGCTCACGCCGCCAGCGCCTCCGAGCCACTGGACAGCGCCACCTACAAGAACCTGCAGCACCACGACTATACCCCGTACACCTTCTTAGACCTCAACCTGGACCTGTCCAAGTTCAGGATGCCCCAGCCCTCGTCAGGACGGGAGTCCCCTCGCCACTGAGCGCCCCCTTCAGAGAGTAACTTCCCCGTTGTCTGGGCTACAGAAATAAAATCCGCCCCGGTCGTGAGGCCTCGTGTGTGATCGGTGTCCCTCGTACGGTGAACGCTGAGCTAGCGACCCTGCTCTCTGACCATTGGTTCGACGGGCATCAGAAACGTCTGTGCACAAGGGGTTTTCCTCTCATTGTAAAGCTGGGGTCCGCCGCACAGATCGTAGCATTAGAGAGCCGTAGGGGCTTTCCATCAGCGTGTGTCCGCTGTGCCGAGTCCCTGGTCAGTCTAACGTCCGTCTGCTTGCCAGCCAGGTGCCCATACGTGTGCTGAGGACTTCTGATTTGGTAGACCTAGCTTCTGATCATCGAAGATAGGGTTTCACTGATTTTATCTCCTGTACTGCAGAGACTAAAACATTAGGTTCTAGCACTTTATCGTTAGAGAAGGAATGGAATCCTTTTCGTTCGCCAGAATCCGGTGTTTGATGTAAACTCAGGCGGGATGGGGGGTTGAACTTTTGTGGGGCCCATCAGCAGCTCCGTCCCCGATGGCCGCAGCGGGCTCCGGACTCCTCTGCTACGAAGGGTTTCTGGGTCGGCCAGGGCTCGGGATAGCGTTGCTTACGCCCCCGGGGCGTAAGCGGGGTGTGTCGGGCTGTGTGTTTGCACTCGCACCCTGCGGGGACCAGTGGAGGTGAGGTTACGCCCGACCACGAGAGCGGAGGTGGGAGATGCGTCCGTTTGTCAGGGCAGAAGTCTGTCTACCTGCTGGTGTCACGGCCGTGGTTTGCTCCGTTCTCACATGGCCCTTGTTCCTGTGCCCGGACCCCAGGGCATCACCTCCCTTCATTTGCATTCTGGTCCCCGGCCTCGAGTCTGCAGCACACAGTGTGGTGCATGGAATTCTGTTCCACGTGTCTGTCACCCTAGTATTGTCATCATCCACCTCCGAGTTTATTACCGCCGAGGGAGACGCTTGGCGACTCCGCGAGCTTCTCCTGATCGCATTGTTTTATCAGAAAAGTACCAAAGCCACATTACCCAAAAGGGAGAAAATGGAAAACCCCTAGGGCCACGGTGCCAGCCCCGCAGTCACTGATGTGTCACACACCTCCCGGTGGTGGTGGCTTCAGAGAGGTCGTCCCACGACATGCAGACGGTTCTCTCTCCTGCCAGCTGTGCCCATGTGATACCTGGCTTTGCAAACCGTGGCCCGCAGAACCTGTGCGGCGGGGGGGGGGGGGGGGGCACAACCACTGCGTTTCCTGGACCGCACGTGCCGCAGGGGCTGGGGATTCTCCCGACGGAACGATCTGGATGAAGAAATTTTCGTCTGCATGAAGTTTTCCCCTGGGAACCAGCCCTGTTAAATTATCCTCTCTGACCCCCAAAGCCCTCGCGAGCCGATGGGGGCGGTTCCCCACCGAGTGTGGTTTGGGACCTGAGCTCGTCCCTGTGCTCTCTCCTAGCGCTGCCAGAAACATCTGGGCGGCTGTAACTCCTGCCGTGTGTTGTATTGTTTCCTTAAGATGGATTTCCAGAAACCTGTCTGATGAATCGCACGTGATTCACAAACATTGGTATTGCTTCCGCTTCCACAAGGTTTTTAAACCAGTTTAATAGGTTCAAGTTAAAGCAATTATCCCATTTCCTTTTGTATTTTCCCTGTCACCTGAACCCTGGCATCTTTCTAGACATTTGTTCTCTTACACCTGTTAACAAATAAACACCCTCAGACTGGAGGGCATTATACACAAAGCAGAAGTCCAGTCCTTGTTGTGAATTCTTGTCCTAATGTTTACTGGCAGCTGGTTAATAACTGAAACCCAGCGAATTACAGTGTGGCCTTTCTGATTTTTCCTCCAAGTATGTGCTTTGAGTTTTAACAGTCGGAGTCCTCCCACCCATCTCAACTGGCATCCGAGACCCAAGAAAGTGCCCCTCGGCTCAGGACTCGCACCCAGTGCCTTCTGGGAGCGTCCCATACCTTGCACGTAGGAAGCAATGGAAGGTTTATAAAAAGAGTTTACCAGCACCACAGAACTTCCTGTGCCCTAGGGGATGAAGTGTGACACATAAACAGTACAAAGCCATTTCTTCCATTAAAGCAGCATTAACACACTCCCTGCGAAGGGCCAGATAGGAAATATTTCAGGGTTTGCCACATGCAGCGTTGAACAGTCTTTTTCTTTTACATCCCTTTAAAAAATGTTAAACCTGGGGGTCGCTGGGTGGCTCAGTCAGTTAAGCGTGTGATTTCGGCTCAGGTCACGATCCCGTGGTTTGTGGGTTCAAGTCCCACGTCGGGCTCTGTGCTGACAGCTCGGAGCCGGGAGCCTGCTTTGGAGTCTGGGTCTCCCTCTCTCTCTGCCCCTCCCCCACTCATGCTCTGTCTCTCAAAAATGAATAGACATTAAGAAAAAATGTTTAGGGGCGCCTGGGTGGCGCAGTCGGTTAAGCGTCCGACTTCAGCCAGGTCACGATCTCGCGGTCCGTGAGTTCGAGCCCTGCATCAGGCTCTGGGCTGATGGCTCGGAGCCTGGAGCCTGTTTCCGATTCTGTGTCTCCCTCTCTCTCTGCCCCTCCCCCGTTCATGCTCTGTCTCTCTCTGTCCCAAAAATAAATAAACGTTGAAAAAAAAAAAAGAAAAAATGTTTAACCTGTTCTTGGCTGTGGGCCTTATGCAATGGCAGAGAGCAGGGTTCCCTGAGGGGCCCCAGATTGAAGGGGTTGCCATAGATCATTTAATAAAAAGGCTGATGGGGCGCCTGGGTGGCTCGGTTAAGCGTCCGACTTCGGCTCAGGTCCGTGGGTTCGAGCCCCACGTCAGGCTCTGTGCTGACCGCTCAGCCTGGAGCCTGTTTCAGATTCTGTGTCTCCCTCTCTCTCTGACCCTCCCCCGTTCATGCTCTGTCTCTATCTCAAAAATAAATAAACGTTAAAAAAAATTGAAAAAAAAAATAAAAAGGCTGACTAGGGGCACCTGGGTGGCTCAGTGAGTTGAGTGTCCAACTCTTTGATTTGGGCTCGGATCATGATCCGTGGTCATGGGATCGGGCCCTGTGTCCAGATCTGCACTGAGTGTGGAATTTGCTGAAGATTCCCTCTGTCTCTGTCTCTGTCCCTCTCCCTGCTGCTCGCACACTCTCTGTCTCTCAAATAACAAAAGTAACAAGGGCTGTTTCAGGTGCTCACCACCCTCGGTTCTACGTCCTCCTGCCCTCCTCTCCTACCTTTATTCCAGCAAGGAGTTGAAACAAAGACTAGGGTATAAAAATTAACAGTTAAAATGGCGTTCCTTTCAGAGCAATGTCACTCTCGCGAGCCTATAGTCAACACGGGTCTAGATGCCCACCGTATGCCAGGCCTGCATCTGGGCCGTGGGGTCAGAGACGGTGGGGACGGACGACCTCTCCCAAGTTTCCAGCCTTGGGAACGAGGCACGTGGAAGGCCTGGCAAGGCGATGAGCCACGTCTGGTAGCAGAGGGGCTGTTTGGGGCTGGGTGTTGACCCGAGAGAGCTCCGTGGGGCAAGATGTTTAGCCCAGATATTGCCAGGTGACCAGGAAGCCCCCAGGTGCACAGGGCAATGGTGGGGAGACCCTCGGCGTGGTCTTCGAGGTGTCAGGGTGGGTGCGTCCATGCAAAGGCCCGGACAAGGACATCGCTGGAGGTCACGGTTTGGGAGGGGACGCGTAGCGAGGATGGGGCTTAGGCTCTGTGTTAGGCGGCTCAGCCACCATAACAAAACACCACAGCTGGGGGTGCTTAAACAACAGAAGTGTCCATCTCTCGGTTCTGGAGGCGGACGTCCAAGATCAAGGTACTGGCTGATGCAGCGGGTAAGGTTCTTCCTGGCTTGCCGATGACCACCTTCTCGCTGTGTCCTCACACTGCAGAGAGGGGGCGAGCGAGTTCTCTGGAGTCTCTTAATAGGACCCTAACCCCAGCTTGAGGGTCCCCCCCCCCGCTCATGCTCTCTCTGTCAAAAATAAACATTAAAAAAAAAATCAAAAAGTTTTAAAGTTTATTTAGAGAGAGAGCATGAGTAGGAGAAGGGCGGAGAGAGGGAGAGCAAGAATCCGAAGCAGGTTCCGCACTCTGA